>NW_005871151.1:2498685-2549828 GCF_000147115.1 Myotis lucifugus | reverse complement strand
GTGTTATTTAGGCCCGCTGAGTTTGTGGTCCTGTCACGTCAGCGCTGGGAAACCCTTCTTAGACCGCACAACAAGCCTGCAAAGGGAGGTGTTGCTGTCCACACTGCACGGAGGTGGGAACTGAGGCACAGAGAGGGCCAGTGACTTGTCCAAAGCCACACAGTAAGCAAGGAAAGAGGAGGGGTGAGCGCAGCTCTCTTCAGCTCCACACACAGGCGGCGTGGGATCTGCCTGAGCACCGAGTCCTGGGTCCTGGTCGGAAGCAGAGGATCTAAGACGCGTCATGTGATCCCCAGGGAAGCAGGGGGCAGCCTGGGATCTGGGCTACATAATGAGTCCTGGGGAGTCCCTTCACCCTCCCACAACAAAGCTGGCTGGGACGGAAAGCCAGGACTCGCCCCGAGGGGTTGAGCAGAGTTGCTGATGAAAGGTCTGGAAAAGCCAGGGGTAAGGAGCTGACCAGGGATCAGAGGGAGCCCCGCAGCCAGCTGACCAGAGGCCTCACCCAGCCTGGGCTGCGTGTGGCCGGGGAGCCAAGTGGCCCCACCTGTAAGGCCTGGCCTCGCAGGGGCCAGGAGCCCAGAGGTCATGAGAGTGGCCACAGGACACCTGAGTACAGCTGCCTCCGGCTCTCTTTCGTGTTATCCTGCGGGCCTTCAAAGCCGGGGCTCTCCCCCGTGCTCTAGAATACCGAAGTATTCCCCTTGCAGCTCCCTGGGGCCTGTGGGAGCCTTCGCCCTCTCCCTTTCCTGCCCCCGCAGTCAGGGGAGCTCATCCTCCCACAGCAGGGCCCCGAGGGTCTTTCCTAATCAAGGCACCGGAAGGTGGCACTGCCGTCCCCCTGGAGCCCGCAAAACAGGATTTTAAGCTCCATCTTCTTGCAGGGACTGTGGGGGACTCTGGGGAGCTGTCACTTACAGGGACACACAGGAGTAGGGAGCAGGCTGGCTGTCGCTTCTCTGGACCCAGGAAGGCCACCCTCACTCCCTTGGTGACAGGGAAGGGGCGTGGAAGGGGACCTACCGTCTTGCAGGCAGCAGAGACAATTTGCACTTGGGGTAATTCGTTTCTGCCTTAGCCGCTGCCTCATACTGGATCAGCCATGGGGGAAGCCAGGCCCTCGTACACCGGCTCAGCCGCGCTGTGGGGTTCCTCTGGGCAGCGCCGTGCAGGTAGCAGACTCGAGGCTGGCAGCAGTGGTACTCAGCCTGGAGGTGATGGCCGGGGTGCCAGGCAGGCCAGCCCCGATGGCGGGAGGCCTGAGAGGCGCTCCTGGCTGCCCTGTGTGCTGATCATCGGCCCTGGCCTGGGTGTCACAAGCTTGGGGTGCAGCCATCCCAGGACCCTATTCCCGACAGGGGTCAGAGGGACATCAGAGAGGCTAGAACGGGCTGCCCCCTCCCAGGCTCAGCCAGGACCCCAGAGTCACCTCTCAGGGGCTCGTCTGAACGCTGGGGAAGCCCTCCCTGTCTTCAGCTGATCCTTGAGGTCCATTAGTCCCACTGGGTAAGCCAAGCAGCTGCTCACTGTGCCCAGCGTCACCTTTTACAAGCGGGTCCCGGGTGTCTGGGTTCCCGTGCAGCTTTGCTCAGGTCATGTGACTCTCCCCTGCCTCTGTGTTCTCATCTGTAAATGGGGATAATAATAGTAGCTACTTCATATCGTTATTGTGAGAATGGAATGATATAAAACTCAAAATATTCAGAATGGCACATGGCAAGCACTAAATGAAAGTTAGTTGTAAGGATGATGGTGATGCAGATAATGGTGATGATGGCTCCTTTCCCACCGTGCAGCCACTGTTACTTTAACTGCTGTTATTGCTATGACTACTAATGCCATTATTACTACAAGTCCCATTTGTGCTGGTACTAATACCACCACCAGGATAAACGCCACCCCCCAGGATGTACATAGCAATTATGACTTTATAAAGCTTTGCAAGTGTGGATGGCTCCCCAGTGAACTTTAAAATGTTCATTTGGTTGGTGGTCAAGGTTTTGCACACGATAGTTCTGCCCGCTGTCTCATCCCAGCGCAGCCTGCGCCTGCATTCCCACCAGGCCCCACCCCTCCACCCCTCCTCCCCCCTCCAGCCAGACCGGCTCCTTCTTCCTTTTTTATTAACTCCCTCCCTTTTTACAATTACACATTCCTAAAGACTCAGCTCAAATGTCATCTGTTTGATGAAGTCTTCCTTGGCTGGGGAGAAATAAAGATGCAAAATAGGAAATCAGGTTTAATCAGAAGTGGGGATTCAGGCATCCAGGATAGCAGCGAGAATGGAGGCTGTAAAGACTCCCAATTAGATCTAAGAACTGGTCTGCGGGAAAAGCCAAATTAGGAAGCTGATGCAGCCCACTCTGCCTCGAAGTGGCTTAGCTGAGCCCGCTGAGCAGCTGATAGTAACAAGAAACACTGGTGTTGCACATCTCGTATGTGCCAGACACTGTTCAGGTATGGATATATATGCCGCATCCCTATGCTGTTCCTACCACCACCCGCGTTATAGGTGGGGAAACTGAGTCACAGGGAGGGTCATTCATTTGGCCAGAGAGTGAATAGAGGTAATAGGTAACAAAGCCTGAATTTCGGCCCCGGCAGTCTGGCTCCAGAGCCCATACACCAGTGTTGTGTGTTATTGTATCACATCACTGTTTCTATCTCTATTTCCTCTCTCCCACCTTCCCTTCATTCTGATTTATCTACTGCCCCATCGCCAAGGTCCCCAGTTGTGGGCTTAGGGTGGTAGAAACCAAAGTCACCCTCTATTCATGAATGTCTTAATTCAGCAAATATTTCATGCCTACCCCCTGAAGATATAAAATGTATGAGTATATGGAAGGTACTTAGAATAGTGCCTGGCACGTAGTGGGTGCTAGCTACCATTATCAGTATCTTCATCATCACCATTATCATAACTATTATCACCATCATCATCATCATCACCACCACCATCATCATCATCATCACCACCACCATCATCATCATCATCACCATCACCACCACCATCATCATCGTCATCATCTATGTCCCCTGTACAGTATCCGGCACTAAGAAGGTTTTCAGTGAATATTTTGTTGAATAGTGAATGACAAGGCATGTCTGAAAATCACTCACATTCCCAGGAGAGAGCTTTTCAGTGTCAGAAAAGCGATGCCCTAATTCCCTGAGTCCCCAGAGAAGCCATTTGCCGCCCATCTCCCTCCCCCAAGACTGCGGACACATCCTTCCTTCTCCAGGAAGTGGATCTTTCCCACCTCAACTCTCTGACCCTTGTGAGCAGGAGTGGTTCTCCCTCTTCATGCACAGAACACAGAGCTTTCCCTCACTCAGTAAGCCCCTTCCCTTCCCTTCCCTTCCCTTCCCTTCCCTTCCCTTCCCTTCCCTTCCCTTCCCTTTCATGCCTAAGATAGAGAGTTTAGCTGTAAGCTTCCATAATGAGGGACCATGGCTTCACCCAGGGCTGGCACACAGTAGGCACTCAGGAAACATTTGTGCTGACTAGGGGGGAGCTGGGATTAGTGGCACCTACCCCTTCCCCACTTCCGAGGTTCGTGATTTCATAGCTCACTGGTTCTCAATGACAGACACAAACTTTCAAAATGGATATTCACATCTGTTGAGAAACTTCTCCCAGGTTAAAAGTGTGTCATTTCTCTTGTTTATACACACATGTACATATGGTAAATGGATGGATGGGCAACTTTGAATGGGTGTGTGTGTATGTTTGTGTATGTGGATATCCTTACCTGTGTGCATGCATATGTGTGTGTGTACAGATTTCAGATAGCAAGAATATTCACCTAACTAGCAGCAGGACTCCCTGAACAAAGGTTTCTAATAAATTGCTTATGAATTCGCCCTGACAGGACAAGAACCATTTCCGCTGAGGCCTGGCCCCCGCACTGCGTGGCCTCTGGTGAGGGAAGACCATTTGGGTCCCCTCCCCTGAGACTGTGGTTTCCATGCAAAGGAACTGGCAAGGAAGGGTGAACAGATGTAGAGTTGACTAGTTTGAATCACGTCAGCGGGCTCCAGGGCCTGGGCATTGTCCCTGGTGTCTGGTACCTGGCCCTGGGTGATTAGGGCAAGTGGATAGTGGCCTGGAGCTGAGAACCTGACTAAGGAGGCCCAGGGCTGATTTGCATCTGAGAAGTGCACTCACCAGCAAGTTGTTTGCTATCTATAGGAACAGGCTAACCCAGGATGCGCAGTCCCTATAGGGTCAGCAAGGCCCAGATGTCAAAACATCTGAATTCAGCCTAGCAGTGTTGCTCACTGGTTGAGCATCAACCCATGAACCAGGAGGCCATGGCTCGGTTCCCAGTCAGGTCACATGCCCAGGTTGCAAGCTGATCCCCAGTAGGAGTCATGCAGGAGACAGCCGATCAGTTCTTTCTCATCACTGATTTCTCTCTCTCTCCCTCTCTCCTCCTCTCTGAAATCAATAAAAACATATTTTAAAAAAATATTCGAATACAGAAAACAAAATACATGGTGAATATAGTACAGGTGGGGAGGCAGAGGAGGGGGAGAGAGGGGCAAGGAAGCAAGGGAGGTGGGGAGGGAAGAAAATGTCCAAAAATTCTTGTTGATAGAAGAGGGCCTTAAATTTAAAAAAACACACACACACACACAAAAAAAAAAAAACGCTGAGAGGCATTGAGTTATATTCTTTCAAAGAACTCCCAGAATAGGGGCTAGGAGGAAGTGTCTCCCAGAGCGTCCTCATCCAGATGTGTGGCTGGATAGGGCTCTCTTCACCAGCAAGGACAGTGAACTCACTTCACCAGGGGCCCATAGCCTTGTCTAAAGTGCAGTACCTTTTAACAGCAAAAAGAACGAGAATTTAGAGTCCTCCTGTAATTTATTGTTGCTCTGTAATCAGCTGCTGAATGTAGCCTAATGGGATCCTAATGTTTTTAAAAGCCAATTTCGTAATCTTTGCACAGTAAATCCTCACTTAGTGTCCTCGATAGGTTCTGTGACTTTAAGCCAAAGGACTTATAACAAAATAACAAAACCAATTTTACCATAGAGATAAGAGTTAAGTTCCTACCACGTCTCATCAACATTATAAGGAAACAACATTATTTGAGGATCTGCTGTATTTTCAATGGAGTGTCCTATCAGCGTATACTAGTACACGCATAGCTACAACTGGCAGATTTATGGTTTTACGTATCATTAAAATCTATACTGCGTTCACAGCAGCATTAGCTAGTTCTCAAAATGTTAGCCTAATCTCCTCTACGCCTGTAGACACACACGCCCCTGTCCTCCGTGCGGTCAGCCTTGGAGTATTTAAACGTATTAAGCATCCTGCGGAATAGTTCCCCACTATATCCTATCAAATACGTGATAAGTTCTAGTCACCAGGGCGTTTAATTAAAAATAATCAGTCTTTGAAGACTTAGAGTACAATTAAATATACTGAACACTAAGGCTTGGTTCAATATGATTTAATCTTCCTTGGATGATTCCAGATCTTACAGGCCTTGGGGACCTGGGTTATGAATATTAATGATCCCCATTCTCTTACTCTGCAGAAATTCCACCAGAAGGAGATTTCCAATTGGAAGCCTGCCAGGTGCATGGGCTTCCACTGTAGAGGGGACACTCACTCTTACCTGGATATGGTTTCTAGGTCCCCTGGGGATGACATATCAGTGAATATTTGTCTTTGGCATAAAATGCTCCAACAGCTGGTGTGAAATCTCAGCCCTCTTGTCTTTAACAAGGAAAAATTTTCAGTAGGAGTGGTAATGTGTTATTGACACCTTTATTTAAAAAAAAACTTATTAATCTATTTTTTCCATCAAGAACTCTACTCAGGAGTCATTCACTAATTCAACTTGTGTTTGTTAAGCAAGTCCCAGTGAGACACAGTGGAACTGGAGAGTTGGCAACAGGGAAAGGTACAGTTAAGTTTGCACGAGGGCACATCTACACTAATAAAAGGGAAATATGCAAATTGGCCGTACCTTTGTGACACCCACCAGCCAATCAGGAGTGAGTATGCAAATTAACCCAACAAAGATGGCAGGTTAATTTGCATACATAGGCGCTGAGCAGCCGGGGGCATTCCACACTGCCCCAGCCGCTCCGGGCCTCTGGGCAGCGTGGGAAGGCGGAAAGGCGGCTCCGAGTCAGAACGAAGGCGGAAAGGCGGCTCCGGGCTGGAGCGAAGGTGGTGTCAGCAGCCAGGGGAAGGAAGGCCCATTCTTGCATGAATCTTCATGCATCAGGCCTCTAGTAATGTACATAATGTAATCAAATAATGAATCCAGAGGGCTCTTCAATGGACATATACCTCCTTACTTCCCCTCCTGCCCATCATCTCCTTCCTTCCCTTTATAGTGTGATCACCTTCTATGATTCACTTTCACCATTTGAACCATATTCAGATGCTGACTGATTCAGAATTAAAATTAATCTGGGGAAGAAACAGTTAAAAATAGCCTTAATGTATCTTTTAGAAACACAAGGCAGCCCAGCCAGTGTGGCTCAGTGGTTGAGCATGGACCTATGAACAAGGAGGTGACGGTTCAATTTCCAGTCAGGGCACAAGACCAGGTTGCGGGCTCGTCCCCATTCTTTCCGGTCTGTTCTCTACCCACCCGCTGGAGTGACCCTCTGAAAAGATCAGACCACACCCCTCCCCTGCTCAGAACACTTCGCCGCCTCTCATCTCGCTCAGTGTAAACACCAAAGTCTACAGTCGCCCATGGGGCTCTACCCAGTCTGCCCTCCCCACATCTCTGACCTCCTCACCTACTGCTTTTCCCCTCATTTTCTTCGTTCCTTCTTCCAACAAGCCAAGCCCACCTCCCCCAGGCCCTTCCCCTTACTGTCCCCTCTGCTGGCCTGCATTCCCTCCCCCTTCTCCCCCATCCCCTCCCTCAGGATACCAGTGTGGCTTGCACACTCACTTCCTTCAAGCACTCCCCATCTTCCTTTCCTGCTCTATTTTTCTCCAAGCAGCTCCTTATTCTAATTATGTATTTGGAACACACATACCAAGATGGCAAGGATATTCAGTGTTTTGTTACTGGATCGCAGTACCCAGAATCGCACCTAGCACCTAGTGGATGCTCGGCTACTGCTCGCTGGAGAGGTGACTGAATAGACTATTTTGCCCTCTGTTTCTTTATGGTTTTATAACAGTTGATTTTTTTATTTATGCAACTGGTGTTAGAGCCACACTGTCGTCCCATGGTCTCTGCACCTGTACCATGTATGGTACCTTAATAACAGTGCGGCCGCCTCTGTGTCCTGTTTGCAGTATGAACACTCTCTAACCCAAGTTCTAATTCGCTCCCATTGCTCCTGAGCTGACTGCAAGGAAACCTGCTGCATGTGGTTCATTGGGGCGGGGGGGGGGGGGTGCAGCTTGTGAGGTCACCTTGAGGCATTTCCTCTTTTGTGACCCCACCCTACCTTGTCCCTGCCTCTCGCTGTCTCAGCACCCAGCGGGCACACTGGGTGCACTTTTCTTATTGTCTCAAGACCTTCCTCTCTGGTCCGCCAGCTCACTAAGAACAGAGCCTGCTGCTGCTTTTGCTTCTTTGAGTCTGGGGACATTTCAGTTGGGCCTTGGAGAATGAACATGAACTTGCTGGGGACCCAGTAAAAATGGAGAGAACATGGTGTAGAGATAGTGAGGAGGGAAGCGATGGAAATAGAAGATGCAGACCACTCTTTCTAGAGTTTTGGTTGTGAACGAGGGAATAGAGAGATACAGTGCCTAGAAGGTGAAGGTTCAGTTTTTTTAAGTCCAAATCCTTCTTGGCCCAAAGCCCAAGGTTCCCCATGGTTCACCCTGCCTCCCGATCCAGCTTCCCCCACCTTCTGCCTCGGCTCCCATCATGCACCCTCCGCCCCAGCCACTCTCCCATATGCACATTCTTCCTTGGAACGTCCTTCAATAACATTGTCTTTAATTGCGCTATTTATAGGGGCCAAGATTGACATGTAGTAATTCATTTGATCTTCCAGTCGCCTTTTGAGGATCATGCTGTGACCATTCCCATAGTATTTGCAAGGAAGCGGAGTTACAGGGAGGCCAAATGGCATGCCTAAGGTGACATTGCTGGGAAGTAGCACAGCTCCGACTGAACCTGAGCGTTCATTCGGGCTCCACACTCTGAACTCTGTGTAAGCCCCCTGGGAAGCATCCCCCTACTGTGCTCCCACGTGGACACCACGCACACCTGCCCTCCAGTCTTCTTCCCACAGTATTTCAGTTGGTGGGTCTGACTCTCCAGCCAAACGGGAGCCTTTGAGAGCAGGAATGTGTCCTGTTGTCCGTAGTTGGTGCTCAGTGTCTGAGGTTGAAGAAGATCCATGATGTTTTCATGTTCTTTCCAGGCCAGCACGCTCATTCCTCTGTGTCCTTCAGGCCCCATGTCTGGGCATGTCATCAAACCGATTTCTGACCATTCTCCATCGCTGCGTTTTCTGCCTCTTATTTCTTTGGATGATTTGGTTGCAGACTTCCGAAGAACTTTTTTCTTGGAATATAATTCATTTGGGGAACAGGAGGGGATGAACCATGGTCTGGGTTTATCCTAATTGGAGTACAGCATGCCTTTCATGGACGAATGAATGGGTTCCCCGAGCCAGCTCTCAATCTATTTCCCTCTTCAGGTCTCTCAAAATAAAATGGTTGTACAAACATTAGGGGGGTGGGGGAATCTGATAACTTCCTAGCTTGTTTCTTAATAAATTTAATGGTAACACAGAGCCTTCTCGCATCATGGTATTATTGAATTCCTAAATCTTCAGCTCCGAAGAACTTCACTTGGACTATTAGCAAACATCTATCGACCCCCTTTTCTGTGCCAGGTTGTCCATATATATTATCCCATTAGGGCCTCCCCGTCACACTAGGAGGTAGATAGCATCGAGCATTTCACAGAAGGATAAAAGGACGCTCAGAGGAGCCCAGGCCCAAGGCCCTGCCCGCAGCTGGGAGACGGCAGGGCGGGAATCGGAACCTGCCAGGTCTGCCTGGTGCCTGTTCCAGGGCTGGCCTGCTGCACCCCAGCTGCTGCCCTCCCGTTGCGTAAAGCTGGGACAGCTGCCAGGACCCCCCACTTGAATTCTGGAGCTAACTGAGCAGAAACCAAGGGGTAGCTTGGCAGGCAGGAAGTAGGCAGACTGCTCTTGCAGCCGAACACAGACAAGGCACAGCCCAAGCCTGTGTCCAGGGCGCCAAGACGTATGCCGTCTCCTCCCCCTCCATCACCATCATCGATGAGAGGAGAATGGGTGAGTGCTGACGGCTGTCTTGTTTGGTTTTCTCTTGGTGGGTAAATAGCATCCAGGTCTAGTCATAGATGGAGATGCAGAGAAAAGCTGAAAGGAGAGAAAGGATGGCAGGGCGGTGTATTTGCCAAGGGGCCGCCCTATGCAGATGGGAAAGTAGGCATCCAGCAAGGCAGCAGTGCCCCCTGATCACCCATCAGATGCCCGACGTGGTTGGCCCAGCCCCCCCGCCCCCAGAGGAGTAGCTCTCTTGCGTTATGTTCCGAGCCACCTAACCAAAGCACCGTCAGTCTCCGTTTGCACAAGATTTTGGAAAGATGGTCCTCAAGACTGTTTGAATCCAGACATTAAATAAAAAGAAACTGCTCATCTGCGAGCACAGGATGTGTGGCAGGTACTTATTATAGAGCAGAGGCTTTGATATGTTATCTTGTTTAATCACCACAAGAAACAGATGAAGGAGATATTTTAACCTCTCTTTGCAGACACAGAAGCTGACTGGGGATCTGGGAAGGTCTTTGTTCAGGCTGCACAAGGGGCTGCGGCAGGATTGGAGCTCAGCTCCGTCAGGGCCATGGTCATGCCCAGCCCACTCTGTCCCACCTACGGCCGGTCAGTCCCAGAGCAGAGGACCTGGTGGCTGCTGGGAATGTGGACCTCAGAGGCATCAGTTCATCATCTGTTAGGACCCCCAGACCCCCTTAGGATGTGAATGAACTTCTCCCTTAGAAGTGCACAACCCACTCCAGAGTAATAGAATTTCAGGGAGGCCATGACCTCTTCAGTCTCATCTGGACCATAGCTGATGATCACCTTCTCTCTAGAGAAATTATTCTCTTCAGGTCCAATCAAAGTCATATTTGAACCTTCATTCTCCGTGTCTTTGAACTTGAAGTTATAATCCCCAGGCTGCAGCTGTCCTTGGCTCCGATAATGGAAATTGATGAGTAGTCCACAACTGAGGCCTGCGTCTGACACTGAAATATGATGCTGGGACCTTTTTTTTGACCTGGTTGATTTTTAGACAAAAAAATAAAATCAAACAACAACAAACAACTCTAGTTTATGTGCTACCCCATCTAGAGTCCTCGAGAAGAAAAGGAAGGGAGGAAGAAAATAAATTCCATATATCTATTTTTTAATTTTAGAGAGAGAGAGAAAAGATAGATTTGTTGTTCCACTTATTTATGCATTCATTGGTTGCTTCTTGTATGTGCCCTGACCGGAATCGAACCTGCAACCTTGGCATATGAGGATGACACCCTAACCAACTGAGCTACCCGGGCAGGGCCCTCGTATATAATCTTTGCATAATCGTTCAATTTAGATTTTTCAAATCTCAGTGATCTAGCTTTCACAGCTTCTTTGAGTAATTATGTTTTCACATTTAAATGTCATAACCCTCTAAAAGAAGGAGGAAGAATCCCAAGGGAAATTGTTTATTCTTCTGACAAAGCATGAAGCAGTCTAAAGCTGGGTTTGTACACATTAACTGATTTAATCTCAGTTAACATATGCTGAGCACCTACTGTTTGCTCAGCACATACAAAATACTTTGGTATACATTATCTCATTTTATCCCTTCACCCCCAGCAACCCCGTAAGGGAGACAAGAACAGAACTGTCACCTTTCACAGAAGAGGAAATGAGGTCCAGAGTGGCCCTGTGACCTACCCGAGGTTAAGCATAGGTGTGAACTGACAGCCACGTCTGAAACTCAGGTTCCAGACTCCACATCCTGTTTGCTTATGCCTCAACCTGCGTGTGAAACAACATTTCAGATGCAGGTCAGGGATGGGGACTTGCTGAACATCATGCAAATACCAAGAAAGCAATCCCGCGAGCACATGAGGCTTAGTTCTCCTGTTGATTAGGCAACTTCATCCTCCCAACACTGGGGGCTCACTCTCGGGTCTCCTTTGCTGTGAAGCCCCATGACTACCACCTAGGAACCTGGGGTCCCTTGTCACACTGGGTCCTGATCCCCCGGTGCCCTCTGCGGGGAGCTCTCCAAGGGTAGGAAATCTCTGACTAAGAGTCAGCACATCAGGGGCACCAGATTGAGGAATTGGCCTGACACCGTTGCCGTGGCAACGTCTACTTGACTTGGCCTCTGACCAAATGTCTAGGCCGGTGAACAAACAGGAGGAAGTAAGGATGACTCAGGGCATCCCCAGTCACCAGGAGGATGACTCAGCTGTTCAGCAAAAGGGGACAGGCAGGAGGCCAGTCTTGGGTGATGGGAATTTCTGCAAAGGCCTTGTGTTCCCTGAAAAGCCGAGGTTTGCTGAAGTGCAGGGATCACCTCTCGGTCATCTCCACATCCCCTGCAGAGCCTGCCCGGCTCTAGGCAATGTCCAGTAAGTGGTGGTTCCGTGTTGTCCAGCTAATGCCAATTTGTGTACCAGCACAGTCCACAGTGTTTTTCAAAGTGAAATCCCTTCTGATGCTGCAGATAGCATTTTTAAGTTAATAAAATAGAAGAGAAGTAAAAAGAAAAAAAATGAGAGTGCTTTATGTAATAATAGTAAGAGTCAGTATTATTCTCCATGAAGTTGTTTTTTGTTTTGTTTTTTTTGTTTTTTTCATGGAGAACATGAAGAGTGTATGTGTGGTGGTGGTGGTGGTGGTGGTGGTGGTGGTGGTGCGTGTACTGGGTCCTGATATAAAATACATTCTTATTCCGGGTCACAGTCAAAAAGGTTTGAAAAACAATGGTTTAAAGAATAATCTTAGGAAGAAACTTACTTGACCAGTTTCCTGATTATAGGAACATTGAAACTGAATCATCATTTGCATTTGCATCATTCGTCTGTTCATTCATTATTCATCCAGAAAAGGTCTTCTGTAGCTACCTTCTCCGTTGTATCAGCCTTTAGGTGTGAAGGTGAAACCTTCAGGAACAAGCGACTGGCTCGGTATGGCTGGAGCCACTAATGAGGCAGCAGGGGCCAGAAGAGGCGTGTGACAGGTGCCACTGCACGTCCACCCATCTTCAGAGGAGGAACCTTTGTTTGCTGAGCTTTTGTGGTTCAAGCAGAATGAGGAGTGGACTTGAACTACTGACCTTTGAACTACAGACATTCTGTCTGTTTCCCCTCGCCCTGCCAGTTGTCTTAAATAATTCAGCACCTATATATTGATACTATCCTATTGTTCCTAAATTATGCTGTTGCCAGTCTTGTCTCTTTAGTTGGTTCATAAACTACTTAAATGCATCTTCTGCTTCTTTTGCATCTTCAAAATGCCTAACATGGTTGGGAATATAGCAGGTATTCAATAAGTGCTTTCTACTTATTGACAACTATTCATTATTCAGGTCCCATGCCTTCGTTCCTCATTTCCTCCTACCATAGAGAATTTATCACATGGCCTTGTGCTTTGTGTGTATCAGCTGCCTCCTTTGCTGAAACTGTGAGCCCACTGAGAACAGGAGTGTATGTATTCTGTCCATCACTGTGTCCTCAGCCCCTAACACAGCTCAGTGCCTGCCTTGTTCATTGTATCTTCATATACTCAGCGATTGGCACTTCATAGGTGTATCTGTTAGTTATCGTCATCATAATGCTGAGTAACAAACAACCCCCCACTATCTCAAAGACATACCAAGTGAACATGTGTGTTTGTGGGGCAGCTCTAAGCTTCAGGTTGGCACTGGGTTTGCTCTGTGTCTCTCTCACCCTCCTTAGACCAGAAGCCTAGGCAGGGCATGTTTCTCTCATGATGATGGCAGAGGTGCAAGAGAGCACGTTCAACTGCACAGGTGCTCTGCAGGCCTTGAGTTCCATCGTGTTCATGTACATACCTTTGGCCAGAGTGAGTCATGAAGCCCAAAGGCAAGGAGCAAGGAAGCACACTCTGCCTTTGGAGGTTGGGACCGGGTAATACTTCTGCCTAAAGTACCAGAGTAAGTGCTGAGGTTCTCGCTAAGTGTCTATGGAATGGAAAGGAAGGGAAGGGATTTCCATGGGACTCTTTACCCCCTGGCATTGAGCTCTCCAGAGAAAGCGAGAGCCTTATCTAACAGATAACAACCCAGCCAAGGGAGTTCAATTTGTTGGGCAAATAAAGCAAGTCCTCAGAAGTGACTGCAGCAGAGGCCGTCCCCCCAGGACACCCAGTGGATAATAGCTGCCTCTGGGGTGGAGAATGAGGCATCGCTGAGCAGATAGAATCCTGCTCTGTTTTGTGTCCTGTGGAAATGTGCATACAGACCAATGCCCGCATATTTGTTAAAATTAGCAGGTCAGGGCCTTGAGGAAACCTTTTAAAATAGCCAGATATCATTTCTGAAGGGAGTCTGGGTTGTCACCTTGGGTTTGTGGTCCCAGCTCTGGTGTGGTTCAAGGCTGTGCTCAGTTTGATGCTCCTCCTTTTGTTAGCCAAAAAGTAACGATCTGTTCTCTCTTCATTCCCCCCTCCCCGGCCTGCAGGAGTGCTGTGCCTGCCAGACAGCCTGAATCTGCACAGGGACCCGCAGCGGTCAAACAAGCCGGGAGAAATGCCCATGTTCAGCCAGTCGGAGCTGAGGACCATCGAGCAGTCCTTGCTGGCCACCCGCGTGGGCAGCATCGCAGAACTGAGTAAGTGGATGCACGTTCTCTCGCCCTCTCTGTCCCTCAGGTGCCCCCGCCGCAGGGCAGGGCTTGGTGGCCAGCCAGGTGGTGCCTTTCATTGAGCACCTGCCGTGGGCACAAAACAGTGCCGCGATGGCCGCGGGGAAGGTGAGGACTGTACCGTCAGGCAGACCTGGTCTGTGCCCTGGCCCTGCTGCTGATGTGAGTCAAGTTCCTAACCTGTTCTGAGCCTCAGTTTCCCACAACAGAGAGAATAATAGTTCTTCACTTAGAGTGTAGCTGTGGTGATTCAATGCCCATGAAGGAGTTTGCCACGTGCCTGGCACACAGCCAGGTTCTATGAACAGTGTCTGTTCACTTGCTTGTCACGGCAGGATTCCTTTAAAGCATATATCAGATCTCATCTCTCCTCTAGTCAGAATCCTCCACTGGTTCCCATCTGATCCAGAGAAAAACCAAAGTTCTCAGAATTGCTTCCAGGCCCCCCACCCATATCACTCAGACATCTTCCACTCTCCCCTCTGACCCACTGAACTGCAGCCACCCGGGCCCCACACTGTTCCTTGAACATAGCAGGCATACCTCAGGACCTTTGCACTTCCTGATCCCTCTTCCTGGACCACTCTTCCTCCAGATATCCATGACCTTCAAATCTCACCCAATGTGACCTTCTCAATGAGGCTTTCCCTGACCTATCCTATTTGAAATTAGGATACACACACACACACACACACACACACACATACACACACACACACATACACACACACACACCGACCTGGCCTGCTAGCTCATTTGTTGGAGCATCATCTCATACACCATGGGTCAGTGTGTCCAATTCCCCAGTCAGAGCACATACCTGGGTTGCGAGTTCAGTCCCCAGTCAAGGCAAGTACGGGAAGCAGCTGATCAATGTTTCTCTCTCTCTTCCCTCCCCCCCCACCCCTCTCTCTCTCAAGTCAATGGACATGTCCGGGGATAAGGATAAAATTATGACCCTTTGAGGACCTTTATCCCCCTCTCTGCCTCACCCTTCTCTCCAGCAGTTACCCTATGGCATTCTCTTGTTTTTGTTGTTGTGTTGTTGTTTATTTTAATAACAGCTTCACTGAGATATAATTGAAATACAAATCACCTATTTAGAGTACACAATTCAATGATGTCTAGTCTGTTTCCTGAGCTGTGCAGCCATAACCACACTCCATTTTAGGACATTTTTATTACCCCCAAAACCTGAAACCATTAGCAGTCACTGCCCTTCCCTTAGTCACGCCCTATATTACTCTTCTATTTGTTTAATTGTCTGTCTCTCCCTACTACTATATAGTCTCAGGGAGAGTAAAGATTTTGTTTTGTTCATTGATGTAACCCCAGCCCCAAGAACACTGCCTGGCACACAGTAGGTCCTCGAGAAATACTAAGAGCAGGGAAGAGGGAGAGAGAGACAGAGGTGGCGAGAAGGGAGGGATTGTCAAGAAGGTGGGGATGCCACAGTTTGAGCAATGACGTGTTATGCTTGCACCCCCCTAATTTAGGGCTGTGCTCTCTGAACCCTGCCAACCAAAGGGAAGTAAAATCGTACTTACTTGGGATCCCGTTGATTGTCAATGACTTAGCTGTGTGTTAGTTCCCGGTGGGACTAGAGCTTTGAGCTCAGAAACGCGTGGCTTATGCTAAAGCATGAATGGGTGTGAGAGTCTGGACAATCCTGAACTGTTATAAAGCTTCGGGATCCGGAAAGCAACGTGCGCCTCCTCCCGTGGGAATTCCCTACACCAGGACAGGCATGTGGAACCTCTGGGAAGCGAGGTAGTCGCTGATTCAAGCCGTAGGGGGTCCTTACTAAATCTACTTTCCTGGCACCTGAACTTGGAAACTGCATTTCTGTTCTCATCAAACCCCCAAAGTCACGAGATGCCTGCAGTCACAGGGGCTCCCCATTACCCATCATTCACTTGATTTTTCTTAAACGTTTGGGTACCATGGACCCCTTTGGCAATCTGGTGGAGCCCATGGACCCTGCCGCAGAATATTTTTAAATGCATAAAATGAAGTGCCTGTGTTTACAAAAGAAACCAATTACACTAAGATTTTCATCTAAATTGTGGTGTAGTAATTATGTGCTTTTTCAGTAGCACATTAGCAAGTTCTAGCAGCAGCTCTGATGACCCCATTAGTTGGAGGTGGTGATGTGTGCGAAGATATTCTGAGACATCTGCAACCATTGCGACGGGATGAGGGAACGTCTGCCTTTTAACAGCTCCCCGGGGATTGAGATATAGAGGGTCCGAGCAGCTCCCTCGGGGGAACATCACTCTCAGAGGAAATGCTAAGATGCACCCGGGACAGGACCCTGGAAGCACAGAGCCTGGCCACAGTGTGGTCATGTCTGCATGGGTGTAGCATGGGCACCACTCCTCTGGCCCACACACTTCGATCTCTTATGGTCTCAAAGGTTTGTCCTGGGGTATAGTTAGGACCCCTCAGGAGGCAGCCAATCAATGATTCTCTCTCATCATTGATGTTTCTATCTCTCTCTCCCTCTCCCCTCTTCTCTGAAATTAATAAAAAAAATATTGTTTTAAAAAGAAGAAGAAGAAAGGATTTGCTAAAATATCTGCACTTCGCCTAAGCAGGCAGTCTGCAGGAGCAGCTTGTGGCCTAAATTGTTTTTAAGGACAATTTGCTCTGCAAATTAAATGCTGTCATTGCGGTTGAATGTTGACTTTCGCATATGAATTGTTGGCACACAAATGGGTGCTGCTAATTGCCAGTGGGTTTTGTACATTCATTAAGCGGGGCCCCGTAGAACATATGCGAGGAAGCGCATTGGTGAGCCACGTGGGCGACTGAAGATAATGAAATTGCCTTCTTTGCTGGCCTGCCTGTGATTTAGACCAGCTTGCACTGTGGTCTGAATCAATACAGCCTTGCTCTCTCTGTGCACAAAGAGCTGTTCTTCACATTCAGAGGCTACTCTGCCGGAGTGGCTTCTAGAAACCACTGTTTTTCCAGCAAAGACGAGGTGGAGAGAATTTGTTCCCAGCCATCACGGCTCTTCTTGAATCCGGCTGTCGTCCAGGTTGGAGGGCAGAGCCCCTGACCGTGACCTTCTTAATAGCTAGTAATCATATCAGCAGCAGCTGATGTTGTTGAACTAGGAAACTATGAAAAATGAATTATCTCCACTATGGCCGTTACTGACCACATGGACATGGCAGTGGAGGTGAGAAGAGGATAAACAACTCGTCTTAGATCAACCTCACCTGTGAGCTGTAGGGCTGGAGCTTGGACCCTCTTATGGCTTGGGGTGAAAACTCACCCACTATTTGTGGAGCCCCTACTGTGTGCCAAGTGCTTTAAATACATTAATGGTATTGATGTTCCCATTTCACAGATAAGAAAACTGAGACTTGGAAGGATAAATGCCTGCCCCTAGGCAGAGTCATAATTCAAACCCAGTTGTTGTTTTTCTTTTTCTACTTTGCTGTGCTGTGTCCAATTCAGTTTTGCCTTCTGAGCACCTAACACATTGCCCATAGCTTGGGGAATATCCGAATAAATGAATGACACACAGTGAACTGGTCTGTAAAATAAATAAATAAATAAATAAATAAATAAATGAAGCTGAAGAAAATGTGACAGGTGAGGGGAACTCTTCATGAAACTCCAATAAAATGGTAAATACTCGATTGAACTGAATTTTGAATTCAGAGAACTAGAACTGAACCTCTGCATGTCTAAAATATTTGAATGAGAAGCTAAATCAAGATCCCACAAAGGTCCCCAAACATTCACAGGCTGGTGATTCTTTAACCAGAAGCCCTAGGAAATTTGCTAGGTGATGTACTGAACATCACAGGTGACCTAGAGTCTGGCAGGCAGTCCAGGTCTCTTTCCCTGAACCAGTGAGGACGTCTGGGGGTATTGGGTCCACCCAGTCTCCCCACTGAGGCCGGGTGGGAAAGCAGAGGCCCTGGGTTTTCTCACTCTTGAACCAACTCGACTCTACATTTGGTCCTGTCCCATCCCGTACCCGTGTCCTCTGAGATCTTGCCTGGACTCTCCTGGGGACATCCCAGTCATGCCCCCAAGCTCCCAATTAACCGCCCATTGGACAGTCATTAATTATAGTAATTGCTTCCTGCTGTTTAAAGGGGAAAACTGAGGACTTCATTAAAAAATGCCTCCTCCTGTAATCTTTTCACACTTAACCATGAACTTGTTGCTCCCACTCAATGAGGCAATCACAACAGGGCCATTAATTTAAAGCTGTGTGTAAAAAGGGTTTCTGGGTTGTCTATCCAATGTGTCACCAGGGAAAAAAAAGCAGGGGTGGGGGGAAGGGGAGAAAACAAAAACGCCCTAATTGCTTGGACAAGGGGGTCTCTCTCCTTGTTTGAAATGCAGATGGCTCTTCCTAGAGGCTAGCTGCCTCCGGTCCCAGGGTTGTGGGAGGTTTGAAAACGTGCTGTAGTGAGTGGTAGCTGACGGAGGATGAAATGAAGAGCAGGGGAGGATGTGAAGGTGCTGCCTAAGCTCAGGCTAACAGAGGTGCCAACTGCTGGTACGTGAGGCCGTTTGTCCCAGGGCCCTCACGTGGGGCGTGCAGGAGGATGGCTTAGTTGGAGATGCGCTGATAACCTGAGTCTGGCGGGTTAGAGTAGCATTTCCCAAACAGCAGCACAGGAGACGGTTGTAGGTGAAACAGAAAACACTTTAAATTTTTAATTGGCATGAATTTTTTATGAGTGCCAGAAAAATATTGGTTTTCCATTTATGGCACTGATAGGAGGTTTCCTTTTCCAATGAATTTATTTGTGGGGAAAGAATGAGCTAATTTAAAGAAAATATTACGTAAATAAATTGTACCTGCGGCACACAGATTACGAGGGAAGTCATGATGGTGATTCCCACATGGTTACACATGGATGTTCAAGTCGGTTCCTAGAGCCAGGCTCCCGCTGCCCAGACTCAAGGCAGCACATTACAAGTGATTTATGGTTTGGGAGTCATGAAACTGGCAGGTGAAGCAGCAGAGAGCACATACATAAAGCGGGGTTTAAAGTGGAGCTAGTGGTTGTAGAATCCCTGTGCCAATTTCATCTCCAATGGCCAGCCCTGCTCAGACATCCTTGGGGCCTCTGATCCAAGGACTAGGCTGATAACGACGGTGGTGATGATGGTGATGATGATGATGATGATGATGATGTTGACAGAAATGATGATGAAATGATGGTGGTGGTGACGATGATAATGTTGATGGAAATGATGATGAAATGTTGGTGATGATGTTGATAGAAATGATGAAATGATGATGGTGGTGGTGATAATGTTGATGGAAATGATGATGAAATGATGATGGTGGTGATGATGGCAGTCTGAGTCCAGAGAGCACCTTCCTAGCCACTGTACTACACTGCTCCTTCAGGAACAGAACAAGGACTAAGTCATGGTCTCTGCCCTGGAGGCTCCGTAGATGTGTGGATAGATAACTGGGAAACATGACAGAATTAAACAAGTAATGTTTTAGCCGTATTAGCAGGTGTTGCAGGTACACAGGGGAAGGGGAGATTGATTCTGACTGGGGGCATTCTGGAGGGCTCCATGTAGGAAGAGGCATTTGATCACAGCCTTGAAGGTCTTCAGTAGTTGGGAGCATGAGAGGATGGGCACTCTAAGGTGTGAAACAATAAGAACAAAAGCAGGGAACCTGGAAGTGCAGGGCGAGCTGAATGATGCTCAGAGGAGATGGTTAGCCTACCCGAGGCAAAAGGCTCCCCAGTGTCTTGGAGGATAGAGGGGTGGTGCCGGGGCCCTAAACACGGACCCGTTTCTTTTCTCCACTCCCTTTTGGTTTTTCTTGTTTTGAGCTTCTTTTATGGGAGCTCTCAAGAAAAACAGAAAAACAGATGGAAAGCTGAGTGTACTCCAAGTTGACCTGAGATGGAAGTTACAAGAAAATAAAAGCTACTACTTCAGGAAGCTTATAGTATCTACCAAGTAGCACACTCCATAACTCAAAACTCAGAAACTACAGAAATGCTGGATAAAAAGGAATATTACCCACAATCCCACTAGGCAGACAAATCCGTGGTCAACATTTTGATTTTTTTTTAATATTTACTCAGTACATACTTTTTAATAACATAATCCTAATCACACTGTATGCAGTTTTGAATCTCGCTCTTTTCCCACTCACCATTTTAACATCAGGGTTTTTTGTGACATGGCACCTCTGTGTAAACATTTTTAATGACTTGCATAAGTTGATGATGGTATCATGTGGATGTACCAGAGTTTATTTAACCACGCTCTTATTTTTAAACATTTGTTTCTTTGTCAACTTGTGGACCCTGTAAATAAGGTTTGGGTGAAAATCCTTGTGCAGGAAGATTTTGCTGCATTTTGGATTCCAACATTGGGACGGCGTCCCAGAAATGGAATTACTGAATCAAGGGTAAATGGCATCTGTTAACACCTTGGCTGCAAAATGCCAGCCATCCTTAAGACGGACTTGGACCTGGACCAGGCGGCACTGGGCTTCACTCAGAAAAAGAGGGTGAAGACCGCAGGCATGAGAGTCACACGTGTCCAGGTTGAAATCTGTCTCTGCTTCTGACTACCCTTGACACCTTGATCTCAGTTTCCTTTGTCGATGAAACAGGATTTCTCAGGGATCTTCAGGCACATCTTTTCTGCAAGCCTTTGCTGCCTGAGGGATCTGAACTCTTACTTCTGTCTACAGGCGACCTGGTGTCCCGAGCCATGCACCACCTGCAGCCCCTCAATGCCAAGCACCACGGCAACGGCACCCCCCTGCACCACAAGCAGGGGGCGCTCTACTGGGAGCCTGAGGCCCTGTACACCCTTTGCTATTTCATGCACTGCCCGCAAATGGAGTGGGAAAATCCCAACGTGGAGCCTTCCAAAGTCAACCTCCAGGTGGAAAGGTAAGACTTGCCTTCGCTTCGCCAAAGAGGGGAGCCCCACTCTGGCCATCACCGCCTAGTGGTGGGAGGGTGGGCACTGCCTCCTTCCATGGAGGCGCGGGGTGGGGGAGGGGAGGGATGCTGGGATCAGGATTGCCCAGCTCCCAGAGATTCACTGGAGAGGTCCAGATGGGAACCATGGGCCTGAGGAGATACCCGAGACCCTGGTGGAGTCTTAGAAGTGGGATTTCATAGAGCAGGTCCAGTTCCAGGTAAAAAAAAAAAAAATGACCTAGGTCAGAAGAGCAAGTCTGCAAATTCTGGGGGAGGTGAAGGTCTGGGTAGTGCAGGGTAGCCTCCTTGTGAAGGCAGTTTTGGGGGATGCCAGCTCCTGGAGTGTTACCTGCATTTCATTCTGGCTGCCCGAGACCCTCCGAGGGGTAGGGGGGTTAGACCATCAATACCTGCTCATCCAGAATGGGCCACGCAGGGGGGTGGGAGACTGGTTTGCTGGGGGAAGCAGAATCCTCACGGGAAAGAAAAACAGGGGAGGAAGAAGGGAGAGCTTCCTGGGAGACGAAGCCCTCTCTGACCGGCTTCTGCTGCTCCTTGGCTCCATCCTTCTGCTTCCCCATGCCTCAGTTTCCTCATCTGTAAACCAGTGGCTGAGCTAAGTGGTTCCCAAGTTCCACCCTGTCAGAGGCAGGGCGTCAGAAACCACCCTGCAGGCATCCCCACTTCCTCTGGGAACCTGTCCACAGAGCTCACCTCCCAGTGTCTCAGGAATCAGGCCCCCCCTCCACGCAGGCCTCTTTCCTCCAGCTCCCGTGGTAGTGACCCCTGTCGATCAGAACAGTGGTGAAGAGAGCAGGCTCTGTGACCCAGACACTGAGTTCAAATCCAGGCTCTTCCAATGAAAAGCCAGGGGCCTGCCCTGGTGGGCGTGGCTCAGTTGGTTGGGCATCATCTGTGTACCACAAAGTTGCCAGTTCAATTCCCAGTCAGGGCACATGCCTGGGTTGCAGTTCTCGATCCCCAATAGGGGATGTGCGGGAGGCAGCCGATCCATGTTTCTCTCTCTCCTTCTCCTTTTCTCTCTCTCTCTAAAAATCAATAAAAATATTTTATTAATCCAGGGCATCTGCATTGTAGGACTACTAAGAGTAATGCCTACGCTTCTTCGTCTGCATTGTAGGACTACTAAGAGTAATCCTTTCATGGGGCTGTTGGAAGATTAGATGAATTGAATAGTGCCCAGCACATAGTAAGTGCTCAATAAATGTTCGCTTTTTATTGTTGTAGATATTATCTGCATGTAGCTAAACAATTCCCATTTGGCCTCAGTGCAGTTTTCCTTTCTCTGTTAAATGTTTCCAAGTTGTTTTAAAATTCTCGTTGGATGCTCTGTGCCTGCCAGAATGCATTCGGGCTTAAAAGTGGGCTCCGCCACAAAACCGCGTCTCTTGGCTTTCAGTCTGGAGAAGAAGATGGAGCGTGGGCTAGACAGAAGTTGCCTTTTTTTAAAAAAAAACAACTCCCAAGTTAGCTTTAAGATTTCAAACCAGTCCGGAGTTAGCTTAAATCAGGGGCTTACTCACGTCTCCCACTATCCAGGCCAAATCAGTGGGTACCCTGTGCCTCTCTTCATGTGCCAAACATGCCCCAAATGAGAGATGGCAAAATGTCCCTGGTCCCCGGGCAGAAATAACCTCGGTCAGACACACCAAGACGCCGCTTTCTGTGAGTGTGAATCCTGAGAGTGGAGAGAATGGAAGCCGCTGGCCTGTGGAGAGCCTGTGTCTGCAGCCCCCAGCCCCCATCCACTGCTTGTACAAAGCACATTTTCTCTGACTCAACCCCTCACGTCTTCAGCTCCCACCTCTAAGCAGATGACCCCCCCTCACCATCCCCAGCCAGACATCGCCTTCTCTGACCTCCATTCTAGGAAGACCCCTAAGGTTTCCACTTTCTGGGACAAGGTTTAATGAGGATGAGCCGCCGGGGAGGACGGGAAAGAGAACACGGCCCAGGATCTGTTGGAGTCATGTATCGCGGTCTTTCCATTCCTTTTTGGTTGAATTTTCAGGCAACAACACAAAACACAAAGTGGAGCGTGTCATGTTGAGTTCTGTTCACTTTGGTCCTCTGGAAAGGGTATGGATTTAGGAGTCAGGTGGGCCTCTGAGTTTGGGTCCCAGCTCTGCCTCTTCCAGCTCTGAAACCTTGAACAGGTCATTTCCTCAGCTTTAAATGAGAACAAGCCCAGCCTCGCGGGACTGGCGTCAACACGGAGTTAGATTTATAGCTAAGACATCCAGTGCCATGCCTGGTACAAGGGGACCTCCCTTTGTCCGCGTCTCCCAAAAAGTAGCTGATTTTATGCTCTTTTGTTGTTGTTGTTGTTGTTGTTGTTGTTGTTGTTGTTCCTACAGAAGCCTGTGTGTGATTCCTTCTAGACAAAAGCTATTTCTTCCTTTCCCTAATGGGACAGGCATTGGTGTTTAGCATCTGAAAACATACGTTTCTTTCAGACAAGAGAGAGCCTCTAACTGTTTCAGTCAAGTGTTCACACCGATTGCATCCTAAATCCTCCATCAACAAGGCATTTCCAGCGGGAGGTAGGACTTGAATCAGGAGTTGCTTTCTTCTCTCTCTTTCTGTCTCCTCTCCCCCACTCCCCCCAAATCAAACAAGATTTCCTTGACTCTTTACTTCTATTCTGGCAAAGGCAGGAAGGGCCACGGTGCTCATAAGGTTTTCCACGAGTCTAGAAGTTCTTCCAGGAACGGGTCTGAAGAATAGTATGCTTTTGCTCATGCCCAGCAGAAAGGCTGAGAAATATCGGTTGACTGAAATACGGATTGTGTTGTGCCTGAAACCATTTCTCCTTGTCAGAAGAGCCTTTCTTGGCTGGAGCATTTGGAACAAGGCCCACGTGCACCATTTTACTCTTTCACGCGGGCACAGCTTTAGGGTTGCTGCGTTTGTTTTGGATAGCTTCATTTTTCACTGTGGGATTTTGAAGAAACTCAGTGCCAGTCTAAAATTTCTGTCATTTAAATTTTTCCAGAACTTTTGGCTTCTATTTTTTGAACTTCTGAAATCTTTCGGGTACCTCAGATATTTTTATTAAAAAGAAAACCCAAATAAATCTTGTGAGATTATGATTAGGCAATATTTCTTCTCCTTAATTTTGAGGGTAGGGGCCACATGAGGCTACTGTTTTAAAATGGAACCATAGTAAATCATGATAAGATTTTCTTTCTCTCCATCATAATTGGAAGTATCAGTGATTCCTAGATGCATTTTGGTTATGGATGATTTCAGTAATTTGTTGCCACAAAATGAAAAATAGTAGGATAAATAGGAGTATTCTGTTGCCTGCGGTAGCTGGTAATGCCTCAGAGAGACGTTTATCAGCTTCACCTAGAACACTAGACAGTTAGGTAGTTCTACTCTCCCCCAGTCTCACTAAAAACGAACCAGAACGTGTACCTCGGCAGTGGTAACTCTCAGTCCTTTTGCAAGAAAAGCTGTACGATATGGCAGACTGTCTACTAGGGGAATCTCAACCACAAACCCAAGTATACCATCACCAACTACTTATTTGAGGAAAACTAGAGGGAAAAGCAAAATAGTCTTAACAAATGGAAGCCCTGACACTTGAAGAAATCAGTTTAATAAGGCAAACACAACTGACACTAGAAGTTAATGGTACCCAAATACATCTTCCAAGACATTCACCCTATTGAAAGATCACCTCAGATATATCTGTTCTTAATGCTTTTTCATCATCTGTGGCCTTTGTGACACAGTGATTTTTCAAATTTCAACATGCTCCAATGGACAGATCCAGGGTTATGTGAAATTTCCAGGTATAACTCTTCCCCATTCTTTCCCATTAAGGAATGTCTCCTACTCCAAGTGAGTGGAAGCATCCTGATGCAAGCAACACTGGCAAGGCTGAAAACAAACTCTAGGAATGCTTAGTTGTAAAAGTTGAACCTACTATGACTGCTTAAAGCAGAAAATAAAACTTCTGAGGGGTCCAGTCTAGGCAGAGGTTACCAAATCCTTTTTCCTTCCTCATGAGAATTTGACCTGGGTTAATTCGCTAACTCTGTTTCTCTGGAAACCTGCTAAAATTTTCAGTATTAACCGTGCTATCAAGCAACATTGCTTGTGGTCAGATTGACCCTAGATTGATCCATTAGATCTGGTTTGGTAGTCCTATAAATACTTCATAAACATCCAGAGCTTGGGGCTGCTTTGAATTCATTGACTCTGATAACTGGCAATGTTTGCACAGGAGCCTTGGCAGCTATTTTTATGCAGTTGTTACAAGAGATATTGGGGTTCATAAACTAGGGAAGTTTTCCCATCCCCCCGAGTGGATCTCCTCTCCTTGCACCTGAGTGTCACCTGGACAGAAGATAGCTCTGGAATGGCTGGGTGCATTGCTATTAGGACTTGCACTAAAAGGGACATCTGATGTTGTCCCATGGAGTCCCATGAGTCTAAATGTTTAGTAGAGCTTAAGACTGCTGGTGGACATTGAAGCCAGAGAACCAGCTTTGAGGATACACAAGCTGGAACAATGCCCAAGTTGCACCCCATCCAGCAGAGACCTCCCATTCTCCAGGGCTGGGTACAGACACTTGACCTCACACCACTGAGGCTGGGCATTGTACACTCCCAACAGGACCTCTGTCACCATTACCCCTGAAACCTCAGTGTCTCTGCTAACACCCTGTCAGCTCTATGTTCCACCCATGTCACACCACTGGCTTCCCAATCAGTGGAGCCCAGGCCACATGCCTGCACCGTAGCTGCAAGGGAGTCTGGGAAGGTGAATTTCTACCTTGTTGAACAATGGATTAATCATATGGGAATATGCCAAACACAGTAAGATCATCAGTGATTCTGGGCAACCAAAAAAGTTGACAAAGTTCCACTATACTCTTCTATTTTACTTTATAAAATAAATAACTCACAAGTGAATCATTTGCACAATTTAGTACTTTTGAGCATTATTGGCCACACATCTCATAGGACCTCACTAGCTGTTCCTGGCATCCTAAGCAGGGATGCAGAAGCCTATTCCCAGGGGAAGAATTCTACTTCCTCATCTTCCTAAGGGCAGTGATCACACCTGGTGCAAAAGTTCCCCAAATACCCAGCCCAGTGCTCGTAGGTCCTGGAGAAATTCAGAGTCAGTCGATGAATGAGACACGATAGAGGAGAGGACCATATATTAGGCCTATTTTATGCAGAGCTATATGGGAGCTTCTGTGGACTGGCCTGGCATCTCAGCCACCATATAAATGATTCTAAGGGGAAAATAATTATGTTGCCTTCTAACATAATTAGAATTATGTTTTAAAACATGATTCATTTGTAACTCGAGCATTGCTGCAATTTATTTCATCTGGCGAGGGTGAAAACAAACTCTAATCCCAATAGTTTCAAACTGTAAGTTACAGCCCATTAATGGGCCATTAAATCAATGCAGTGCAGAGCCTGGCAAACTATACCCCATAGGCCAAATCTGGCCCACTGCCTGTTTTTATAAAGTTTTATTGGAACACAGCCATGCTCATTTGTTTACACATTGTTTATGGCTGCTTTTGCACTTTTGATTTAGTTGTGACGGACATCACATGGCCCACGAGGCTGAAAAATACTCTGACCTTTTCCAGAAAAATTTGCTGACCCCTGATGTTCTGAGTTGTAACCTGCATTTTTAAAAATGAGGTAGAATTGAATTAAAAAGTAAAATTCGAATATTTTACATGAGGGACTGAAGGGTCCCGGGTTCGATTCCGGTCAAGGGCATGTACCTTGGTTGCGGGCACATCCCCAGTAGGGGGTGTGCAGGAGGCAGCTGATCGATGTTTCTCTCTCATCGATGTTTCTCTCTATCTCTTTGCTGACCCCTGATGTTCTGAGTTGTAACCTGCATTTTTAAAAATGAGGTAGAATTGAATTAAAAAGTAAAATTCGAATATTTTACATGAGGAAAAGTAAGTATGTTTTATGAAACTTTTTTTCAGTTATGTTAACTGGCATTGATTAACTTACCCAAGATCATGTAGTTAAAGTTGCAGAACCAGTGTTTGAACTCTTGGAGTCAGACCCTGGTCTGTGCTTGTATTCATGAGTTTGTTTTGCTATCGATGGGCTATAGTTTTAAAGAAATAATGTTTGACTCATCCCTAATCCCTAAAAATTTTTAAATAATCCTCCTGACTGTTTATAGGATATAAAACTAATATACGTATTAAATAAAATGTGGTGAGTACAAAACAACAATAAAGAAGGAATGTTGGATCACCCGCAGTCTCTGCATTCAGGAATAAGCGCTGAGACCATGTGGGGCATTTCCTTCCGACCTTAGTTTTCTGCTGATATGTAATTTTTTGTGGTTGTTTCACAAAATAAACATACATAGTTGATCTCTATTATTGAATAATCTTCAAAAGCAGGGTTTTTCAATGGCCTGTTGGATTATTGGACAGGGGATTTAATGTCAAGAGAGACCTGGGAACAAGCATGCTGAATGTGCTTTATGTCGAGGATGATAAAACAGAGGCCTAGTTGGATGAGGGAAAATGTCTGGAGTCATAGCACACAAGCACATTTGCAGTACCTCAGTGCCTTTGCACATGTTTTGCCCTCTTCCTGGAATACTGTCTCCCTTCTGCTCCATCATCTGACCACCTCTATCATTTCATCCTTCAAGACTCATTTTAGGCATCACCTCCTCCAAGAACCCTTTTCTACTACCTCAGGATGCACTGAGTGTCCATCCAGGGCCTAGTTCAGTGCATAGCATATAGGAACTGCTCAGTAAATGCTTATGGAACTGAACAGAGCTGGGTCTGAAACCTGTGAGTTCTGGCCCATGGCCCAGAGAGCCATATTGCTGTTGTCAACTAGGCAGCCCTCAGCTTAGTACTGGCTCTGCTGTTCCCTTGCCCCAGGCCCCAGACCTCAGCTATAAACAAGAAATAATAATCCTACTGCATGGAGTAATTTCAATGACTGGTGAACTAACTTCTGTAAAAGCCAGACATAATCACGGAAACATAGCCGTTGATCCATTAATGGCAAGAATTATGATTTACTCCTTTAATCTAGGTTGACCTCTTCTTAGATATTATAAGAGATTTTGATTGACACTTCGTATGTGGCAGGCCCTGCTCTATACCCTTTATATGTATTAACTAATTCAACCTTCACAATTCCCCTTGAGGTAGGAGCTAGCCTTACCTCTCCCCATTTTACAGATGAGGAAACTGAGATGCAGCGAGGTTATACAACTTCACATATGGGCAGGTCTGTGAGTATCAAAAATATCAAATGAATGCTGGGTGGGTATAGCATTCATGGGGGGCAGGAAGGTGAGAGAAAAGAAAGTGAGATCTTGTTCGGAAAAGGTGTTGGATACAGCAACAAACTAGACTGGAAGGAAAGTTGAGAGACTGGCCAAGACGTCAGGACTTTCTCCTATAAGCAGTGAAAAGCCAGAAGGGATTCAAGAAGGGAAATGAGACCAGAACTGGATCTGACACCTCGTAAGCTCTCCTTAACAGCAGCATTAGGATGCCAGAAGGAAAGTAATCGACATTTGATGAGCACCTACTATGTGCCATGTACTATGGAGGCACTTTACTTAACAGAGTTTAATTGAATCCTTACATTAACTTCGTGAAGCAGAAATGTCTTCATCTACAGATGAGACAATTAATTCTAATTGCTGCTCAGTAGGAAAAGGCTGTTTGGAAGCTTTTGAGGTAACATTAAAGACCTTCACAGCACGTTAATTATATCTCTGGATTTTTTTTTTCTGGAGCCAGAATGCCTGAGTTAATATCTTGGTTCTAACTCTTATTAACTGTGTGACTTTGAACAAGTTACTTAACCATTCTGAGCCTCAGTTTTCTTATCAGTGAAAAGGGAGATACTATAGATTCTATTTCAGAGGGCTGTTATGAAGCTCTTTAATATCTATGTGTGTGTATGTGTATATATATTTATATCTCACTTAAAAATCCAGCACACATTAGGCTCTTTATGGATAATGGCCATTATTATTCTCACTGTCATGGTGCTTATAACCTGGGTGTACATGCTAGCAGGGCTTTTCAAACATCGATGTGCACTTGAACCCCCTGGGAGCTCATTAAAATGCAGATTCTGTTCATTAGGTCTGGGGTGGGGCCTGAGATACTTCATCTCTAACAAGCAACCAGGTGAAGTGATGCCGCTGGGCCATGAGCCACTCTGTGAATAACAAGATATTACATGTTTTGTGTGTTTGTCATTTATTTCCCCAACCTACTCCAATCCCCATTTTTAAGTTACATAAGGGCAAAAACAAACAAGCTTTTATGGTGACTTTTGCTCTCTGGTAGAGCTTGGCACATAATAGGGGCCTAGTAAACATTTCCCAGGCTTTGGGGGCTGGATTGAGCCTTGCAGGGCCTCTCCTCCCCTAACCTCATGAGATGCCAGATAGATCCCGCTGCAATTTCCACGATGGATGGATTCCAGAGGTCCGACGTGGCCGGTCTGCGGGATGCTCAGGCTCTGGAGCAGCGGCCAAGGGAAGACGCTGAGCATCGAATATAATGATCATCTTTAGCCTAGCGAGGTGGCCAACAGATCTAAAGTAGCTCAGGGATAGCAAATTAGCGACAAGCATGCAAGGGAAGGATGAGGCAGGAGTGACAGGTGTCTTCCCGGAGGAGAGGCAGCACCTCCACCTCCAGGGCTCCTCAAGCAGCTTAGCCTCCGTTACCCGGGAGTGTTTCCCAGCCAAGGGGGAGAGATTGCTCCCGACTGCAGGTGACAAGCCACGGGGCTCACATTTAACACCAGCCCCCTCTGCTAGCATGTGGGGATGGTCTGATCAAATGCATGTACTGCACTTGTTCACGTCAATATTGAGGCCTTTTCTGAATCCTGGCTCACTGGCTGACCTAACCAGCTTCTTTTTATTCTGTGGGGAAAGGGCAGACATTCTTACCTTTATGACACAAAGACTAAGGAACCATCGCTGTACTGTCCAGTACAGTAGTCACTAGTCATGGGAGGCTGTTTGAATTTAAATTGATTAAAATTAAATAAAACGAAAGCTTTGATTCCCCAGTACCACGAGCCTCCTTTCAAATGCCCAGTGGCTACATGTGGCTAGTGGTTTCTGTGTTGGACAGTTCAGAGATAGGATATTTCCAGCATCACAAAAACTTCTATTGGACAGCACTGAACTAGAAACTCAATGCAGGCCCCCTTTTAGGTAAAAGAGCCCATGATAATCAGCACTCCCCAAGCATTCAGGTAAGGAATGAGTGCAGGGACCAGGGACCAGCTCACCTGCCAAGTCACATTCCACATTCCCATGTTTTGATCATCTTAGAACTGAGGTTTTTAAAGCAACCGTCATCCTCACCATCACCACCAAGTTTTACCAAGTATTTACAACAGACTAGGCTCCCTTTTTTAAAATATATTTTTATTTCAGAGGGGAAGGGAGAGAGAGATAGAAACATCAATGATAAGAGGGAATCATTGATTGGCTGCCACCTGCACAACCCCTCCTGGGGATCAAGTCCGCCACCCAGGCACGTGCCCTTGACCAGAATCAAACCTGGGACCCTTCAGTCCGCAGGCTGACGCTCTATCCACTGAGCCAAACCAGCCAGGGCTAGGCTCCCTTCTAAGTGCATTAGCCATTGAGTCCTCATAAGAATCTTACGCGTATAGTAGCACCTTCATATCCTAGGGCTACAAGAACTTAACATTCTTGCTTTAATATACTTCCCCACTTCACAGTCACCCTCAGAGATACTGTCATTCTGCCTCTTTCACAGATGAGGAGAGTGAGGCTTAGAGAAGTTCAAGGACATGCCCAAGGTCACGCGGCTAAGCTAGTCAGTGGCTGGGCTGGAGGCTGAGCCCAAGCACTGTGATTCCAGAGTCCGTGTCCTCTGTGTCCCATGTGGCCCCGGGTCTGGCATCATTTGCTTCCACGTCTGTCTCTGCTGCCAGACTTTGAGCTCCTCCCAGGCTTTGCTCGTCCCTTGCTCTCTCGGGCAGCCAGCCAGGGCCTGGCACAGAGTGGGCGGGGTGGGGGTGGGGGGGAAAGAACAGTCTCCGCTCCTGGCAGCAGGAGAACGGAGCAGGCAGTGCAGCAGGGACCAGTGAGAAGGTTCCGGCAAGAGCCCACAGACAGATGACAGGCGCATGGCCTGACCGAACGCCATCCTCAGTGCCCCCAGTGCGAGATGCCACTAGCGGGCTCCGAAAGCTGCGGGAGCCTCCTGGGATTTCCAGTTCTCTCTTATTTGCCTGGACCTGGCAGCCCTTGGCAGCCCTGCGTCTGGGACCTCGAGCACTGTACCCAAGTGTTTTGAACAGGCAGCAAATTTTTTTTAAAGAATATGCGCAGCCCAGCCGGTGTGGCTCAGTGGTTGAATGTCGACCTATGAACCAGAAGGGCACAGTGCGACTCCCAGTCAGGCACATGCCCAGGTTGCGGGCTCGATGCCCAGTGTAGGACATGCAAGAGGCAGCCATCAATGATTCTCTCACATCATTGATGTTTCTATCTCTCTCCCTTCCTCTCTGAAATCAATATATGTATATTTATATGAAGAACATGAGCAAAACTCCACCCTTAAAACTGCCCAGTGCAAACATGGCAGGGGCCAGCGGGAGCCCAAGTGCCTGGGAACGGAAAGGCCAGAGAGGGAAGGCTCTCCCAGCTGAGCCCACTTCCAAACCTCTGCCCCACGCCAACTTTCCGCTCCTTTTCTTCCCTTCAGAAGGAGTGTATTGGCAGCTGCCAGCACACAGCGGGTTTCACGTGTTATGGAAAACAGCCCAGGCAGTGCAGCTGGTCACTTGCCCGGTAGACAGCGTGTCTGGGTTGGTTTTACGTTCCTCGAAGTCTGACTCCCCGTGCAGCCTGGTGGTTGTGTTGATTTCATCACCCTCTCCCCCTCGCTCCAGTTTGTTCTCCTCACGGGCTGCTCACGATACACACAAGGTGCTGGAAATTCAAAGGCTCATGTTCTCATATTTCTACTGAGTTATATATGCTCATTTTTCAAATTTTAGAAAGTCCAAAGAAAACATAGGAAAGAAAATTTAAATTAGCTACAGTTCAGCTACCCAGAGGTAGCCAGAATGATTATTTGACATATTTTCTTGTCTTTCTTTAAAAAAATACAAATAGTGAGGCTTTTTAAAATAGTTGTGCTGGGCATATATGTAATTTTATATCTTTTTTAATTTCACTTAGTATGAGCTTTTTTTTTCCCTACAAAACATCTGTAAGCATCATTTTTTAATGACTGCAAAATATTCCCGTCTTGTGGACGCACCATAATTTGCCTAACAGTTCCCAGTTTCCTGGTCGTTTGGATTGTTTCCAATTTGTGAAATGCAGCTTTAAAGCTGTGCACAGTCGCATGACTAAAACACCAGCGTAGAGGGAATGGCTATAAAAAGAGTAGTCTGCCCGGAGGGGAGCCACCGAGGGGTCATTTCACGCTGCCTCCCATGAGAAATTGCAGAAGGGCCCTGCAAGGCTGGCTTACCCAATCCAGCCCCAGCTATTGCCTCTTCCAGAAAGAAATGTTTTGTGGGAAACGTAAGGAGGATGGCACCCTTCTGGCCTGGGAGGTCTCCAGCCACAGTCATTAGCAAAGCTCTTATAGCAAGCCCTTCCTGGTGTCCAGGGCTGTTCCACACATACAGTCTCCCTGGATTCTGGAAGTGGGGGGACCAGCCAGGGCTGCATTTCCTGACGTAAGAGACTGACTCTAGAAAAGTCTTGAGATTTCCTCAAAGCCTGAGTGGCCAGATGGAAACGGAGGGCGGTTCTAGGGACCCCTGGGAAGCCCCGCCCCCTTCCTGGATTCCTGGATTGCTTCCAGAATGGAGAGGAGACATTGCCCAGCATCAGAAAGCTAGTCTTGAGCTCGCACCCTGTACCAAGCTCATTGCATACGCACTTGGCCACATGTATAGATTAGGAAGTCTCCACAGTTCCAGAAATCATTTGTTTGTCAGTTTGGTGGTCGTGTTTGTTTATCGTTCTGGGCTGTACGTTGTTGCTCTGTGTTTCTGTTTTCCCCCGGATATAAGAAAACATCGCCAGTGGAGCTTCCTTCGTTCTTTCAAATTCGTGTGTGAGTCTGTGGAGAGTCAGCCGGTCGGGTTCAGGCTCGCCCAGGAATTTAGGCAGAATGTGCTGGTGGAAGGAGGTGGATATTTTTCCCAGGCTGCTGTTCTCACCAAACAGTTCAATGCCAAGGCTGGAGCGAGCCCTTTGCAGTCTTGGTCACAAGGCTCTCCATTAGTTCCTTACACAGAATCCCTCCCCTCCCATGGCACTCCCCAGGCACAGCGGCAGAATGTGGATAGAACATTTTTTAAAATATGCTTTTATTTATGTCAGAGACAGGAGGGAGAGAGAGAAAGAAACATCGATGAGAGAGAAATATCAATCGGCTGCCTTCTCCATGCCCCCTACTGAGGATAGAGCCTGCAATCTGGGCGTGTGCCCGGACCGGGAATCGAACCCCTCTCCCTCGGGGGGAGACGCTCAACCAACTGAGCCACACCAACTGGGCTGGGAAGAACATTTTTGTGAAGAAAAAAAGGAACCAGTAAATAGGCAAAACCAAGGACCAACTTGCTGACAATACTGACACAGACAGCAGGTTCCACTGCCTCCAAATTCCTCCCCTGGAGGCCCGGTCCCTCCTCAGACCCCAGAGCACTTTATAAGCACGTCTCACAAGGCCATGTCAGGCCAGCCTTGCATTACAGTATCTGCCTTTCCTTCTCTGATGGCCCCTGTCTGCTCCCACCCACCAATCAAAAGTGACGATCAAACACATATGCAAGGATAAATAAGGACAGTCAAACAGACTTATTGCAATAGACGCTTCCCTGGGAAACCGGGGAAGTGTGGCCACACTGAAATTCTCTTGCTTGATAGAATGCCAGACCCAAGTTCTAAATCCCTGTGTCCTCCACAAAACTCAGCACAGACCCTTGCTCCAAGGAGATAATCAGTGAACAGCGGACAAGCTAAGTGATCATCCTGTTCTATCAATGGCCTCTCTGTTCATGCATTTATTATCTCTCAAGTTCATCTGCCGGAGGGCCTCCCATTCACATATCCCTCAGCTACCCCACACAGAGTTCCCTGGACTGGCTCTGCCTCTTCTCCTCTGATTCGCTCTGCCTGGATTCTTCTGAGCCCTCTCTCTCCCCCTTCAGGCCCAGGACAGTGTTCCCCAACACACTCCCATGCCCTTCAACGTCAGCTACTTCTGACTCATTCTCTCCTAAGACTTTGTGCATCCCTTTACTGTAAAGCTTGTCAAGTAGCTTCTTACGTTTTTCATATTAGACCATGAGTTCATCAAGGGTCGGGACTGTTGAAATATCACTAATTGTGGAAGCTGGTATGTGATAGATACTCATTTCTTCGTTCATCCATTCAACCAATATTTATAGAGCATCTACCATATGCCAGGCAAAATACCTGTCTTCGTGAGCTTACACCCTCGTGGAAACAGACAAGGACAAATGCGTGCATAATAAACTATCAGGCGAAGTTAAGTGACATAAAGAGAAATAAAGCTGGGCAACTCAACCCAGGTGAGGTACTATTTCAGCAAAGGTGGTCAGGGAAGGTTTCTCTAAGGAGAAAGTATTTAAGCAGAGACCTGGAGGAAATGAGGCAGGAAGCCACGTGAATATCTGAGGAAAGACCTTGCTAGGCAGAGAGAAGAGTAAACGCAAAGGCCCTGGGGCAGGAGCATTCTTGGCCATGCAAGGAACAGCAAGGAGGCCAGTGAGGCTGGAACAGAATGAGTGAGTGTTAGAAGGAAATGAAGTCCAAGATGGGCAGGGTCAGATCTTGCAGAGTCTTTGGGCATGTGGATGAGTTTGGTTCCTAGTCCAGGTGTGATGAGAAGCTTCGCAGATGTTAGTTAAGTTGAATAATTTGAATTGAACTGAACTGAATTGGGCTGAACAGAACCAGAACCAGGTCTCATCTTAGCATAGACTGCATACAATTTTTGAACCTTGTCCCAAAGCCCCCAGCACAGTGACACTTTTGCCAGCCCTTCCCACTTGTACCAGTTTCGTCTGGTGGCAAATAGGTACAGAGAACATCTAGAGATTCTAGAGAAATGTGGCCTTGCTGGCTGCCCATCATTTCTGTTTCGTTTCTGACTTTCCCAGAGTCTGAAGACTTTGGAGGGTCACTGGGATTTATTCTGGGCCTTGGCCGAGGTCCCGGACCGACTTTTAATGTAGTTTTTACTCAAGCCTGGTTCTCATTGAATCTTAATTATGTGGAGTTCCTACCCTTCAAACAACTGAAATAACCACATTTAGCTATTTTTATCATTTTACTTGAGTGAACTGTCACCCCGAGTAAAGTGGGAAACCCACTGGAATTTAAGCGAAGCAAATTCACAAGATTCAATCGCACACTCATTGATTCACTTAACAAATGTTCATGCACTCAAAGAATCTTTTTGTCAGAAAATTGGAAATGGTTTTATTTTATTTTATTTTATTTATTTTTTAAGATATAACTGACATACAGAATTGTATTAGTTTCGGGCATACAACATAATGATTCGATTACTTCTGTATATTGCAAATGATCACCACATAAGTCTAGTTGACATCCATCGCCTCACAAAGTTACAAAAATGTTTTTTCCTTGTGCTGAAAACTTTTACATCTACTCTCTTAGCTGCTTTCGAATAGACAGCACAGTCTTGTTAACTACAGCCGCCGTGCTGTACTCTACACCCCCATTCACTCAAAGAATGTTGACTGAGGACCTGTGAAGTGCTGGGCACTCTACCACGTGCTGGGGACACACAGAGCACAGGAGAGGTCTCTGCCCTCATGAAGCTGGCAGTCCAGTGGAGGAGACAGAAAACCCAGGACACTGCTATCCAATGTCATCTCGAGTAATGGCAGGTACCACTGTGTGCAAGATTGGGCGACACAAAGATGAATCATTCGTGCCCCCACAGTGTTGTTGGGTTGGTGGTAAAGACATAAATTATAACAATATGTAAATGGTATTGTGGAATTCTATACACAATGCTATGGGGGCCCTGGCGGGTTTTCTCGGTGGTTAGAGCACCGGCCCATGGACCGAAGGGTCATGGGATCGATTCCCAATCAAGGGCACATACTTTGATTGCAGGTTTGCTCCTCAGCCCTGGTCGGGGATCGTGAGGAGGCAACCAGTTGATGTGTCTCTCTCACAGTGATGTTTCTCTCTCTCTCTCTCTCTCTCTCTCTCTCTCTCTCTCTCTCTCTCTCCCTCTCTCTCTTTCTATCTCTCCCTCCCTCCACCCTCCCTTCCACTCTCTTCCCCTGAAGATCAATGGAAAAAATATCCTCGGGTGAGGATTAAAAACAAACAAACAAAATGCTATGGGGGTAGAGGGGAACACATAACTAACTCTATTAGAGGTATGGGCAGAGGGGGGTGGAGGCTCTTGGGAAATAATTCCCAGAGGAGATGAGATTTGATCAGCCTTAAAAAAACAAGTGGAACTTAACTGGATGGAGAATGGAGGAAGGGAGTGGGAACAGCAGCAGGAGCAAATGCGGGGAGGTGTGAGCAAACACGTGTGATCCAGGAGCAGCTGGACATTCGGTGTCGCTGGAGCACACTGGTGCCCACAGGCATGGCCTGGGAGCCCGAGAGAATGAAGTTATGGGTGGGGGCCAGTTACCACATGGCCAGGCCAAGGACTTTGTATCAGAGGACCAGACTGACATGTTAGCACATTCATCCTGGCAGCAACATGAAAGGATTAGCAAGAGAACATAGGATTAGGAAATGGTTATGAACATAAAGCAATGGTTCCATCCTACAAAGAGTCTGATGAAGTGGCCAGTCCATTGAATTTGGAGTGTTGGGTGGGAGGGACTCTAAAGTCATCTAGTCCAACCACCCATTGGGTGTTTGAATCTCTTTCCTAACCTCCTCCCCAAGGGACTGTCCAGGGCCCCAGTCCTTGAAGCTTCAGAGAGCCGAGACTCCTCTGAGGTCTTGGTTGTGTGGCGCTGAGAGCTGCTCCCTGGAGCCACCGCCATTACTCCTTCTTTTGCTCCTTGCGGTTTCCAGAACCAGTCCAATTCCTAATTCAAAGGCAACATTTCATTGTTTAAAAACAATTGTAGCCTGGCCAGCGTGGCTGAGTGGTTGAGCGTTGACCTATGAACCAGGAGGCCACTGGTTCGATTCCAGGTCAGGGCACATGCCTGGATTGTGGGCTCAATTCCCAGTAGGGGGTGTGCAGGAGGCAGCTGATCAATGATTCTCATCATTGATGTTTCTATTTCTCTTTTCCTCTCCTTCCTCTCAGAAATCAAAAACTATATATTTTTAAAATAAATAAATAAAAACAGCTGCAATTTACAGAGTACCTTCTGTGGGCCAGGCAAGCCTGCCGGGCACATATTACCTCATTTTCAGGTTGGAACTTTGGGCTCATTGGCCAAGTGACTTGCTGAGATTTGGTCACTGACCCATGTAACTGGCAACACCAGGATTAAAAACCAAAGCCGCCTGCCTCCAGAGCCTGCACTCTGGGAAATAGCTATTAATTTAACTTGGCAAACATTTACTTAGCACCCACCCCTATGACACTCCCTGTCCTGAGTATAATAGGAAGGGGTGACCACGATGAATAAGCGTGGTTCATAAGTTCCAGGGCTCCCCATGCTAGTGTTCGGATGGTGAAGTCAACACCCAAGCATTGTGATAATGAGTACTTGGCTTTGGCTTGTAGCCTGGCTGTTCCAGAAGGGGGAAGGGATTTAGGTTTGGCCCTTTGCGTGAGCTGTTCCTGCTGGTAGCATTGGGTCAAGCCCCAGCAGGAGCCACCCGACAGAATCCATCCCTGGGAAGGAAGGTCTGTTCCCTGGAGGATAAAAGCAGAGGGGGAGAGGGGAGTGTGGAAAGATGGAAGGTGTGAGACCCATGTGTATAATCAGGTTGAGTAACGCAAAGCTTCACCTTGGACACGTCCCAGGACTGAGCAGAGAGGACTACAGCAAGTGTGAGAGGCTGGAAAGCTAGAAGCAAAATAAGAACAGGTGTAAGAAACGGATGGGCAACCCAGCCTGGGCACGGAGCATGTATGCAGGAGCTTCCCCTTCAGGCAGCGTGTGGAATTGCTACGGTTGTGGCTGGCGGACTTAAAAGGACATGGACAGGAAGGACCCTGGCAAGATGGGGCTTTTTTGTTAGCAGGTTTACCTTCCTGGTTGTGTTTTCCTTAACCTGGTGTTTAAATTGGTAACAGCTTAGGTTAAGTGTGTTAGATGCCTGATGTACAGGAAGAAACCTGAATGTTGTTCTTCCATATAATTGTACTTCTATACCTATTACCTCGTTTATCTTCTCTGTGGCCCTGTGAAAAGGGGCCAATGAGAATTATCCTCACTCTTCAGGTGACAGAGGGATCGAAAGGTTAGGGGACATCTTTGCCTCATCCACTCAACATGCACCCAGCTTCCATTCAGAACAAGCGCCCACACCCCAGCCACATCCGACACCCCCACCTGTCTGCCAGCCCACATCCCTCCATCTCGGAGAAGTGCTGCTCCGCACCTGGCCGGGGCTCCCTGGCCTGGACCAGAGTTGCTTGGGTCCCTCTGGGTGGTAATGACTCTGCCTCCCCCGGGGCTGGCCCCGGAACTCAGCCCCTTCCTTCACTGGCTGCTTGGGAGAGGAGGCTGCAGGAAGTCTGCTGAGAGGGCTGCACAGAGCATGGTGGGTTGGTAGGGGACCGAGTCTGTCCTCTTTCCACCTCACCAGGTCATCAGCCCTGAGGGTCCTTTCCTAGAGAGCACCAAAGTCCAGCTGAGAATATAGCCCTGCAGGCTTTCCTTGTATTAACATCACAAGCTTCCTTTGCAGTTTCTGTCACCTCTCACTTCCAGATTTAGCAAAATGTAAAATTGGTCACATGTTGTCCGAGATGTTAATTTCACATGTTTTCTTCTCACTTACGTGGAGATTCCATACATCGGCTAAATGGCCTCCACTGCTTCGCCTCCTCCCCCAGGCCTAGTCGCTTCCTTGATTTTTAAGGCTCTCTGGAGAGTTCTCTTTTCTTCCTTCCATTCTCTGTGTTCTTTTTTCTTTTCCTCCTCCCGTTTCAAAGGGCACTCCTCTCCGTCTACATGGTGACAGTCTCTTTCTTATTTATGATCCCAGTGAGTCCTGGAGCTTTGGTGCAGTCTGAGACACATGACGTTTATCTAGTCGTCATTTATACCCAGTCTAATTCTGAAATGGATTTGAGCTAGATTCTCAGTGTAAGTTCAATATAACAGAATCAGAAACACCACACACACACACACACACACACACACACACACACGCACAAATAACAATGCAAAAAAAAAAAACACATGTCACTAACACTAAGGAAGACCACTGTACCAGAAAAATCTCACCTCATTGCAGGTTTGTTCCTGCAATTGATCACAAAATTTAGATTTGAGTTGCCTGGCCTCCAAAGTAAAAAGGGAAACATGCATTATAAAGCTCTCGTTATCTAATTTAAACACACACACACACACACACACACATACACCATGTAATCTTCACCAAAAGAATGTTCACAAAAGAGTCTTTTCTGACGTTAGCAAGTTCAGTCCAGGGCTGATGCTCCTAGACCTTTCTGATGACCTGAATCAACTGAGGAACTTTTGAAAACAATCTGTAACCAAGTCTAGGGCTATGCCTAGGAAAATGATTGAACTGTGCTCTGGGCAGTCAGGGTCTTTTCATGTTACCTGGTCATATCTGTAAACAACAAGCATTCATTATGTAAATGTGCCTGGGGGTACGGAGAGGAGTACAGGAATCATTGCCTTTCCTACTTGAGCTGATCTTAGAGTTCGTATAGCCCAGCCTCCCCACTTCTCAGAGGAAGAACTGAAGCTCCTCAGTACTCAGTGACTCACCCTGTGCCACACCGGTCTTTGGAGAAGTGATATAGTAATGCCTAAGCACGTGAGCTTTGGCTTCTGGCAGCCCCAACAGTGATATTATTCCGTATAAGTTACTGAATGTTGCTAAGCCTCAGTTTGCTCATCTGTAAAATAGGGAAGGTACTTATAAGTATCTTCCAAGGATCCTATATAATAAAAGCCTAATATGCTAAGTGTCCAACCATTCATTCAACCATTTGACTATGATGCGCACTGACCACCAGGGGCAGATGCTCCAACCAGTAGGTTAGCTTGCTGCTGGGGACTGGGCAAGATGGGCCGGACATGCCCTAGAGCCCTCTCGTAGTCCCTCCCTGGCCCCGATTGTGCACCAGTGGGGTCCCTCAGTCTGGCCTGTTCCCTCTTGCAATCCGGGACCCCTCAGGGGATGTTGGAGAGCCGGTTTTGGCTCAATCCCCACAGGCCAGGCCGAAGAACCCCACTGGTGCACAAATCCATGCACCGGGCCTCTCATTTTTTAATAATTAAATGAAATATAGTATTTCATATAATGCTTTTGCACAGAGCCTGGGACATTGTAAGCATTCGAGAAATGATGGATGTTCTAAAATCCTGAAAATTCTGATGATGGTGAGATCATGATAATGGAAAAACGAGGTAAAAACTCCAGGTGGCGTGATATCTCCTGTCGCCCTCTTTACACCACCATTCTACCAGTATTCTTGTCTGAAGTTATGCTAACCTGAAGGACATCCTTTAGAACTACATTACGTGGCTGTTTAAAGCTGAATGAATTAAAATGGAATAAAATCAGAATTTTAGCAACTCAGTTGCATCACCCACATTCTTTTTTAAAAAATATGTATTTTTATTGATTTCAGAGAAGAAGGGAGAGGGAGAGAGAGACAGAAACATCAATAATGAGAGAGACTCATTGATCGGCTGCCTCCTGTACACCCCCTACTGGGGATCAAGCCCGAAACCCAGGCATGTGCCCTGACCAGGAATCAAACTGTGACTTCCTGGTTCCTAGGTTGATGCTCAACCACTGAGCCATGCCCGGCCAGACGCATCGCCCACATTCTAAGTGCTCAGCAGCCATCAGTGGTTTGTGGCTGTTGTATTGGACGGCGCAGACAGAGAACATTTCCATAATAGCAAGAAATCCTATTGGAGGCTGCCTTCGTGGCTCCCCCCACCCCAACTTCCTTATATCAGTATTTTTGTTAGTTATTTATTTCCAAATAGTATACTATCACTTTAAACTAGAAGAAAAGGTCCTCTGGTCTCTGGCCTTCCCTGGGGAGTACATCTGAGTCGCACAGAGCCTCAAGGATGCAGTCCTATCACTAATTGGTAGCAGAGCCGCTACAAAACACACTTCTGACTCAGGGCATGAGTCACTCGGTGGTCGCCCGCGAGGCCCCGGGGATCGGCTGCCTTGGGTCTGTTGTGATAAGTAGGGCTGGAGTATGAATTTCAGCCACCCCGTCATACTGCCGAATGCAGGGTAATGTGTTTAAAGGGTTGATTACAAGAGAATGGAATATCATTTTCTCAAAGCCACAGCCCAGTGGCAGCGATAGCAAGGACAGCACGGGGAAGCTCTGGACCACGCTCGGCCTCTCCTTTTTACGCCACTTAGTTGTCTGGAAGAAAGAGGTTCTGCGTGGTCTTTTAAAATTGATCTGTTCAGGGAATAGTATTCAGCCCTGAGAGAGAAGTCCTGCCATTTGCAACTGCACGGATGAACTGGAGGGCATTATGCTAAGGAAATAAGTCAGGTAGAAAGACGAGTACTGTATGATCGCCGTGTGGAATCTAAAAAGCTAGACCCGTAGAAACAGAGTGGAATGATGGCTCCCAGGGGCTGGGGGGAGGCGGGGAAAGATGTTGATCAAAGTGTGCAAACTTCCAGCTGTCAGATGTAAAGTACAGCATGGGGAGTACAGTCAACCGTACGGTGTTATGTACTTGGAAACTGCTAAGAGAGGAGATCTTAAACATCCTCCCCACGAAAAGGAAATGGCAGTAAGGTGAGGTGATGGAGGTGTTAACTAGCCCTATGGTGGTGATCATTTGGCAACATGTAAACGCATCAGATCGTCACAGTGTACACCTCACACGTACACAATGTGACATGTCAACTACATCTCAATACACCTGGGGAAATAGCTAAAATAAAATAAAATTGATCTGTTCGCTTTGAATTTAAAGTATTTCTTTGCAAGAGGACTTTTGCAAGGATAATGACTTTTATTGATGTTTTTATCGGTTGGGTTCATTATGATGAACTCAAAGCCACTTCCAGGAAATCTTCACAAGGTGGATGAACAAACGCAACTTCCTGTGATATAGTTTACACCTGTACATGAACAGACAAGTAACTGTAACAAATAATTTCATAAATGTAGTTTCAGGAGAACAATATAGTCCCAGGATTCCAGGTTCACAGTCTTTAGAAAATAACTGTTGTTGTTAAACAGAAAGAAACTCAAATTCCTGAGTTTTAGTGGCACAATAAAGTGAAGAGAGAGATTTAGCTTAAATGTCATGGAAACTAATATGAGTGTCACTTGGAATTAAGTTTGACTATGAGTGACCAAAAAAAAAAACAACAACAACATAGCAGGTATTTAAACAAGATAGAAGTTATTTCTCATGGAAACAGAATCTGGGAGTAAGAATCCAGAGCAGGTGTGACCACCTGAGCAACCTGAGCAATCGTCAGAAACCCAGGTCCTTCTTACATCTTCTGGCCCTGCCATCATCACCACGTGGCTCCCTCCTCGTGGTCCAGTTTGGCTGCCTGAACACCAGCCATGGTGTCTGCCTTCTTGCCAGCAGAATGGAAGAAGACCAGAGATAGTTGGGCCCCCTCCCTGTAGGGACCTTCCTAGAAGTCTTACAAGAAACTTCTGTCTGGGTCATCATGAGGACCAATGTAAGGGAGACTGAAAAATGTATTCTAGGGGGGTCATACGCCCAGATAAAGACTATGGGGGTGTATTACTAAGGAAGAAGAGGGTGACACTTGGAGAGGGCACCCAGCAGTCTCTGCCAGGGAGTAAAAGTCATCTCTGTAACTTTCTAAACAAACGGTTATGGCGAACCCATTGTTTTGCACTCTCAGAGGTATTTTTGTCAACCCCTTCTTGATGTCTCTCTTCAAATACTTTTCTGACTTTGTGTTTTTCAACTGCAATTCTAAGGAAAGGTTGAAGTGTTAAGGATTTACAGTTTTACTCCAGAAGGTACAAGGCCCTCTACGATTCTCCCCTTCTCTCTCTCCAATGTTATCTCCTACCAGTCCACTTCCCTCCGGGGCTCTCTCTCCTCCATCTCAGCTCCAGCCACAACAAGCGGGATTCTTCCGAAGAACTGTGCCCCCACCTGCCTCTGGGCCTCTGCACATGCTGTAGCCTCTACCTGGAAATAATAGAAACCATAGCTACTAGCCCCGGCCCTGGGTCCAACTGCTTACATGCTCCCACTACTACAGCTTATAACTGTGTGCCCTTAGGCAAGTCACATAACCTCTCTGTGCCTGTTTCATTATCCATAGAATGAAGATAACAATACTTACTGTCTGGGTTTTGTCATTATCCAATGAGCCCATGAAAGAAAATCTTCAGAATCATGCCTAGGATGTAACAAGTCCTCAATAATAACTAATTTTGTTGAGCATTTACTATGTGCTAAGTACCTTACAGAGATCCTCTCACTTAACCATCACAGCAACCCTGTCGAGTGGCCTTACTATCACTTCTCCTGTTTTACATGTGAGGACACTGGAGCACAGAGAAGTTAAGGAACTTGCCTGAGGTCCCACGGCTCCAGGTGACGGAGCTTGGGCTCAAATGCAGAGCCCGCTGTCCTCAGGGTGGGTGACCTTTCCCTCACACCAGCACCAGATTCAAAGGCATAGTGTGTTTTCTTCGTAAGGCCATCTGCTGCCTTCTGCTGACTTTTATGATAACCTTTTTGGAGGCAGCGGCCGGGCCAGATGACCCCTGGGAGCCCATCCTTGACCTTTGCCTCTTGGCCCCGTTCAGGCCAGGCCCTGCCCTTTCAGGCTTCTCGAGCCACTGCTCCCAGGATACGAAGCTGGGCAGCCTCTGCCACCTCCTGGATGTTTATATTTTGTGCCCAAGGTTGCAAGGAGGGTTCTGCAGCCTTGAACAGAGCCTGTGGCTTCCCCACTTCTGCAGCCACGGCTCCCCTCCCAGGCCATTTATATCCTGGGCCGCATCGTCATTTCACCCACTGGAGATCAGGTTCCCACCACAGAGGCCTCTGTACCCCACACCAGGCCCGGCTGTGGTGCAGCCACTGGCGTGGAGGGAAGAGCTGCAGGCTGGTCTGCTGATCCCTGTGTGGTGTGTGAGCACAGGACCTCAGGCCTGCCAATCACTGCAGCTCAGAGCTGGCATTGTCTAGACCTGAGAGTCCCAGCATCAGAAATCCTGCAGAGAATGGACTAGACACAGATGCCAAGTGTAGCAGGCTGCCTTGTGGCCTCTAAAGACCCAGGTCCTAACCCCTGCAACCTATAAACGTTATGTTACAAGGAAAGGGGGTCTTTGCAGATGTGATTCCATTAAGGGTCTTGACATGGAGAGACTACCCTGGATTATCTGGGTGAGCCCTAAGTCCAATCACATGTGTCCTTTTAAGAGAGAGAGATTTGACACACACAGAGAAGAGATAATACAAACAGAGGCAGAGATTGGAGTGATGTGGCCACAAGCCAGGGAATGCTAGCAACCACCAAACCTGAACGAGGGAAATAAATGGGCTCTACCTACATCCTATGGAGAGAGCACATCCTGCTGGCGCCTGGATTGTGGACTTCTGGCCTCCAGCACTGTGACATTTCCAGTTTCTGTTGTTTACAGCCACCATATTTGTGGTAGTTGGTTACAGCAGCCACGGAAAACTAATACACCCAGCAAATAGGCAGGAAGCTAGGAATAAGCATTTTAACTTGTCCCCTAGGTGATTTGAGCTTTTGCCTCACCACCCCCCCCCCCCCCCCAAGGTGAAGAACTAGATGGGGTACCTAGACTGAAACTCCAGGAGGACTGGATTCTTACACCCCATCACTTTGCTCCTCTGATATTCAAATTACTAGAGGCTGGAGCATGTTGAATGCTTAAATGCTAATGAGAAAGGACAGAGGAGGTGGGGGTTGAGTTATGGGACTAGGGGAGGAAGTGATGGAGCCAGGGAAGGGGGGCGGGGGAGCCAGAAGGCCAAAGGAGGGAGTGGGAGCTGTGGCGACAGCTGTTTGCCGACAGGGAGGAGATTGTTGTTATTCGTGTGTCACTATTGCTCTGCCTGCCCCTGCTTGTGCCTCAGACTTTATCTACAGCCCTTCAGCCCTCTGCGTCACCTTCGTCAGAATGTGTGACCGGAAAGCCAAAGAACGTTCCCTGGTCGGTCACGTGCACCTGCTGGCACTATTGGCAGAAATCACCACCTCACCCAGGTCCCCCTGGTACTTGCAGGGAAGTTGCATCATGAAGCATTGATGGGGCTGACTTTCACACTGTAAGGGACCATTCCTTTTGGTACCAGATGGCTTCCTCTTTCCTAAAAGCATCGACTGTCCCATGATGCCCTGTTTCACAGTTCCCAGAAGGCGTGTCTGCACACTCGGGGTGTTGGGAGGTGGTGGTCCTCTGTGTGATCCAGCCCCAAGCTTTCTCCCTGCCCTGGCCCATGTGAATGAAGGTGAAGGGGAGAATCCGTGTAGAAAGAGGAGGCTGCATCACTGCCAACAGTTGAGTCCATGGCCCCCACTGCAGGTGTATCAGTCAGGGTTCTCCAGAGAAACAGAACAAACAGGATGTGTGTATGACTGAAGGCTGTTTGCTGATACATTTCCCTGTTCACAAGTCAGACTTTTTCCTCTTGAGGCCTCCAGCTGATTGGATCAGGCCCACCCACCTTGTGAAGGATAATGTCCTTTACTCAGAGTCCACCATTCGAATGTTAATCTCATCTATACAAAAATATATATACATTCATAGCAACAAACAGACTAGTATTGGACCATATATCTGGGTGCTATGGCCTAGCCAAGTAGATACATAAAATTAACCATCACAAGGTGTCTTTTTTTTAAGTATTTACATGCCCAGAATGATGCTAAGTACTGTCATGAATACAAAATGCCTATCAGACAATGGGATGGGTACTTGGTTCTGAATGAACTCCCCGAGACTGAAAGGTTCTGTTTCATAAGGTGGTTGGAAGACTATAGAATCCAGGTGGGAGGCGGAACCCACTTCCCATGATAAAGCTGAAATCAGGCGCTTGCTGTCCCTGCCTCCCTTGCAGCTTGGTGCGGGCTGTAAACTAGGCTCAGCCAATCAGACATAGCACCCAACTTTAACCAGTAGGCCTGGGTACAAACAGGCTCCTTTTTCCATTCTGTGGTCTCCTAAGCCTCTAAGCCCCCTTGCAGCTCTCTCACTTCCGGCCTCACTCTCTCCCTCTTCAACATGATCATAGAATTCAGCTTCCCTGGTTTCTGGCTTGAGTCATACTACTCACTACAACACCGTTACTCAAAATGTGGCCCCTAGACTGGAAGTTTCATCGTTGCCTGGGAGCTTGTTAGAAATGCAGAATCTCAGGCCCCACCCCGGGCCCACTGAATCAGAATCTGCACTTTAGCAAGATCCCTTGGCGATTCATGTGCACATCCATGTTCCCGAAGCACTGGCCTAGAACATACCCCTTGGGTCCTCCGACTCCAAGCTGTCTGCAGGAACCACCCCCAGGGGCAACCTGACCATACTCTGTACTTCTAGAAGGGCTGTCACTATAGTAACCAGCACGGCCCCCTCTGACCTCTGCCATCTTCCTAGCTCCGGTGCCCACCAATACAATGAGATTACAGTGAGTATTGCTATAGAAACTAGCACTGGAGAGGGTCTCCTATCAATTTTTCTGCTTTCCCTTCACTCCCTGTATCTCTGGAATTATGAGCTTTCTAAACCACAGTAAACCATATAAATTCCTCTCCAGCGTCAGAAAGACTCCACAAATAACAAAGATGAAAAGTCAGGGCCACGCAATTTATAAAGTAAAGGCATAACAACTGCAGAGGTTTGCTCTGATTGGAAAGGAGATGACAGGCGTGTCACTCTGTGTGGCGGAGCCTTCCCTGCGTCCCGCAGAGACAAGGTTGGCTGATGCTGAAAACAACGCTGGTGACCGTGATGATAACAGCGACCGCTTACGGAGAGCTGTCTTGGTACCAAGCGCCAGGCTACGTATGTTATCCCGTTCGACTCTTGCAGTAAATCTCTGTATTCGTTTCCTGCGGCTGCTGTAAAAAAAATCGCCACAAATATGGAGGCTAAAACAACACATTTATTATCTTACCGTTCTGGGAGTCAGAAGTACAGAATCAGTCTCATGGGGCTACAGCCCGGTGTCGGCGGGGCATGTTCCTCCCGGAGACTGCAGGGGAGGCTCTGTTCCCTTGCTCCCGGAGGCCACCTGCTTTCCTTGGCTCAGGACCCCTTTCTGGCATTAGTTCAGTTTCTTTTTTAAAAAATATGTTTGTATTGATGTCAGAGAGAGGGAGGGAGAGAGAGAGAGAGAAATATCCATGATGAGAGAGAATCATTGATTGGCTGCCTCTCACACACGCCCTACTGGGGATTGAGCCTGCAACCCGGGCATGTGCTCTGACCTGGAATCCAACCAGTGACCTCCTGGTTCACGGGTTGACACTCAACCACTGAATCACACCGGCTGGGCGCACTAGTTCAACTTCTTGCTTCTGTCTCACATCTCTTACTCCCTCCCTCCTTGGACCTTCTTGCCTCCCTCTTCCTAAGACCCTTGCGACTGCATTCAGGGCCCACCTGAATAACTCAAAATAGCCCCTCTTTCCTCAAAATCTTAACCATATTACATGCGCAAAGTCCATTTTGCCAGATAAGGTAACATGCAAAGGTTCTAGGGATCATCCCTTAGCCAACCAAAGCCTTTGATGTAGGCATTGTTCTCATCCCATTTCCCCATGAGAGAACTGAGGCTTGACGATTGAAATACCTTGTTCAAGGTCACACAGCTGGAAGGTGCAGCTGGAATCCCAATCTTGGTCAGTCTCTCTAAAGCCAGAGCTTCTAACCTCTGCACTGCAGGGCCCCCAGATGGCTTTGAATTCATCCACTGTTGCCACCAGGTTGAGGGAAGGGAACCGAAAACCATCAGCTCTCTAAAAACTTTGAGTTTCCAATGGAAGCTCCTCCACCACCGACTAAAACCTCAAGGACGAGGCAGGACTTAAGTCAAACCATAGGTGTGTTCGTCGGCCAGGGCTCCTGTAACAAATCAACACAGACTAGGTGTCTCGAACAAAAGGTTTTTCTCACGGTGCCGGAGGCTAGAAGTCCAAGTCCCAAGGTGTCAGTCAGTTTGGTTTTTTCTGAGGTCTCTCTCCTTGGCTGGCAGATGCCACCCTCTTGCCACCACTCGCACGTCGGTGCCCCTCTGTGCACACACCCCTGGTGTCTCTCTCTGTGTCCTAATCTCCTCTTCTTATAAGGACACCAGTCGCACTGAATTCGGTCCCATCCTAATGGCCTCATTTGAATACAGTTACATCCTGAGGTACTGGATGTTAGGGCTTCTACACACAGATTTGGGGGAGGGCAGGTACAATGCAGCCCATATCAACAGGATTGTCTCTGAACTCAGGAACGAGGCAGTTTAGGTGTCTGAGATGAATCCCAGAGCCCTGTGGATGCCCTCGCTGCCAGCTTTCATACCATCGTGTCCCCATCCTCAACCACAATGAATGACCTTCCCATCACCCTGGCTTCATGATCCCATTAGTTCCTGATGGCGGCTGTGATGCCTTATCACAGACTTGGTGGGTTAAAAACAACACACATTTATTCTCATGCAGTCCTGGAGGTCAGTAGTCCAAATCCGTTTCAGCGGCCAAAATGGAGGCGTCAGCAGGGCTGTTGCCTTTTGGAGGCTCTGAGAAAAGAACCCACTTCCTTGCCCTTTCCAGCTTCTAGAGCTGCCTTCCTGGCATTCCTTGGCTTGTGGCCCCTTCCTCCATCTTCAAAGTCAGCAGCAGAGCATCGTGCTTCAGCGTCATTCATGTCCAATCACCCTCTGTCTCTCTCTTATAAGGACCCCGGTGGTAGCATTGAGCGTCCACCCGGATGCTCCAGGGTAACCTTCCCTCCTCAAGATCCTTAACTGAATCACCTACAGAGTCTCTTCTGCCGTCAACCTCCACAGGTTCCGGGGAATAGGACCTGATGTCTTTGGGGGCCACTTCTCAGCCTACCACAGTGACCCTTCCTCACACACATCCTCGCCACCCCTCTGCCCTGGAGTGACGAATAGGATATGCTGCATGTGAAAGCGCTTGGTAAGATATGAAGGCCTTTTCTGCCTCAGGGCCTTTGCACAGTCTGTTACGGCTGCCTAGAACGTCCATCCTTCTGCACACACATTTGCATGTGGCAGATCCTTCACATCTTAGAGGTTCGGTCACCTCCTCAGAGAGGCCTTCCCACTTCAACCCTGTTTATTGTCTATCCCAGCACCTCGGCACTGATCATGATTTGTAATCACTTTGTTACTTGTAGTTTTATGTGTTTCTTATCTGTCTCCTTGCAAGACTGCTAACTTTTTGTCCCCATCACTCGCACCTTCATATGCTTTTTCCCATCTTCCCTGTTCCATACACTAGACCAGCGGTCGCCAACCAGTGGTCCGTGGACCACTGATGGTCCGTGAGGTCCGAAAGGTTGGCAACTGCTGCCCTAGACCCTTCCTAAGCCCACAGGCAGCTGGCTATGTCAATAGAATCAAAGAATTTTGAGTAGGAAGGAACCAAATACAGCGAGGGTCAGCCAACTCTGACCCACCATCTGATTTTGTGCATAAAGTATTCCTGGAACATGTATTTTCTGTGGCTGCTTTCTCACTACAGTGGCAGTGTGGAGTCATTGCAACAGAGACAGTATGGCCCATAATCCCAACATATTTACTCTCTGGCCTTTTACAGAAAAGGTCTGCAAACCCCTGAAGCAGACCATCTGGCCCAAATCTACCCACTTTACAGATGAAGTCACTGAGAGACAAGCGTTTACAGACCAGAGCCAGAGTCCCACTGTGAGTCCAGATGCAGGGCTGGAATTCAGTTCTGCAGAATCCCACACCTCGCTTCTCCCACAGATTATACCCTCCTCCTTAGCACCCAGGCCTCCCCAACCAGAGACGGTCACCAGCATCACCAGCTCTGTCCTCATGCTTCAGAAAGGCCCCGCTGTGTATGCGCTCAATCTCCTACTTGCATCTGGGCCCAACGACCTTCCTGGGCTCACTTGCTCTCTTGACCCTGCAAGAAGCCATCTAGGCTTCTCCTTCCCTCCGGAGCCTCTGGTCCCAGCCCACAGGCCTTCTCTTCGAGCGCCATAGCATTGAATGTGTATCCCGCTACTCACCCCAGGCCACCTGGTCACAGGTGGATGCTCCAGCCTGGCTTGCCCCAGAATTCCCAGAGGAGCTTGTATAGAACGCAGATGCCCGGGCCCCCAGACCTGTCCAACCGAAACTCTGGGGGTGAAAACAGGGCCTTGGCGGTTTTCACACACTCCCCCATGATCCTGATGTTAAAACAGCCTAAAGGCCACTTCATTAAGCCATGCGCTCCTCTAGGCTTTAGTCCCTCCAGACAACTTCAGAGCCAGGTCTGTAGCCGGTGGCACAATGTTCTCTTACAAGACCTATACGGAGAATGCAGTCTTTTTCCCCTCGGCATTCTTTACCTGCTCGACTCAAGGCCCTGGAATTCTTTCCCATCTCCAGCTCCTCCCAAAGAAACATCACAAGCCCTACTACTTCTCCCCCTCTGTGTAGACCAGATAAGAAGACTTTTAAATGAGCTGCTGGCAAAGACTTCATGAGCTTCTAAGCTATTGAGGTCAGAGTGACGAAAAGAAGGCAATGTGGGAAGGCGAGAATAGGTACATAGAAAATTCCAGGAGGGGCTGGAATCCTCAGGGTCCAGGGTACTTATCCTGGTGCTGGCCGGCCGTCTTGGTCAGGGCGTGGCTCTGCAGGCGGCACAGCCTTTTTCTCCTCTTGGGCACTCATCAGGGGTCGGCCGCCTGCCTGCGGCTCAGCATCTCACATGCAAGTCAGCAGCCAAGGGGAGTGTGTGATGGAGTCCCAGCCCCAGGGACTGGGAGTTGTGGGCTGTGCTTCAGGGGCACCAAACAGAGAAAAGGCTGGGGGCAGGAGAAGTGTGTGTGTGTGTGTGTGTGTGTGT
>NW_005871151.1:2495028-2498246 GCF_000147115.1 Myotis lucifugus | reverse complement strand
CTGGGGGGGGGGGTTCCCTGCCTCTGCAGAGCAACCCAGGGGAGTTCTCTCTGAGCACTCGGGGCTGGTTTCAGCAGTGATGGAGACACGGTGCCAAAAATAAGTCCTGCTCACCTAGGACAGTAGACTCCAATTCAATTTCAATTCAGGGTGTGTTTATTGAGTGCCTGATTCGGTTTAGGTGATGGAGAGAATGAGAGGATGAGGACGAAAGCCTACGCCGCCGGCCAATCCAGGCAGAAATAACCTAGGAATCTGCCCCCACAGGTCCCTGGGTCCAGAAACTCGATTTTTTTATCCACTTCACCCAGTAAACAGTGGATAAATCTTAGTCTGGCTCATGAACAAATATTGATGAAGTGCTTGCGGCCTGCCAGGCACTGTCCTGGGGCTGGGGCTGCATTGATGAACGGAGCAGCCCCAGGTCCCTGCCACGTGGAGTCTACGTTCTAATGGGGCATCTGCAAGGCCATGCGGTCAGGCCTGTGCAGTGGAGTCTACCCTGGGAGGGAGCCAGGTGCAGCGGAGTCACCAGGAGAAACGGTGAGGGAGAGGTGGGATTTGAACTGTGTTTTGAAGGCTAAGTGGGGTGTACATTCTGAAAGGGCTGGAGGCCTGTCAGATGGGGGTCTGAGCTGCATGGACAGGACTGAGCATAGCACAACATCAGGGAGGGGTCCATGGCCAGATCAGCTCCCCCAGGAACAGGTGGATGCTGGGTAACAGTGTGTGCTGGGAAGTTGGGCAAAAGAATGTTGGTATCACATGGGGTTATGGCACGTGGGCTATGCAGTCAAATGACTTGGGTCTGACTCCCAGCTCTCTCAGACTTGCTAACCCTCTGATCCAGGGCATGCTACTTAACCTCGATAAACCCCATTCTCCTAATCTAGAAAATAGGCAAAATCATAACTAGCTCGTAGGTTGGTCCTAAGCATTTAGATGAGATCACGAAAGATTTTTTAAAAAGGCTTAGCTGTTTAATATTATTGACATTGGATAACTAGGCCTGGAATCCAGAAATACTGGAACCTGCTGCCAAAAACTCGGTGGGAAGCTCACAACATCTGCATGCAGTGCGGGATCTGCTGCTTGTAAACCCTTCTGTTTACCACCCCCTCGCTCCCATGGCAACCATGATGGCCTGAGTGGTGGCACCAGGGCTAGGATGAGGCAAGAGAGGCACCTAGAACATATTTGCATGAATGATCTGGCTACTTTGAATTTTGCCCCATTTGCCTGCCCTAATCCCAGCCCTGCTGAGTGGTAAGATACCTTCTTGATCTACACAGTGTGTTTCTCAAAGTGTAGTCCTTGGTCTGCCTAAATCATATCATAGAGCCTGCTTATTAAAATTATATTCCTGGACCCTACACAGTTAACATCTATGGAGATAGGGCCTGGAATGTGCATTTTAACACACACACACACACACACACACACACACACACACACTCACATACCAGGTGATTCCCAAGCCCTCTGTTGATACTTCAGAGCAGAAGTTTCTCGAGTGTGGCCCCCAGCCCGGCAGCATCGGCAGCATCAGGGACTTGTTAGAAACGCAATTTTTGGCCATCTCTCCTGACCTACTAAATCAACACTCTAGGGGTGGGGCCCAGCAATCTGTATTTTAACAAACCCTCCCGATAATTTGGATGCACATTCAGTTCACATGGGGGAGGTTTTAAAAACTGTCAATGAAATCAGAGTCCCGCCCTGGCCGGGTGTCTCAGTTGGTTGGAGTGTCCTCTGGTACACCCAAAGGTCGCAGGTTCGATTCTCGGTCGGGGCACACTCCTGGGTTGTGGGTTCGATCCTCAGTCAGGGCACACTCCTAGGTTGTGGGTTTGATCCAAGGGGGCACTACAGGAGGCAACTAATCCATGTTTCTCACATCGATGTTTCTCTCTCTCTCTCCCTCCCTCTCTCTAAAATCAATAAATACATATCCATAGGTGAGGATTTTAAAAAAAAATCAGAGTCCCTCCCTGCGATAGAACTCAGGTATCATCATTTTTCAAAAGCTCTGCCACCCCTCCCCAGAAATCCTAAAGTGAGGACCGTTTATAATAATCAGAGGAGGAAACAGGAAGGTGGCACAAATGATTTCCACTTAGGAAATTACAGTTCGGCCACAGGCATTGCCTCAGCTAATTCTTGCAATAAGTCGGACGCCCCGCTGTGATCCCATTAGCAGGTGAGGAACCCAGAGCTGCTGGGGTGTGCGGCCAAGCCCCGCCCCTCCCCCCCAGGCCCTCGCTTTGCTGGCTGTGGCTGGCGGCTGCCTGCTGACTTGGCTCTCTGCGCCTTTCCAAGGTGCTAAAGCCCATTGGCAGCCTGGGGCTCGGGCAGAGCTGAGGCCTGGGAGGGCACCAGAGGGAAGACAGGGAGCCAGCTGGGGATGGGAAGGGAGAGCCACAGGACGCCTTAACATTGGGGCCAGAACAGGGAGCCCCAAGTACCAATAACCCCCGGCATGGGGGTGGTTGAGGGGTGGGGGGGAGGGTTCTACTAAAGCACCAGATCCTGCGCTTGGTGCTTTAAGTGAGTCATCTCCCTTAGGTTCACATGATCTCCGAGGGAGATAACACTCCCAGAATCGCCCCATCGTATCCTTTCACGGTCACTTTATCCTGGGCTTACAGATGTGGAAACTGAGGCCCAAAGACTCGGGAGAACCTGCCCCGAAGTCACCGGAGCGGTCGGGATGTCTCCAAAGGCTCTCCCACTTCTCGGGGATTCAGAGGCAGGGCCTCCGGGAAAGCGGGGTGGGGGGCAGGGGGTGGAGCTGAGCCCGCGCCCCCGCTAACTCTTCTCCTCGCCCCCTCCCCCCCGCCCTCCTGCAGGCCTTTCCTCGTGCTGCCGCCACTGATGGAGTGGATCCGGGTGGCCGTGGCGCACGCCGGCCACCGGCGCAGCTTCTCCATGGACAGCGACGACGTCCGCCAAGCGGCCCGGCTGCTGCTGCCCGGCGTGGACTGCGAGCCGCGCCAGCTCAGGTAGGGCCGCCGGGCGGCCGCAGGGAGGGGGCGCCCCTCCCCGGACACCGCGTCCCTGCTTCCCCGCATCCCGGGGCGGGGAGACCGCAGGCAGCGCGTGGGGCTCCCGGGCTCACAGAATCCGCGCCTCCAATCCGAGTCCCGCAGGGCGCTCGCCAGGCAAGCAGAATTGTCGCCCTGAAAGTGAAGCCCCCGCGGGTGTCCATGGCAGCCTGG
>NW_005871151.1:2471359-2494821 GCF_000147115.1 Myotis lucifugus | reverse complement strand
AGCAAGGTTTGTGGGAACGCTCTGGTTCTGCAATGACCAGATACCGTGTGCGTGAATTGCACCTGTATTCTTCCTGTTCTCTCTCCCTCTCTCGCTGCCTCCCTCTCTGCCCCTCTGTCCACAAGAAGCAAATGATGCCCTTCCCTGTAGTTTTCTAGCAAAACCTTGCAGATGGCAGTTCCTAGCTGGGTGAGGACACACCTCTGCTTCTTCGCGTGCACTGCAATTATTTATGGGGCCTCATTTTTTGTCCAAAGCAAACGAAATAAAACAACAACTCACTCAGCCCAGTCAAAATGTGGTTCCAAATGCAAAAAGCACAGCAACTCGGGGGGGGGGGGATGTGTGCACTGCCCTGACTCCCAGTGCCGTTTGCCAGGTGGCACTTGTCACCATTTTCAGATCCCCACTGCCCCTCCCATGAGAGACTGCCCCTCCTCTGAAGTTCATCTAGCCCATCGTGTGGCCGGGCAGTAGAGATTGCCACCCTTCCAGGATCTGGTTGGGGTCTGCAAGGAGATGGAGGGAGTGCAGCATAAAACACACAGCCCACCGAAGGCCCAGCGGTGCCCCTGAGCCCCCCAGAAAATGCAGGGTGCTGATCCAAGTCATCATTGCTAGTGTTGATTGACTGTGTGCCATGTGCTTGACACTGTTCTAAGAGCTTCGCACAGATTAATTAATACCCACTATTACCCAAACCCTGCAAGGTGGGTACCATTATGTGCACTTTACAGATAAAGAAACTCGGGCACAGGTACGTGAAGTGACACACCCAAGACCACAGGACTAGTAAGTAGTGGAGCCAGGATAGGAGTTCAGGCAGTCCAGACACCTGGGTTCCTATTTGTAACCACTGAGTTGTACTGTTCTCAGGTGTCTGTCTAGGCAGTTTCTGGCTGTGCCACCATTCCTTACACCTTGTCACCTAAAGTCACAGCAGGTCTTGGGGAAAGGCTGGGAAGCAGTCAGTTATTGAGCACCTACTATGTGAACTTATCTGTTGCAACAGGAGATTTGTATTCGTTACTTGTCTCCTTAAGTCCCCAAAGCTGCCTCCTGAGGTGAGTGTGATATTCTCATGTTACAGATCAGGGAGTGGAGGTGCCGGAGATGAGGTCCTTGCGGCTCACGGAGACACCGTGGCTTAAAGGTCAGGAGCCTGGACTCCAGAGTCCCATTGCCTGGGTCCTGATCCCACCGCCATGGCTAATTAGCTGTGCAACCTTGGGCAAGCTAGTTAACCGCTCTGGACCTTAGTTTCCCCACCCGATACATGGACATGGTAATAGCACTCCCCTTGGAGTCTGGTGCAAGGACGAAGTGGGGTCATGAACATGAAGCACCTGCAGACAATGCCAGAAAGGGAGTAAGTACTCACGACCTGGGCTTCATCATCAGCTAGCCCTGCCCCAAGTCTGTGTCCCTGACATAGTCATGGAGGCTCATACATAGGCGTTGCTTTATATTCTTAAAGGCTTTTAACCCCTTCTCAGGTGAGCCTCCTAAACAACCAGTGTTGTGATCCAAAAAAAATATATAGTGCTTCCATTTTACAGAGGAAGAAATCAAGGCCCAGCAAGATGAGGTAACTCTCTCTACATCACACAGATATTAAGTGGCAGAGTTTGGAGCCATATTTCAAACCCAGACATCCAGAGATATCACCCATTTTTCTGGTCCTCTTGGAGGACACTGATCACGCTCTTCCAGATGCTTCTAAGCCTTATAATTCCTCAAACTGCACAGGAGCTTCAAGGTTCATCTCCACGTCCCTCCTCCCACGTGGAGCTGTTGCTGCATGTCTGGTGCTCAGGTGTGTGTCGTTCTGACGGCCACACCAGGAGGTCAGTTTCAGCATTGTGCAGTTTGAGGCCTCAGCGCGGGGGTTCTAGGGCGGGGGTGATCTGGCAGGCCCAGTATGCGAGCACTCGGAGCCGAGAGACAAAGAAGTCAGTCCCATGTGAGTCTCTAGGCTATTTTTGGTCATTTATCTCTCAATTCTTGACTCATTTGTCTCCAGAAGGATAATTTGTGTGTTGAGAATATACTAGTTGATTGCTCCAGCTCAATTTTCAAGTTCAGAGATCATTTTCAAAGAGAAAACTAAAACATAGTATTTCATTAGCTTTCCTAAATAATAAGTATAAACTTCCAAGTTCCATTTAGCAGCACGTGAAAGGATGAATTCGTGTTGTTGTTGTTTTAAGAGTACCTATTTTTTTAGTCTAGACAACATATAGATACATCTGTACCTATATTTCCCAGTCTCATCTAATGCGATGTGAAGTAGGAATCACCGTCTCCAGTTTGCAGGGAACAGGGTCCTCTTGTCTTGTGCATTCATATTCCCTTCTTCCTCTGAGCCTTGCACTAACTGTCTTCACGGTATGTCCCCATTTTACAGATAGGGAAGCTGAGGCTAATTGAGGTGGTGGAACTTGTCCAGGTCACACAGCTACTGTGAGGCAGATGAGGTCTAGAATGGAGGTCTTGGCGAGTGGAGGTAAAAACACAGTCTCCTTGTCTCTGGATCCTCCCAGACATTCAACTTCCAAGTTGCCAGGCTGGCTCCTAGCTCTGAGTCAGTCAGAGCTGAGCTCCTTTTTCTAAATAAACAGCCCTAGAAAAGTGGGGTAGCTTGGCAGTCTAACAGGTGCAGGAACTTGGAACTTGGTGTTGGCCGGCCGGAGTGTCCGTGACAGTTAACACATATCATTACCTACCGGCTGGCGGAGGGACAGAGAGACCAGTCAGGGATTCCCAGGTCTGACGCTAGTGCTGCCACTGATGCTCAGAGTGACCTTGGGCGAAGGCTGCGGGAATTCCGCTTTGGTCTTTATTCGGCTACAGGAAAGCCTCACCATGGTGACCAGGTTCATTCAAAAGGAATCCATTTGATGCGGCTGCAATTTGTAAGGGGTGGCCCATTTATTCTTCCTTAAAGTATCAGATCATCTAAACCTGGGAAATGTGGCCTTGTTTTCCCCTGTCTTTTGGGAGGTGGGGAAAATAAGGGAAAGAACAAATAATACACTCTGGCAGGGTTTGCACTTTTTTTTTTTCATTAATTGGTTTTAAAACATTTTAGACATTTAAAGAGTAAATACTATTGTTTTCTCATATTTGTAAGAGGCAGTTTTTCTACTCCAAAATGAGGCTGTGTTCAAATAGTAGTAGTAAGGGGTATTCCCAGATCCTCTCTTAGCTGATAAATGGTACCTACCCACGGGATTTGGGGGTTGTTAGAGCCACAAGCTCCCTCCAGGAAATGGCTCATCTTTTTGCAGGTGTTTCTTAAATTCAAACCAGATTTTGAGCTGTCCCAGGTGGATAAGTTTGGAGATGGTAAGGTACAAAGGGTGTTAGGATGGGACTCAGGAGACCTTGGTCATTGTGTTCGTTCCCTCGCTCTTTCATTATATTTATTGAGCACCTACTAAGGACCAAACCCCACACTCGATGCTGTCACCGGGGTCTGCTGCTTTCTGGAAGGTGACCTTGGGCAAGTCACTCCACCCACCTCACACCCTGTAAAGATGCAGGTGACAGCTCCTTCATGGGATGAGGACCCTTGTGCTGAGGGTCGTGTGTGAATTTAATGAATTGCTTCACTGTTTGATCTGCTACTTTTAACCCTTCTCAGGTCTCCTGGCCAGGGGTTCATGGAAGAGACTGGGGGTGGGAGACAGGTCTTGAGCCACATCCCTGCCAGCCATTTCCCTAGGTAACGTCCACCTTGACCCCTGGATTCAGACCTGGGGCCTCTGGCTCTCTCCCGCAGACGGCCACCTGCAGAGGCGGAGCACCTGGGCCTGAGCCTGGCTCCGTGGGGCCCTGGAAGGCTCCCAGGCTCTCCAGTCGGAGCCACTGTCTCTTCTCCCCTTGAGTGCCCTTGTCCTTGGCTGGCCCTGGACAAGTCCCGCAGCTCCCCACGCTGCTCCAGCTGGGCTGCTGCAGACGTGCACATGGACACCAGCCCGTCTTCACCTCCACAGACGTGCAGGCCGCACTGCAGGTCCCTGGTGACCCCACTGGGACGGCCGCCTGCCTCCCTGCCCTATGTCAGTGCATTAGCGCCTCCTGGAAGACAGGAAAAGGCCCTCCCCCTGATCCCAGGAGAGCCACTTTGGGGCTCAGCCATCCTCCCCTGGCAGTGCCAGGGCCAGGCCAGGGAGCCTGTGCCAGGAGCCGAGCTGGCAAGGAGCCCTGAACTCCTCGGGCTCCTACCCAGCACCTGCTGTGTGGCTGACCTGCTAAGAGTTAGCCTGGGGGGAGGGAGGGGGAAGGCAGAGGGCAGGCAGAGGGGTTGCAGTAATTACAGAAAAAGTCTGGTAAATGCTCTACTATAAATGCAGTCAACATCTAGGTCTGGGAGAGCTAGAAATGCAAGGGGTACTGTTGGATCTAAACAGATTCAGCAGGTAGAGAAGGTGAAGAGAGGAGGGGAAGAGGGAGGGCATTAGAAAAAGAAGTCTGCACAGAGGGAACCGCCTATGCAAAGGCCTCAAGGTGGGGATGTGTGTTGGAGGAAACATAAGGATTTCAAACCCAGAGCATGGAGTTCAACCAACACAGCTCTGAGTGTGTGGCCAGGCCCTGGCCTAAATTCATCCGGGAGGGTCTTTCCTGCCACACCCAGGAATTCTGCCTGGTCCTGTGGGAGGTGGGAGCATCTCAGATTACTAAGCAGAGAATTGACGTGAGATTTGTATTTTAGAAAGAGGTTCTAGGGGTGGCATGGAAAGTGGGCGGGGACGGGGCCTGGAGTCCAGAAGCTGTGGCAGGAATCCGGGTGAGAGCTGAGTGCCGGGGTGTTTCTCAGCATCTGGAAGGGTTCAGGAATCTGGAGAAGGGGCTGCGAGTAAATTAATAAAGAGACTAGACATGAAATATAAATCTGGAAGGCGTTTTGGAGAGCCAGAGGAGACCTAGCTTCAGTAACCAAGTTCTCCGAATCTCTGGACCCCTCGCTTTTTAATAACACAAATTGCCCTAAAGCAAAGCAGATATACATATCAAAGGTAAGGTTTGGTACACAGTAGGCATTGTCAGGTTGGGGGAACTGCCTTTGGCTGTCAGGCAGCAGGCAATAATAGATGCAAATCTTTAGGTTTGGGGAAATGCTTTCAGCTACTGCAGCAGGCAATATGTATCTTCAGCCTTGCTAAAGCCTCAAGGTCCACCAACCTTTTGATGAACTTCTTGCATTTATGACCTGCTGGAATTAGCCCCCAGCAGCTGAGGACAGCTGACTAAGGCAGAAGCAGTGGGGACAGGGATGGAGAGGATGCTAGAGAAACAGAGGAGGTGGAAGCAGCAGGACTTGGTGGTGAATGTGGAGGGGGTGAGGCAGGGCAGGGAGGAGAGGACATGGGGAGTCAGTGTTTTATGGGTACATATAATTGTGTTACAGATGAATGTTTAGATTGGGGGGCACTGAATATATTTTACCACACTTTTTTTAAATTGAATTTATTGGGGGAAATTTTTTTAAATGGCTCTGGTGTGTTATCAAGTGAAAAAAAGATTACACAGAATAGTATATAAGGTGTCACTCTTGAGAGAAATAGACGCGTGTGCATTTGCTGTCCATACTTACACTGTCTTCAGGAGTGGAACTGTGAAACTGATAACCAGGGTGAACCTGAGAAGGGGAATTGGAAAACTGGGTGTATCGGTCTCCTAGGGCTGCTCTAACAACGTACCACAGACCGGCTGGCTGGAAACAGCAGACATTTGTTCTCTTGTGGTTCTGGAGGCTAGACGTTCAAAATCAAGGTGTCAGCAGGGCCACACTCCCTTGAAAGCCTCTCAGGAAGGATCCTTCCTCGACTCTTCCTGCTTCCGGTAGCCTCAGACATTCCTTGGCTTGTGGTCGCATCACTCCAGGCTCTGCCTCCTTCTTCACATGGCCTTCGTCTCTCTGTGTCTCAGTCCAAATTTCCATTTCTTACAAAAACACCAGTCATATTGGATTAGGACCCACCCTAATGACCTCCTCTTAATTTGATTATATCTACAAAGACTCCATTTCAAAATAAAGTACATTTACAGGTATGTGGAAGAAGGGATGGGCTAGGATCTCAACATATCTTTTTAGGGAACATCATTCAACCCATCACACTAGGGACAGAGATGGGAGGGGATCTTACTTGACCGTTGGATTTTGTAGCATGTACATGGGATACCTATTTCCCTTACCAAGGTTTGTGTTAAAAAGTGACTCTGAGGTTTCTGCCTTGGGAGAATGTGTAACTAGGGATGCTTTTAACAAGTACAGGACAAGGACAATGCGGGAGAAGTAATCATGGGTTCAGTTTTGAAAGTGTTGAATGCAAGATGCTGTCCCAGTTGGTTGTCCATGGAAATGAGAGAGTCTGTGTCTGCTTCTCCATCCTGAGAGTTGCCAGGGAATTAAGTGCTCACCATACCGTCTAATTAGAGAGGAAGCAGAGCACAGTGGTGAGGAGTGCAGGCCTTACAGCCCACCTGCCTGGGTTCAAATCCTTGTGTGACCTTAGGCAAGTCAGTCACCTCTCCGGGCCTCAGTTTCTGTATCTGTAAAATGGGGACAATAATATGCCTACCTCATAAGGTTGTGGGAAGAATTAAGTACAGTAGTGTCTGTAAACCATCTAGCACCATGTAGCATGTAAACCAGGTAGCATGCTGTCTCTACTACTATGACACACTATTGTCTCATAGTAAATGCACATTATGTATTAGTGATTATTCCTATTCCCCGCCTCTCTGCCCCGCCCACCAAGAGCTCAGAGCCTCCTGGTTGTCAAAAACAATGGGCTCAACTTCCTGTGAGAGAGGGGAAAGCGCTGTCTTGCAGAGGGAAGGTGGACAGCCTCGGGGATATGCTCTGTAGCCCGGCCGAGGTCAGGCGTGTTTTGCCTCTTCTTCCACTGCCATGAGTCAGCCTCAGGGATGCAGGGAGATCAACCAGCGCTGACTGGCTGGGGACCACTGACCCCACACCAGTGACTCAGAGTTCTTCTGGATGACTCAAGTGTTCTGTTTTCTCTGAAGTAGACAGCAAATATGGCCCCTGATTGGGTCAAGTGAGCAGAGGTTAGGGGGCATAGAATATTCCAGAAGAAACCGTCACAGCCTGGACTTAATCTCAGACAGTTGGCCTCCTTCTCTCTTTAGGGCGGGCACAGAAATAAGTTTCCTTGGCCACGGGGCCTACTACAGAGCCTGGCACATAGTTGGGCCCAATAAATATTTGTTGAATGAATGATGCAAAGGGTTATTACTAAGTGTGTTGGTGATCATGTAAGTAAACAGAGTAAGACTTTTCCTGGACTAATTCAGATGTAAAAAGGCTTCAACATGGAGACAGGCAGGTAAGATTCAGGCATGGGACTCTGAAGAAAGGTCTTCACTAAAGAGGCCTTTGGGGGAAATGCTGGTAAACAGGTGGCCTTTGAAATTATGAGTGTGGGTGAGATTGCCTGGGGAGGGACTGATGAAGAGGTCATCATGAGGCTAAGGAAGAGGGGCCCAGGTCAGAGAAAAGCCCGAGGAAAGTGAGGTAGCAGAAAGCTGGAGGGATCACAGAATCCCAGACTGCCACGCCAACGGAAGAGATGCCAACAGAAAGGAGGCCCTGGACTTGGCAGTGAGGGAGCCGTCAGCGCCCTTTACAGCAGCAGTTCCCACAGCTTGCTGTGGGTGGGAACCAGATTGCAGGCGACAGACAGTTTGCCAACACTTGGAATTTGTTCTGAGCTTCCGAAGTGTTAAAAGCAAAACAGAAACACATTGGATGCTTACAGCAACACAGAGAACTACATCTTAAATGGCATTCGGGGCTCAGTTCCAAATCAGGGCTTCCGATTGAGGCTGGCAGGTTGAGCATATGTCATTTGCCATATGGGATTTGCTTCCAGAGGAGTGGGGATTGAGGAGGGGAGGACTCTTGAGTCTGTTAAATTTCTGCCCAGGGTGTTTATTTACTCATCTGCCAGCAACCTCCTAAACTCTAATTAAAAATATTACTTATGCCCGGCTGATGTGGCTCAGTGGTTGAGCATCGACCTATAAACCACAGTTCTGTTCCCAATTGGGGCACATGCCCAGGCTGTGGGTTTGATCCCCAGCAGAGAGCATGCAGGAGGCAGCCGACCAATGATTATCTCATCATTGATGTTTCCATCTCTCCCTATCTCTCCCTCCCTTCCTCTCTGAAATCAATAAAATTAGTTGCACAGGAACATTATCTTCCCTTAGCAATTAGCCAGCAACCAGTACTTAGTACAAAGCCATGTGCTCAGTATAAAGCACTTGGTTCAAGCCCTTGGCTTAGGCAGTGGTTCTCAACCTTCCTAGTGCCGCGACCCTTTAATACAGTTCCTCATGTTGTGGTGACCCCCAATTTCATTGTTATAAATTGAACATAATTAAAGCATAGTGATTAATCACAAAAATAATATGTAATTATATATGTGTTTTCCGATGGTCTAAGCCATGTGCTCAGTATAAAGCACTTGGTTCAAGCCCTGACAAAGGGGCTTAGGGTAACAGGGAAAGCATGAGTCCCATCCTTCAAAAAGTTTTTGTCATCACAAGTGAACTTACCTCCATCAGGTCATTAAACCGCCCTATAAAAGGTTAAGGACCATCAGCCTGGGTGATCACCAAAGTCCTTCCTTGCTCTGAAGATTATTCCATTGTGTGGTCTGATGTCAGATATGCAAATGCAATGCCACTTTTACCTGTGGGGGAAACTGAGGCATGTAGATGGAAAAGGAAATAAGTGGAGCTTCGGTCCATGCCTTCTCCTGTATCTTACAAGATGATACCGGGAACAAATCCTGTATCTTACAAGATGATACCAGGAACGAATAGTTGAGAGAATGCGTGGACCAGAACTGTCCTGGGTGCATCTCACTCCGAACTTTATTTTCCATTTCCTGGGGCTCCAGGAGGTTAGGGGGCCTGCATGTGGTCACATGGAGAATGTGCCCGGTCTGCATGTGGTCACAGTCTGTCTGACTCTACAGCCCAAGGTCTCTTTACTAACAGAGTAGCTCCAATCAAAGAATCAGCATTGGAAATGTGAAGGTCACTTCTGAACAAGGTCCACAGGTTCATCTTGAAAGACTCAGCCCACAGCCTGAGGTGGTCTGAGGACGTCAGATCATGGCAGCCCTTGTGTCAGTCTAGCATTCTCACCATTGTCCAGTGGCCAAGATCCCTGCCAAGACTTAACATAGAAATATTCTAAGATGTGAAAAGGGCTCAAGCTCCCTAGTAATCCTGGGACTGCTATCAGAACCACACCCAAGATGCATTTCAAACCCATTAGACTGAAGTCTGACATCAGAGTTGAGCAAAGATAGAGAATAGTGGGGACTCTCCAACATCACTGGAGGGGATTCCGAATCCTCTTCCAAGTAAACTTGAAAACACCCAATTGTATTCGCAGGCCTGTGCCCTGGAAAAACTCTTCCTTATGGAAATAAAGAGACACGTACCAAGATGTTCATAGATGCAGTATTTGTAATAGCAAACCAAATAAAAAGAAAAAGGAGAGAAGCTGTCTGTATACAGGAGAATGGATAAATAAATTATGGTATGTTCATACTTGGAATACCAAGTAACAATGAAAATAATTGAACTAGATCTACATGCCATTACACAGCTAAATCCCAGAAACATAATATTGTGCAGGAAAAAAAGCAGGTTGAGGCAGGATTTGTGTAATATGCCAACATTTACATGCAAGACAGTCCATGTATTATTAGGAATCCATAAAAGTAGTAAAAAGTGTAAAGCGTGCCTAGGGATGATAAAGGTCAAGTTCAGGCGAGATGGTAATCTCAAGAAGGTAGAAGGGATAATGGAGTCAGGAAGGATGCACAGAGGCCTTTACACCTGTAACGCTTTTTTTTTTCCAGGTGAGTTGAGTGCCGAGCATGTCGGTGGTCACTGTTTTACTCTATATTTTATGTGTGCCTCAAATAATTCATAAACAATAAAAGTTATTTAGTTGGGCCCTGACTGGTTTGGCTCAGTGGATGGAGCATCGGCCTGCGAACTGAAGGGTCCCAGGTTCGATTCCGGTCAAGGGCATGTACCTTGGTTTCGGGCACATCCCCGGTGGGGGTGTGCAGGAGGCAGCTGATCGATGTTTCTCTCTCATCGATGTGTCTAACTCTCTATCCCTCTCCCTTCCTCTCTGTAAAAAAATCAATAAAAATATTTTTTTTATAAAAAGTTATTTAGTTGGCGTTGGCAACAGCACATTCAGAAGTCCAGTTCCGGGATATTAATAAGCATTATTTAAATAATTGTTAAGTGGTTCAATAAATGTGGGAAACACTGGCTTAAATAAAATTAATTAGGCTTTTTAAAAAATTAGTGCTTTTAACATCCTGTGTTTCTTGTAAATCCCAAAGAGAATGTTATCCTGTTGAAATCTTTTATCAGAGATCAGGAGGCAGCAAACTATAACTGCCTGCTACCTATCTTTGTAAAGAAAGTTGTCTGAGTAAATAGCCACGCCCATTTGGTTAGTATTGTTTATGGCTGCTTTTCACACTACAGGGGCAGAGTTGAGTATGACAGAAACTGTATGGCCACAAAGCCTAAAATATTTACTATTTGGCCCTTTGCGGAAAAAAATTTGCGGACCTGTTATAGGGCATTTATGAGGCTGATGTTCCTGGGAATGTATTTGGGGATTATCACATGAGAACTTGGCCCTTGCACCTCAGGAACTGTATGTTTATTTGTGAAAAGTGTTATAAAGAACACCATCAGTTCTTTCTGGAATTCCTTGCAAGATGATGTGTGTATGTGTTCATCTTTGAATCTCCAGCACCTAGCACAATAGCCAGCAGATACTTAGCGATTCCTGTGTGCTTCACTGAATTGATTTCAATTTAAAACCCATTTGTGAAATGGATTAACTAGGATATGGATTCGTTGGCTATAACAGACATGCAGAATACCTGTGGCATGGATAAGGTAGGAGTTTAAAATACCCCCTCATGTAACAGTCCAGGTATAAGCAGTCCTGGGCTGTTATGGAACTCCAGGTCAGGGACCCAGGGACCTGACCCTTGTTGCTCTGCCATCCCTCAAGTGACACCTTCCTCTGTGTGGCCCAATATGGCTGACCCCACCCACCGGGACCACATCTATCTAGTGAGAAGAGGGAAAGTAGAAGGATATGCATGCTCCAGAGACTGCATACATAATTTCCCCTCACTCCCTATTGGTCAGCACTTAATCATGTAGTCATGTCTAGCTGCAAGGGAACCTGGGAAATGTAGTCTTTACCTAGGCAGCCATGTACCCAGCTAAAATTCAGGTCCTACAATACATAAAGGAGATAAAGGATTCTGGAGGACAACCACCAGTCTCTGCTAAAAAGGGATATACATTAAGGGCTTGTCAAAATCAGGGTGACCCCTTTTTCTAAGGAAAGGCCTTATTTTCAACTCTTGAAATAAGCCATGATGCCGAATCCAGAGATAGGTAACACTGCTTCATTATTTCTACTCAAAATAACATGACAACAGTCAAACATGAGTACACCTAATTTCAGTCTCCTGGGTGTTTGCAGCCCTTGCATTTGAAATAAATCTTTTTTTCCCCACATATTTGAACAGACCCAGAATTCTATTGTGGGGGAAGGCAAACACAGTAGGTTTTGCCACTAATGGGGCATATATATACACACAAGCCTAAGCGACCGTTATGACCGGACGACCAGACAACTGGCTGGTAGCTATGATGCGCACCACAGCCAACTTCCTGCGGTTCCTTCCCACCCCCCACCACCAGCCCACCACCCCCACCCCAGCCAGCTGCCCCGATCAGGACTGGGCAAGATGGCCCGATCAGCCCTGATCGCCGGCCAGGCTGAGGTACCCCACCCATGCATGAATTTGTGCACCAGGCCTCCAGTTTACTGATAAGGAAAAGAAAGGTTCCAGGCCCATTAGGATCTCACACAAAGCACAAACAATTGGCCAGGAAGAGGATGTGGAATCACCTTTTGTTCACTTTATCTGAGGCCGGTTTAATGAGCTGGCTCTTTTTTGTACTTTAGTGGTGGCATGAAACAGCAAGTGGGCACAATCTTCGGACAAACATTTCTCCTAGGAACTTTGCAAGCATTACATGTTCCATTTACTGCGATAGTATAATTTTTTTTCTTAGAAAGCTGCATGGAGATCTTGGTGTAATTTGCTTCGATACAAAAGTCTCAATTTGTTCATCTTTTTTATACACCAAAGAAAGGGAAAAACATCAATTGGGGAACTTGAAGCCTGTGCGAGGGAATTTGGCTTTTTGGGGGAAATATGCTGAGAGAGAGGGGGGTCAGGGGGCCCTGTATCCAAGTCAGGCCCACAATAAGCCATTTCACGATTCATTTCTGAAGGCACCATTTTATTGTCACGCTTACAGAATCCTGTAATGGGAACTGCTTCATATATAAAAGATGATGCAAAAAATTTTTATTACCCTCCACTAGGGTTTCTCAACCTCAGCACTATTGGCATTGGGGTGGAATAATTCTTTGGAGGGAGGGCTTTCCTGTACATTGTAGAATATTTAGTAGCATCTCCCTCGTTGTGACAACCAAAAGTGTCTCCAGACATTGGCAAATGTCCCTGGGTGACAAAATCACCCCTGGTTGAGAATCACTGCCCTGCACAAACCTAAGGGTATCCACAAAGAGACTTGCTAAGTGACTCAAAGACACGGATTCTGCTCCGAAATGCATCTGTGGCCCCTCCGATTGGTTACCCCTTCCCAGGCTTCCAGTTTCCTGGTCTGAAGGTCAGGAGTTGAGCTGAGTGCTTTCTTTCAGCTCCAACTGTCTGGGATTCTGAGTCCAAAGCTGCTCTATGGCACTTGTCTCTCGAGAACAACTTGAAGGAAAGCAGGATGCAGAGGAGAGGATGTGGAGTGAGGGGCACACCGTGCGTGCAGGCAGGAAGGCGGTGGGGAAAGGTGCCCGTGGAGTGGGTGGCAGGCCTTGTTGGCTGGAATGGTGGGAAAAAAGAGTTGGTTGAGAGATGAGGAACTTTCCAGGGGGGCAATTGCAAGTGGGCCTTGAGTTTGAAGACCGTGGTTGGGAATATATATTTGTTTGGCACCCAGTGCAGTTCCTGGCATCTAGTACTCACCCAGGCAGCGGTTGAATAGAATCTCTGTGACCATGGAGGACTTTGGTGGCACAAAGAGGCTGTGGAGTGGGTGGTAAGAGCAGGGGTTCAGGTTCAGATCTCAGTTCTATTGCTTGCAGGCTGTGCGACCTGGAACACATTTCTGAGCCTCTCTGTGCTGCAGTTTCCTCTTCTGAAAGATGAGGATAACTTTTCTAGGATCAGAGTAAGGATTAGATAATATTATATACGTGAATGAGTGTCAGTGTGTATGTGTGTGTGTGCGTGTATTATATATAGATATATTCTAATTAAACATATACTAGAGGCCCGGTGCATGAAATCTGTGCACAGGTGGGGTCCCTAGGCCTGGCTGGCGATCAGGGCCAATCGGGGCCAGGCCGATCAGGGCTGGGCCAGAGAGGAGGCAATGGTCACCGGGCCGGGAGCAGAAGGAACGGACGCCAGATGCGACCACCACCATTTTCGGCGCCCCACCACCACACGGTTCCCTGCCTCCCCCCCTCCTTCCCTCGCCGCTGTGCCACCACCGCGGTGGGCAGGCGGCGGGCCAGTTGGGGCCTGCCAGCCGGGGAGAGGGTTAGGGCACAGGAGGTTGGCCACACTGGGGATCAAGCCCACAACCCAGGCATGTGCCCTGACCGGGAATCGATGTGACCTTCTGGTTCATAGGTTAATGCTCAACCACTGAGCCAAGCTAGCCAGGCACTGCTGTCCCATTTTATAGATGCGAACGTGGAAGCCTAGAGAGAGCTGGGGCTCCTTGCCCGAGGTATGACTGCAAGGGAATGTGCTGGGTTGGCTTACGCTTCCACATGAGCAGTTCTTCCCGCCGCCCTTCAGTGAGTGTCTGAGCCCAGGTAAAGGAAGCCAGCATTGCTGTCTGCTCCGGGATTTCATCAATCTCTCCCGTCAGCCCCCAGAGGTAGGAGAGGCTGGCAACTTGATCCTTAATTACTGTTTTGCGTGAGTGTTGTGCTCTCATTTTTCTCCCCTAGGCATCTGCATTTTCAATTACATGGTCACCTGTGTAGTCCAACAGCTTGCTTCATATCCTTCTCCGTGACAGCCTGGGAGGGCTGGGCCCGCGTCGGGCTCTCGTGCTGCTGGGCCAGTGCCCGGCCTGTAGCTGGCGCTGAATGGATCATGGCACTTTCCTGCGCCTCTGAGCTTCTCTGGGCAGAAACCTCATCCCCTTGGCCTCTGTGTGTCCCCAGTGTGTGCCACATGGCAGCAATTCGATAATGTTGGGTTCTGTGGGGCTGGGACCCTGAGGAGTCTTATTTAATTAAGCCTGGACTTTGAGATGACACAGGTCTGGATTGAAATGGAAGGAGAAGGAGCCCAGCGATTTTAGGGCAAGATTACTTAGCCCCTCTTGGGCTCTGTTTCCTCACCTGTGAAATGGGGATGCTGAAACCGGCCTTTTGGGATTCCCGTAAAGGTTTAAGCAAGATGGGAGCATGGGCTTAGGAGTCAGGCTGTCTGGATTGAATGCCAGCCCCAACCCCTGCGGATTGTGTGACCTTGGGCAAGTGGGGTGACCTCCATGCCTCAGGTTTTCATCTGTGAAATGAAGAGAACAGGGCCCAATGCATGGGGTTATTTGGAGGATGAGATGGGCTGTTACATGGGAAATGCTTAGCACATGGAAAGCTATTGATAAGTGCCAGGTATTATTATTATTATTATTATTATTATTATTATTAACTATAGTGTGTTCGGGAAACTGTAAATACTTCTATGTCTCCGATTATCGCTAACATCTTTACTCTGTTCGAAGGCAGCCAATCTGCTCACTAGTCTTGGTGCTGGGGTTCTTGTTCCAGCATCTAGAAGGTTCAGCAATCTGGAGAAGGGGCTGTGCATAACTTAAATAAGAATCTGAAAGGCATTTGAGGGTCAGAGGAGCCTCTCTTAAGAAACTAAGATCTCCTCCTCTCAGGACCCATGCTTTTTATTAACACAAATTGTCCTGAGGCAAGGCAGAGATAGACACTTCAAAGGGTCAGGTTTCATTTACAGAGTCCATTGTCAGATTTGGGGGAATCGCCTACGGCTGTTCAGGTGTTTGGCCGGTAGGAGGCAATAACATGTAGATTAAGATGCCCTGAGCTGTCTGGCAGCAAGTAATGATTTTAATGCATCCTTTTCAGGTTTGGGGAAATGCCCTTGCCACTCCAGATGATTCAGCACTTGCTGTCATGCTGGAATTGGCTTCCAGCACCTTGGGAAACCAACTCGTGGGTCATGAGGGCCCAGGCAGCCGAGGGGAGCTGTGTCCCTTCAGAGTCATCCCAGTAACAGCCAGACCCCTCAGCCCACATCCCGCGGTGGGTGTGGGCTCCGCCTCTTCCTTGTGACCAGGGCCAAGCAGCCGCTCCCGTCCCACAGCCCCGGAAGCCTCAGCCTGCTGGGGTCTTGGAAGTTGCTCTGTTCCAGGTCACCAGCCTGCGTGTGAGACCCAGATGAATAAGAACAGAAACACAGGGAAAGGGAGGTGCAAGCCATGGGAGCAACAGCAGGTCTGTCTCAAGGGCCAGCAGGGACCACAGTGAGGGCTGGGCTCAGAGGGCCAGGCCCCAGAACTGCTTAGGGGCAAGAAAGACCTGCTCAGGGACCTGCGGTTTCTGTGGCTGGAGGCCGGGCGGAGGGAGGGACTTCCAGATGGCCTGATTGCATCCCTGGGAAGAGGCCCTACAATTAGAAAATGATGGCGTCATGGTAAGTATGCATTTCGCGTATTGGGCAGTTATTATCACACTCTGTGCGGGGTGGTTCAGATGTACTATCTGCTTTAATCCCCGTCACAGATTCAGGCAGTCAGCACTACTGTTGCCATCCCTGTTTCGCAGATGGAGAAACAAACAGAGGCTTAGAGAGGTTAAGCTACCTGCCGAGGTAGCGAGGAAGAGGCCAAGCGGGGTGTGAACTCTGGGTGCACAGGCTCTGGTGGCAGAGCTCAGGCCTGAGCCTCGCTTGCCAATAGGACAAGAATAACAACAACAACACATAATGAACATGCAGTAAAGGGCAACTTTTTAAATTATTATTATTGCTGATGAGGAAGGTCATGATGTGGGAACTGTTTAGAACTTTTGTGGTACAGGCCCAGAGTCATGCGTGAGGAATCCCTCTGAAGCCCAGAAATCGCCAGCACCTCCCTGAGAGCTGGGCTTACAGAGGGACAGACTCCGGAGCCAGGCCACCCAGGTTCAAATCCTGACTCCTACTTATTAGCTATGTGACCATGAGCAAGCTCATTAACCCCTCTGTCCCTTTTTCCTTATCTGTACAATAGGTTAATAATAATAATAACCCTTCCTCATAGGGTTATCATGGGAGTTAAACAAGTTAATATTTGTAAAAAGCTTATAATATGCCTGCTACATGGTGGGTACTAAGTATCTATATATATAAAAGGCTAATATGCAAAGTGTCCCCTCGGGAGTTCGAACGGGAGACCAGGAGTTCGATCACTCACTATGATGTGTGTTGACCACCAGGGGGCGGTGCGGAACAAAGGAAGGCTGACAGCCAGGGAAAGAAGGCCCCGTCCAGCAGCCAGAAGACCCCAATCAGCCCTGATCGCAGGCCAGGCCTAGGGACCCTACCCGTGCATGCATTTCGTGCACTGGGCCTCTAGTCTGTTACATAAGTAAAAGGTGGAATGTTCGTGTTTTCGTTTTACACATGAGAAAAGTAAGTGAGATTAAGTCACGGGCACAGTGCTTCCCGGTTAGCGAGGACAGAGCCAAGTGGTGAAGCCAGGCAGTCTGGTTTCTGAGCCTGCACCCCCCGCCCCCCCTGCAACCTCTGACATCACTAGTGTGCTTGCAAAACCCTTCTGAGCGACGGGGTTTCCCCATTGGGAAAGAACTGCCTTTCTCCTGGCGGGATTTGTTAGATACGATGCCTAATTTAAGATCTTAAGAAGCACTTTTACTATAATGTTCTTTAGTCTCTGTGTCTCCTATTTGCTTCTTCCAAATAGAGTATATTCTCCCCAAACAGTCTGCCTCTTGCTTTGTCATTTATAGTAACGATTATGATATGAAATCTCTAACATTTCACGAGAGCTGCGTGCTAAGCTCTGTAACCCTCCTAAGCACTGTACATGGATTATCTCATTTAATCCGCACCCAACATCTGAGGAGGAAGGTTTTATGACTACGCTCGGTTTACAGATGAGAACACAGAACAGCAAAGAGGTTAAGTAACTTGCCCCAAGATCACAGAGCCGCTAACGAGCAGAGCTGGGAACCAGAGAGCGTGCTCGTAACTTCTCTGCTGGCTTTAAAAATTAATAAAGGAGTAAAATGTGCCTGAAGCCCCCCCCCCCAGCCCCAGCTTGCATTTGTCCCTCGGAGTGCACGAGAGAGCAGCGGGAGGCATGAACGCATCAGCTGCCACCTCCTCGCCAGCTCCCGTGCTGTGCTCAGGCCTGCAGGCCCCTCGGAGCGAGTCCTTCTGAAGTCACGTTCCTGAAGTGGTGGCAGCTATGGAGCCGATCTCTTGGGGCCGTGGCCCTTGAGAAATGAGAGAAATGGACCGCCTCAGTAGCTGACCTCGTACTTAAATTGATCAGATTTTTATGGCATCACTGAAAGTCACTCAAAGGGAAAACCGCAGAGCTGATCACCTTCTGATGAAGCTCCAGGTGACTGGCTTAATAGATTCCTGCGTAAGTCAGTCCTGCACTTAGGAGGCGCGCCCATTTGTCCAGCCACGGGGGACCCGTCGGGCTTCCACAGCAGGTCCCTCGGAGACTTTCCAGAGCCGGTCAGGGGAGCTCCGAGGCGTGTTTCCGGGAAGGCTGCAGGAATTAAGATCCTGCGGAGTTCCATTTCCTAACAAACCCCACTGAACAGAGAGGAGTGTTTTATGGAAAATGTTTCTTACCTGCTTGTTTGTTTGCCGGCCTTGGCTGGTAAAATTCATTGCCCAGAACCATGACTTAGTTTGTGTGGCCGAGGGATCCTTGATAACCAGGTGTTTCCTGAGGCCTCAGGAATGAGTTGTGTGTGGCTCATGCATCAGTTACTAACATGTGCTTCCAGCATGCACGATAGGCACTGGGGGCGGCTGACGAGGGAGGAATGAAACTGGCCTGGAGACGGGACGTAAAGGAGAGCAGCTTGCCCTGGCCAGTTTGGCTCAGTAATTAGAGCGTCGGCCTGCAGACCAAAGGGTTGTGGGTTCGATTCCCAGTCAAGGGCATGTACCGCAGTTGCGGGCTCCATCCCCAGCCCTGTCGGGATGTGAACAGGAGGCAACCAATCGATGTGTCTCTCACACATCAATGTTTCTCTCTCCCCCTGCCTCCTCCTTCCTCTCCATTTTCTCTAAGAAAATAAAAATAAATCAATGGAAAAAAATATCCTCAGGTGAGGATTAAAAATAAGAATAAAAAATAAGTTAAAAGGGAGAGGAGCTCTGGCCAGTGTTGCTAAGTGTTTAGAGTGTCGGCCCACGCACCAAAGGGTCTTGGGTTTGATTCCTGGTCAAGGGCATGTGCCTGGGTTGCGGATTCAATCCCCAGCCCTGGTCAGGTGTGTGCAGGAGGTAACCAATCAATGTGTCTCTCCTCTCCTCTCTCTCTCTCTCTCTCTCTCTCTCTCTCTCTCTCTCTCCATCCCTCCCTCCCTTCCACTCTCTTTTAAAAAATCAATGGGAAAAATATCCTCAGGTGAGGATTAAAAGGAAAAGAAGGAAAAAATGAGAGGAGCATACCACCCTTTCCATACAGAGAAGGCCTCCTTTGGACATGACACTCAAGCTCATACTTGAGGGATGAGAAGGAACCAGCCCTGCAAAGAGCTAAGGGAAGGGCATTCCAAGGAGAGGGAACAGCAGGAGCAAAGTCCTCAGAGCAGGAAAGAAGGAGGACGGGGAGGGTTGGAGAGCAGGGCAGGACCCTAAAGGCTGGAGTGGATTCTCATTACACGGGAAGGCATTGAAAGGTTTTAGGCAGGGCACAGCATGGTCCTATTTACATTTTAAGTTCACTCTTCCCTTGTGTGAAAAACCGGTTTGGAAGGGAGAAGAGTGAGAGCAGGGAGACCAGTTAGGAGGCTACTGCAATTCTAGGTGTTTGGAACCAGGGTCTGGTCAGTGGGGGTGGAGAGAAGCGATGGATTGGGAATTGGGGGTTTGGGTGACACAATCAACAGCAAATGGAATGAATGTGGGCATGAGAGGAGGTTCTCACCTGAGCACCTGGGTGGACAGGGGTGCCATGTATGGAGATAGGATGACGGGCAGGCAAGTTCAGAGGGTGGGAGGCGGACGAGTTAATAAGTTCCATTTTGGACATACTAAATTCGAGGGTCTGGGAGACATTGAGGGGAGGCACTCTTGTAGGCAGTTGCATTTGGGGGCACGCCAGCACCGTGGAGAAGTGCCTGGTCCCGCTGAGAGGGGTCAGGCTGTTTTGCCTGTTCAGCTGGTGAAATGCCAACTCCTTGCTTACCAGCTCTGTGACTTGGGAAATTTCCTCATCTCTGGAATGGGGCTTCTAACCGCACCCACCTCATGGGGCTTGTTGTAAAAATCGTATGAATTTATACATGGGAAGAGCTTAGATTTCAATAGTAGGTATTCAATAAACGTCAGCTTCCTATAACAAGGATTTTTATCATCATCATCATTAACTACAGTAATTTTCTTGCCGTTTGTCTCTTCCTAATTAAAATCAAGGACCTCTCTAGCTGGTAAACACTGCTGATGTTCTTGGAATTATCTGGGGCTCGGTGAACACAGGGTAGGGCCTGTGTCTCCCTCCTCCTAGCCCCATGCATGGTGCCCACACGCAGTAGGTGCTCGGTGATATTTATCCAGTCAAATGGAATTTAGCTCGACTCCAGGGGGGGGAAATGCTTATTTGAGAGAATCAGTCAAGCACTGAGGATAGCAGACAGGAAAGAGGAAATTGCAAACTCAGTGACAATGACGATTCACAGCGTCTTTGCTCCCAGAAAAAGGCTCTGATTTCACAAAGCGCCCTCTTCCCGAATTAGACAGTGGTCTGGGAGAAGAAGACTTCTCCTTACAACGACTCAAACCTGATACCTCCCGGAGAGTTGCGTGTGAAGCATATGCAGACCCCTCCTCTTCCCCACCCCCCAAAGCCGCAGTGACGTATGCCCCAGTACCTCCCCTGTTGCTCTCACCCTCTTCTCTCCTGTCCATTTGGCTTGAGGCTTCTTCCTTGACCATTTTTTTAAAAATATTTTTTATTGATATTAGAGAGGAAGGGAGAGGGAGAGAGAGAGAGAAACATCAATGATGAGAGAGAATCATTGATCGGCTGCCTCCTGCACACCCCACACTGGATCAAGCCCAAAAACCAGGCATGTGCCCTGGCTGGGAATCGAACCGGTAACCTCCTAGTTCATAGGTCAACGCTCAACCACTGAGCCATGGTGGCCGGGCCTCCTTAACCATTTTTAGGAAACATCGGTCCTTTAGATGAAGCCTCCTTCACAAAGGTGTTCCCTCTTTCCCTAGAGATGGGTGCCGTCCTCTCTACAGTGGGATCCATGGACTCCCCTCCTGTTCTTTTAGGGTCATGGCAAATGGCTCTGCCCATTCCCAGACAAAACAGTTCAATTTCAGATAAACAGTGAATAATGTCTTAGTGTCAGTTTGTCCCATGCAATATTTGCTAAAGTAATTTTTATTGGCTAAATCTGAAGCCCTAGCAATGAGTCCCAAGTCCAAAGCCCCATAAACTGGGCCCTATGGCACGGCCCCATTCTGTGCCCCAGAAGTTCGAACTTGGATGCTGATGCCATGGTCTAAGGCCAGGCCTGAAGTCCTTCATCTCTCCCCAACCTGGGGGGGGAGGGGGGGGCTCAGGCTTCCCTGCAGAGTTTCCGGCAGCATTGAGGTGATCTTTCATCTTGGCGTCCAGGATCCTGGTCAACTATGGTCCCCTAAAAACCTTTCTTAGTTCTTCCCTGCGCCTTGGAGCCTGAGTTGACACAGTTCCTGAAGCATGTATACAGACTAGACCCCCTATCAACCCCAAGCTCAGGGTCCTCTGGAATCTTCGCTGCATCAGCTCCCCCTGGTGGCCAGAAGCAAAATTCTAGTGTCACCTATTGAGAGCCTAACATATCCTACCTACCGCAGGGTTCCTATTTCAGGAGAGCCTTGGGCCAAGGCTCCTGTCAGCAGAGATGAACAATATATCAGGCACCCAAGGAAGGGTCACATATACACCCACCCCACCCATTTCCTGAGGCTCCCTGTGGCTCACCCCTCTGGTGTTCTCCCCAGAACCTAGCCTTACTGCTGAGCAGGAGTCTGAGTACCATAAACAATGCCCCCTCTCATTTCTTTCATTTTAAGGATAAAAAAGGAGATAATCCCCTCACAAACTTAATCCTTCCTATACCACCCTGTGGGTTAGTTAGAAGCAGGAATGGAACCAGGAATGCTGAAAGCCTGCCTCCTTTCCTCCATGTCCACCCTCTGGATTGGCATGAGGAGGGGGTCTGGGACAGCGCTGACTGCGGCTGATGAAAGTGTGTGGTCCGCCAGCCTCAGGGCCATCACCTGAGAAATGGGCACCTGCGTGTGGAGAAGACAGAACCCACGACGCCTGCTCCATCCCAGCAGCCACAGCCTTCCCTCGGCCCCTTGTCACGTCTCTTTGTCACTGGCAGCTTCTTCATCCATTCAGCTAGTTCATTTAGCACTGACATGGCTCTTACCTGTCGGGGTGGCTCCCTACAAATCCATCCTCTACTCTCTCCCAGAGTTGGCCTTCCAACCATACCAGTGCCCTGCCAGCTTCAAAATGTTCAATGGCACTTCAGGGTAAAGTTTGGAGCCTTGAGAATCAAGTCAAGTTCCCCCGTAATCTAACCCCACCCTCAGCTCGGGCACTCTGCCTGCAAGTTTAGACCCCAGAAACACTCGGATCTTCATACCCTCACTTCACCTGCCGTGTCTTGTTGCCACACTTTTGCTCATACGAGCTCAGAGTTCTTCTGCTTTCTTTTCTCCTATCACTTCCTTATTTAAGACACAGCTCAGGGGTCACCTCCTCCAGGCAGCCTTGCTGTATCCCCGAGGCTCGATTCGGTGCATGTCTCCGATCCCTCAAGCACTGCATTTACCACATGCGGTTTCATGGCCAGTGCCTGTACCCTCTCCCCTTCCAGGCAGTGGCCCCAGAGTGGGGACAATGACATGTCTTCAGCCCCTACAGCAGAGCTTGTCACACACAGGTGCTCAATAAATGCTTGCAGATTTGATTCAGTCGGTGATTGATCAGTTCACGGTGGGAAGGAAGTGACATCCCGTACAAGCAGAGTTTGCATCACCTTCTGGAATCCATTGATTTTTCTCCCCACCTTCCCTAACCTCTCGCTCGCTGCGCCCGGCTGTCTGGGTTCGTTTCCGGGGCACCTGACTATCTGTGATCGCATCCCACCTTCCCAGTTCTCTGCCCTGCTTCTCCTCTGAATGTAGAGAATCCACCTGTCCTGTGTCCATTCAGCTCACATTTTTAACAGCTCCATGTGCTGTGCTCTGTCTGGCACTGGGATGCAGACCCACTAGACAGGGTCCCTGCTCTCACCGCAGTCCCCAGCCTGGAGGGGAAGGCAAACGAGGGAAGGGGCAAATAGCCTGTGCCATGGTGGGAAGACAGGGGGACACAGTAGACACCCAGGCGGGCTCTCCAGGCTGCCGTGGTTCACATCCCAGCACCTCTGCCTGCTGGCTGTGTGGCCTTGGGCAAGTCCTTTATCTGTGTTTCCCCGTGGTTAAAAGAGGGGTAAAGAGCTAGCCAGTTTGGCTCAGTGGAGAGAGCATCGGCCTGAGGACCAAAGGGTCTTAGGTTCAATTCCAGTCAAGGGCACATACCTCAGTTGGGTTGCAGACTTCTCCCCCTCTCCCCCCAGGGCCCTGGTCAGGGGCACGCGCAGGAGGCAACCAATCGATGTGTTTCTCTCACATCAATATTTCTCTCTGTCTTTCCTTCTCTCTTCCACTCTCTCTAAAAATCAGTGGGAAAATATCCTCGGGTGAGGATTTTTTTTTAAAAGAGGGTTTAAAATAGTATTTACCTCTTGGGGTTGAGTGGGGATTAAATGAATTAATTCATGTGAAGAGTTTAGCATAGTGCCTACCCCCAGTAAACATTCAGTAAATAGTAGCCAAGAGTATACTTTGCTCCGTGGGCATAGGAACACAGAGGACAGGACAGATCCACAGCAGTTTACAAAGGACAAAGGGTCAAGACGTCCACATTCTAACTAAAGCCCAGGAATGGGCAACGGACAT
>NW_005871151.1:2451546-2471259 GCF_000147115.1 Myotis lucifugus | reverse complement strand
GGCAGTGGACATGAAAGCAACGCACGTCCCTGTGCTGCCTACCTTGTGGCTCCAGGCCCGTCCCTGGGAGCGCGCACCAGCTGACCATCTCTCCCTCCCTTAGGGCTGACGACTGCTTTTTTGCTTCTCGGAAGCTGGACGCAGTGGCCATCGAAGCCAAGTTTAAGCAGGACCTGGGTTTCCGGATGCTGAACTGCGGGCGGACGGATCTGGTGAAGCAGGCGGTGTCGCTCCTGGGGCCCGATGGGATCAACACCATGAGCGAACAGGTACAGGGTCCTCTGGGTGTCTGAACGCGCACCCCCACCTTCACCACGAGCACCACCCCATGGCAAGATGGACACGGCAGGCACTGGACAGAGGCTCCCCCTACGGGTGACTTGGGGTGATTTTTTTTTTTTTAGTTTAGTTTTTAACATAAAAATACCCTTGTTCATCATTATAGAAGTTGCACGTGACCATTGCAGCTGAAATGGAAAAGAGAGAAAAATAGGCCTATTCCAGAAAGGAAATCATTCCCTCACCCGGATAACCATCCTGTTTATATTTAGTATGTGTCCTTCAAGTTCTTTTTCCAGCATGGTTAAAATTAGTGCTCAACGGCCTGTTACTGCCTCACAGAACAAGTCAAGACAAATTTTCACCAAACTTTCGGGGTACGTTTAAGATGCACAAAAGTCATTCTGGGGGAGCCTCTGAGACAGGCAGCTGTCCCCCCAGGCCTCTGACACTAAGGTACATTGAAAGGTACTTTGCAATATCATTAAATAGTTTTAGTCCCTTTTAATGGCTACATAACATGGTCATATTATTTATTCACTTAACCACACTCAGTTGTTGGGTATTTAGGTTGTTTCTAATCACTTATATCAATAACGCTGAGCTAAATAAACTTAGACAAATCGTTGTTCAAATCCCTGATTGTCTCATTAGGGAAACTCTTAAGAGTGGAAATAGTGGCTCAAACTCATCAACCTTTCTGAAGGTTTTTTTTTATCTCAAATTACGATTCCAGAGACTTGTTTCCTTGTACACACCCTCCAACTACATACAGTGGGGCCTTGACTTAGGAGTTTAATTCGTTTGGAGACCGAGCTTGTTAAGGAGCTCGTTAAGGGGCTCGTTAACTCAAATTACTCTATCAACTCAATGCAAAAAATCTGCCGAGAGACAGCTGGTATCTCAAAAAACTCGTTAGTCGGGACACTCGTAAGTCAAGACCCCACTGTATATGTGTTTCCTGTGAATCTTTCACTTACCTTTTGCCTGGTTTTCACTGGAGCTTTACTGTCTTTCTTTTTTACTTGGAAGAACTCTTTACATATTAGACATATGACCTTTATTATAATGTGACAGATATGTCTCCATGTACTGCTTACCTTTTCGTTTTGTTTATCTTTTCAATTTCATGTCCTCGGTGCTGTAATGATTTTCCTTTGCGATTCTTTTATTATTTTTGTGCCTAGATGACTTTTTTTTTTAATATATTTTATTGATTTTCCACAGAGAGGAAGGGAGAGAGATAGAGAGTTAGAAACATCGATGAGAGAGAAACATCGATCAGCTGCCTCCTGCACACCCCCCACTGGGGATGTGCCCGCAACCCAGGCACATGCCCTTGACCGGAATCGAACCTGGGACCCTTCAGTCCGCAGGCCGACGCTCCATCCACCGAGCCAAACCGGCTTCGGCGTGCCTAGATGACTTTTATGGTTTTAATTTTGTCCCGATATCGCTAATCAAACTAGAAACGGTTTTAGTGGATGGTGTGAGATAAGGCTCTTCTTACTCAGATATTTTCCCACCTTCACAACACTGTTTATTGAAATATCCATCCCTTCCTTCTGTTGGTTGGGATATGTTGTTTATACTAAGCAGGAGTCATGGGCAAATACTTCAGGAATTTTTGAAAGCCATTCCTCATTTGCTTGCTGTTCGCTTGTAAATGGTAATGTCAAACCAGATGTCAACGCTGGGGGTGTGCTCAGAGATATCCAATTTCCCTTGACCCCGACCGGGATCTTGTATAGAGTAAAGATGACACTTGTTATATTGAGAAAGAGAAAATGTCAAGGAAACCGTGTTTGTCAATTAGATAGCTTAGCGGCTGATGCTGCAGAACCCAGAAAGTTGAAATCAGCCATTTGCTTCAGCAAACACTCCCAGGTCTGTTGCACCCTAAGACAGACAAAGGAAAATCCTCCAACATAAGCAACGATTAATGCAGAAAAGAAAAAAGAAAAAAAAAAGACAATTTATGGTCCCTTCTTGCCTCCATTTTGGTTTTCAAACTATGGAGGATTGGAACCTTAGGAGTCTTAGGGCTGTTTATTCTTTTTAATGCCGGATTTTGAGTGCAAAGATAGCCTTCTAAGCAAAAGTAAGAATTTCCATGTTAGCAGCAAGTGACACAGCCAGCTGGTAAACCTTCTCCGTTCTCTGGTTTCTAACTCACCGCAGGGCATGACCCCCCTGATGTACGCCTGCGTCCGTGGGGACGAGGCGATGGTGCAGATGCTGCTGGATGCCGGAGCTGACCTGAATGTGGAGGTGAGGGTGCAGGGGGCTGCAGGGCCCCTCGGCCTGGCATCCCCGGGGGAAGGTGAACCAAGAGAGGGGGGGGGCTTTCTCTCCCGAGAGCCACTGCTGAGGGCAGGGCGCTCCGTCCAGCAAAGAGGTCAGACCAGCGGATGGATTTCCTCCACCCTAAGGCCCCAGCCCCGGGAAACTCCAAGGAGCATGTATGTTTCACTTAAAAACAACAAACGAAGCTACAAGGCGCACCAGCTTTTACTTGGCTCAGGTGTATCGCCTCTGATCCTTATTGTCATCCGTTCCTTCTGGGATCAAAGCAGAGCGCCCTCTCCTGAGCCACCAGCCCTTTCCCTCTGCGCACTGCAAAGCTGGGCCCTGTCCCAGAGCTGAGGCGTGGCTCCCCCTCCCCCACCGAATCCTGATTGGCGCACCTGGTTGGCTGAGTTGCAGCCACAGGTCTTAAAGCTCATCACATGGCTCTTTGAAGCAATATGCTGGAGCAGGAAGCACACCCCAGCAGGCTTTGGAATTTGACACGGGTTCAAATTCTGAAACTGTCCTGTGCTTTGGTGACGTGCTTTTGTGCTTGGGCAGGTGGTTTCTGGGCCTCGCTGTCCCCATCTGCAAAATGGGAGAATAATCACACCCACCTCAGAGTTGTTGGAAGAATTAAATACAGAGAGGACCTAGCATAAAGTTTGGGACTCAGTATTGATTTCCTTTCCTGCCGGGGGTTGTAATAGGTGAAATCACACTTCTTCTTTTTTTTTTTTTTTTAACCATGTTCTGTGCTGTCTTAAGACCCACTCTCTCCAGCAGCCAGATATTGGCAGCCTTGGAAACTGGGGAAATTGGTATGCCACAGTCCTAACTCAGCAACCCTGGGGAGCCTTTTTAGGTCAAAATTAGATGCTCTTGTCATTTAGTACTGTGGGTTTTGGGGGGCTTTTCTATTTGCTTTTGGGGGGGTTTTAGTGAGTTTTATATTCATCTGAGGAAAGCAGTCAATAGACATAGTTTGGGATCCCATTTTGGATCATACAAGTTTCAAGTATTAGGGATTTTTTCTCCCCTGTTATGCATCCATAAGCACCGTGCAGACACTGCGAGGGGCTCCCCAACTTGGGTTCCTGGTGGGGTTCCCTGGTCCTCCCTAGCCCAACCCATGGCTCCCAGCTCCAGGCTTCCCCTGCAGGTGATGAGTGAACTCAGCACCTCTGAATGAAACAGGCATCCAGGAATATTCGGGAAAACCATGTGTGGGTGCCAGTCCTGCAGGACCCCAACCTTCAGCTGCCCAGACACCTGTCTTGTGGCCAGGGGTGTTTTTGAGATTCCCATATCAAAAGACCAGTATCAGATTGCTTATTTGTGGTGCTTTCAGGAAAGTTTTTATGCCCAGTTTCCAGAAATATGAGGGCCTTTGTCAACCAGGAAGGCAGCAGAAGAGTGGAGTGAGGTCAGCGTGGGTGAGCTGTGACCAGATGGTGCCACTCCTCCATCACATGGTGGGCTTCCCTGGCTCAAAAGCTTGAAGCAGACCTCCCCTTGCCTGGGGTTTGCTGCCACCGAGAATGTCCCCTCAAGGCGTGGGTGAAATGGCAGTGGCATCTCACACTGACATCCTGTAGGTCTCAGAACCACCACCTTTCCTGCAGCCGAGAGAGGAGCCAGGCAGGTGAGCTGGCTCATTGTAGCCACCATTACACCTTCTCCAAGGCACCTTAGCGGTGGTCAGAGGTCATCCGTTTAATCGCTTTCAGATGTGAAGCAAAGGAGTCCTTATTCCTCACCACCCACATCACCAACACTTCCCCAGGCACCGCCCAGGATGTCCTTTCTACGCCTTTCCCGCGTGCCCAGCCACAGATAGGTCAGCTCTGCTAGTCTAAGTATTGTGAAGGTCACATTCTGAAAATAACTTCAATTTGTTTATAGGTTGTCAGTACTCCTCATAAATATCCATCCGTCCACCCCGAGACCCGCCATTGGACGGCTCTGACTTTTGCTGTGTTGCATGGACATATTCCTGTAGTTCAGGTATTAACGTATTTCCCTATCCACACCTGACCTCTAATTTTACCGCTTCCATTATGCAAATCTGTACCTCTCCCGGCATGCATAGTCACGAAAACATTCATATTGGTTCATTGCAATTGAATATAGCACATGCATATCATATGAGTGGAAATATTATATGGAATGATCTATATGGCCCAGCTTTAGCCAATATGAAATTATCACCTACCCACATGCAGCCTCGCACAACACACAGTGGCCAACCTACGAAGTTGTTCCCAGTCGCTCGCGGCTGGGGCCTGAGCTGTGGTTTTGTGGATTGGTTCGTTTTACTTGTCGTAACATGAACACAAAACTTGGCTGGTGTGAGACCTTGGAACCTCCCCTGAGGTGTGACCCTGGTGTTTGTGTAGAGTCTAGTGGTTTCCAGCCAGTGGAAAGACGCATCCAAGTTGCCAAGGCAACGGTTCCAAAAGACACTTGCTTGGATCCCACTTCTTGAGAATTGGATCCAGGAGACCTAGAGCAGGGCCTTCGCATGTGTCTTCTGAAAGCTCCCAAGCACGGAGAGATGTCCTCATCCGAGGTCCTATGGGCATGTGTTGCTTGCGCCTTTTCTGGCTGTTGTAGAGTTGGTGTTCATTGACTAGCCATCCAGTACATTCTAGGTCTTAAACGTGGTCTTCACGGCATCAGAAAAGGGAGACGAGCAGCCGGTCCCTCAGGAACTCGCCTCCTTTTATGTGGTCCAAGCCTCTGAGGATGAATGGAGAGCAGGGAATCGTGGGAGAGGCACCACTGGGCAACGTTGGGATTCCACTGGAATCCTTTGTCGTTTCCTAGGGTGTGGGGGTCCCGAAGACAGGTCCAAAGCCGTGCTTCAGGAGGCTGCGTGTGTGACGTGCCACACTGGCTTCTGCCTGTACAGCGTCATGCACAGTCCAGTCCCCGTAGAGGAGTCTAAGGAAGAAGGGGCGGAGGGTGGCCCGGCAGACGCAGATGCCATCCTTTAACAAGCAGCGGCATCCCCGGCCTTTCAATCCGGAGTCGGCGCAGTGGGCAGCCGAGCAAAGCCAAACCGAAGTCAGGCCTCCTCCCCGCTGCAGGTGCACAAGTCACGGAAAGCCACACGTGCAGCCCCCCTCCTGGCTGCGCCCTCAGGGTTAAAACTAGCAGGTCCCCCCCACCCCAGCCCAGTTCACATCAGCAACCAGCACATCCACTGTGAGTGAGATCCGGCATGGATAGGATCTCCGTTTTTTAAGAAGCACAGAATTGCTTAGGGAAGGCACAGAATTGCGTCCTGTGAGGCAGAGCTCTGGGAAGCTCACGCTGCCGCATGGAGCCTGCTGGCCAGGACACAGCCTCTGCTGACCTGCCCTCGGAGCTCCCCAGGACCCTGGCCCTGGTTGGCCGGGGTGCTCTCCAGAACTCTCAATCTGTGATTCCAAGAGACCACGTTAATGCTCTCCGACCCAAACAGGGAATCTTCCAGTCCCTGGTTCCAGGGGCTTCTAGAAACATTCATATACGAGTCAGTCACCTGGAGAGCCTGTTAAAAATGCAGACGCTTGTCCAGTGGGTCTGGGGCGGGCCCGAGGGCCATGTTTCCCACCAGCTCCCAGGTGCCCCCACTGCTGGCCTATACCCCCCACTGAGTAGCTCAGGTTCTAGTAGATCCAAGCAGCTCCTAGTTCCCCCTCGAGGTCCAGCTGCCCTGGACCCGTGGTCACTGACCCAGAGGAGAGCAGGAACATTGGCATGGCACTGATTTCCACCAGTTTTCCTGACGCCCCCTCGCAGCGCGGGTCCTTTAAACATCTCCATGGCCCCTCTTCCTCCGCAGCTCCTGCTGGACGCCGGGGCCAAGGTCGAGGGCTCTGTGGAGCACGGCGAGGAGAACTACTCGGAGACGCCCCTGCAGCTCGCAGCCGCCGTGGGTAAGAGGTGCCATCCTCGCCCTGGCCAAGGGCCTCCACCACCCCGCCCCGGGGGTGCCTGCGACTCTCTGTTTGCTTTATTCGCTTATAAAACCCCTTCTCTGGGCTTGCAGGCAATTTTGAGCTGGTTAGTTTGCTGTTGGAGCGAGGTGCGGACCCCTTGATAGGAACCATGCACAGGAATGGAATTTCTACAACCCCCCAGGGGGACATGAACTCTTTCAGCCAGGCCGCAGCCCACGGACACAGGTAGGCTAGGGCGGGCCGGAACCCCAGGCCCCGAGCGGTGCTTGTTAAAAATGCAGATTCCCAGGCCTGCCCCAGACCCACCGCCTCTCTGGATGTGGGGCCCAGAGGCAGTGCAGGCCCCAGCCCGGCCAGCGTGGCCTTCACTGCCCGCTCCCGGCCGAGGGCCAGCCTCATGCCGCACACATCTGCCCGGACTGGCTGTTCTGTCCTCTCCCAGCCAGCTTCCACCGCAGACATGCCTCCCCTCTGGGAAGCGAAGTGAGAAGAATCCGTTGAGAAAGAATAAATCACCTCCTGTTTGATCGCCTCCCGTCCACCATTCCCTCAGGATTTATCCCATCGGTTGCATTACACATCACCCCACGTAAAGCAGAATCACGGGTTCCAGAGCCTTCTAGATACTTGAGGCAAACACTTAGCTCCCTGGTTGTCCTTGAGGAAACACGGCCGGCCATGCCCCACTATCTCCTCCACCCCCAGAACGGAGCGCCCGCGGTCAGGACTCTGAAACCCGCCACCCCGAGCTGGTCCCGTCCCCTTCCCTTGTCCCAGGGAGTGGTCCCCACCCGTCCCCGCCCTGGCAAAGCCCTCCCCCACCTCTGAGTGTCTTCCTCTCTGGGTTTATGATTGACAGGAACGTGTTCCGCAAACTGCTCGCCCAGCCAGAGAAGGAGAAGAGTGATATCCTGTCCCTGGAGGAGATTCTGGCCGAGGGGACAGACCTGGCGGAGACAGCCCCGCCCCCCCTGTGCGCCAGCCGCAACAGCAAGGCCAAACTGAGAGCCCTGAGGGAGGCCATGTATCACAGCGCTGAGCATGGCTACGTGGATGTCACAATTGACATCAGGAGCATCGGTCAGTGTGGGCACCCTCCGCCCTGGGCACAGCACCGCTGCCCGGCTCACTCACACACACACACACACACACACACACACACACACACACGCACACACACACACACAGGCCCAGGGGGCCTCTCCTTCGCTGGTGGGAGCACTTCCATGCTGAGAGTCCCACACTGTCCCCATCGACAGCAGCATCCTGCCAGCCCCGTCCTCAGGTCACCTTTCCATGATTCCCAAACTCTGGACCCTGGAAGTTAGGAGTTCGAATCACCTGGGAGCTTGTCTGAATACACATTGCCAGGCCCTATACCCAGAAGCTCTGCTGTCTAGGGTCTGGATGGGTAAAGGCTGGAAATCTTTATATTTAACAAGCATCCCAGGTGGTTCCCAGTGGTTGGGGTGCATAGAGCACCCAGACCCATGAAGCTGCGGCCGGGCAGCGGTTAGAGTGAGGACAGGCTTCCTGACCAGGGCTCCCCCTCAGGAAGCCTTTGGGGTGGCTCTTCCTGGACTGAGCTAGCCCACAGCCACCTCCTCCGTGCACCTGAGGGACAGGCTAGCCTGGCCTTCCCAATCTAGTGGCATAGGCCCAGCATGGGAATAGCAGGACTGGCGTGGGCCTTAAACTCAGGTTGTAGCCTGAGGGCCTGCAGAGGGGCCCCTATGCTGTTCTGGAAAAGGGCCTCTCGCACAGTGGCTGTTTAGCATGTGGGGCGGCTATGCCCCGGCCCCGAGGGCCTGTTTAGCATAGTGAAGCAGCCCGAGACTCCGAAAGGTCCCTTGTTGTACACAGGAGCAAGACGCCTGCTTCTCTCCCCACGAGAAGAGGGGGAATCAGCACAGCAATCAGCTGCTGGAGAGGCTCTTGCTGCGGGAGGAGCCCGATGAAGTGGCTGCAGGTGGAAATGTAGTTTTGCGCGGGGACCAGCAGCCATACCCTCCGAGTCTCCTTATGCGGGTGGAAGTATCCATCTTAGCTCACTGGTGGGTTTCACCAGCTCTCAGCTCTCGCCTGGGCACGGATGTGGTATCCAATCCTGGGCAAGACTCGGCCCCTCCCCGAGCATCTCCCTCCCCAGAAAGTGGAGGGGATGGAGACAAATGAAGTCAGCACAGAGAAGTATGTCACAGGCATAAAGATTCCAGTATTCTCCACCATGATTATAGGTTGTAAATGCAGCCCCTGATAATATGAGTAGCATGAAGAAATGGACACCCGTACTTAAGGGAATTGAATTATGACCTTTAATTTCAACTTCTGCAAGTCTTTGGGGGCGGGATCAACACTGGCTCTATTCATCGCAAGCCTGTCTCTTGGTCTCATAATTGGGTAACGTCCTGGGGAAAGGCCAAGTTTTAGATAAAAACGCGCCTTCTCTTTTGGTTGTTCTCTGCCTTGCCCTCCCCTCTCCCCTCCCCCCAGGTGTCCCGTGGACCCTGCACACGTGGCTGGAGTCCTTGCGGATCGCCTTCCAGCAGCACCGCAGGCCCCTCATCCAGGGCCTGTTGAAGGAGTTCAAGACCATCCAGGAGGAAGAGTACACGGAGGAGCTCATCACCCAGGGCCTGCCCCTCATGTTCGAGATCCTGAAAGCCAGCAAGGTACGAGGGGTCTGATGCCGTCGGCAGAGCGCTAGGAGGGTCCCCATCTCAGGGGTCCCTTCCCTGTGGTCATGGTGGCTGGTGGCTTGTGTACCCCAACTGGCTAAAGCCACTTGTGCTGTCATTTGTGGGGCAGCTGCTTTGCTGAGCCGCTGTGAGGTTCCAAGGCACTTAGGCACATGGACGAAGTAGTAAGATCTGTCCTGGCCTCAAGGAATTTACACAAAAGCTGGTGAGAGAATACCAGCATGTGTGCCCCGAGGGCATCTGAGGTGGTTTATGAAACAATGGCACAGGCCCCGAGAGTGAGGTGCCAGACGGTCAGGGAAAGGTGTGCTGAGGTGCTGGGACTAGGGCAGGCCTGACAGGCAGATAGAATCCAGCGGGAGGAGGGACAGGGTGCAGCACCCCAGATGAATGGGTACAGGCCCTGCCGCGGTTCCCGGAAGCCAGGCCCTGGGAAGGCAAGCAAGCGTTCCAACTCACTTGACTCGGAACGCTTTTTTATATGACTGTCTCGAGACAGAAAGAGACTTTTTTTTTTTTTTTAAGCTAAAATATGTAGTTAAGCCGAAACCAGTTTGGCTCAGTGGATAGAGCCTCGGCCTGTGGACTGAAAGGTCCGGGTTCGATTCCGGTCAAGGGCATGTACCTGGGTTGCGGGCACATCCCCAGTAGGAGATGTGCAGGAGGCAGCTGATCGATGTTTCTCTCTCATCGATGTTTCTAACTCTCTATCTCTCTCCCTTCCTCTCTGTAAAAAATCAATAAAATATATTTTTAAAAAAAAATATGTAGTTAAATTCTCACAGGCAACTTTTGAAGCAGATACTGCTCTTATCCCCCATTTAACAAATGGGGAAACTGAGGCACGGAGAGGTTGACCAGCGTGCCCGAGATCACAGAGTCGCTAAATAGCAGAGCTGGGACTGAACCCAGGCAGTCTGGCCCCGGCACCAGCCCCTTCCCCCTCAGTCCCAGATCAGGCTTTGTGAAGTTCTGGGGCCCCTGTGAGTCGCAGGGGAAACAGGCCTCTGAACCAGGAAGGCAACCTGGGTCTCCACCCCCCGCCAGGCTGGGCCCATGGGCTGCCCGAGAGAAGGACGAGGGGACCAGGGAGTGCCTCTGCCGGCAGTGGGGTGGCCCCACAGTAAAGCAGCAGCAACTCGGCGTCCTGCCTGCTCGCTGAGCCTGGAGCACGTGGCCCGGGCCCGAGCCAGGCCCATTAGGTCTTCTCATTAGCACGGTCTGCAGCCCAGCGTCCAGGGCCCCCGCGGGCTAGATTTATGCTTGATGTCAGGCCCCACTGAGACCTGAAGTGGGAGCAGGTGTGCGGGCTCCGGTAATGAGCCTCGCAGTTCTATTTAGAGTGAAACCTGCTGGAGGCTTTTCAAAACCAAATGCTCCCTGCCCCTCACCCCCCACCTTGGAAATAAATAAAAAAGGCTTTCACCTGAAATTACCTAAGAGACCACCTTCGGGACAAACGTTCCTCCTTCGGTTCCCAGGGTCTGGTGTTCTAATGGGTGTCGGGTTTTTAATTTCCTTCCTCTCTTCGGGATATAGTGGGCATTCCAGAGATTACCTACCGCAGCATCTTGTGTTTTAAGTAAACCTGGTCTCTGGGGTTTCTAAGTAAACATCGTTTTTAATAGGACATACATATATGCATACGGGAAAGTGCCCCAATCGTAACTCTAGAGGCAAAGGAATTTCCACAAAGTAAACCTACCTGTGTGATGAGCAGCCGGACCAAAAACAGAGCATTGCTAGCACCCCGCCAGCCCCCTCCTGCCCAGCCCAGCCCCTACCCTCCCAGAGCAGCCAACAGCTCTGACAGCAGCAGCTGGGGGTGGGAAGAAGGGAGGGAACTTTGCCAGGATGTGGGGACCAAATCCTGCTCCCAGCAGTTGTACTGATCATGGAGGGTGGGGGGACCCAGGGATGGGGCAGGGGCAGTCTTTAGGAGGACTGGAGGACTGCACCCCAGTCAGGTTTGCTCTTACAGTAAATGGGGGTTCAATGGCATCCCCTACTGGTGAGATGTGGTATTACACATCACTATGCAGGGCAGAGGGGAAAGATAAACTTGCCGTGGCTGTGTGAAGTCAGGCATTCTCCAAGCATGGGTGATCATCCTGCGGTCAGATCTTGTAGGCTTGTTTTGCTTTTCTCTTCCCAGGTTCTTGAGGTAGAAGGTGAGACTATCGATTTGGAACTGTTCCTTTTTTCTTCTATATGCACTTGATACTATACATTTTTCTGCTCTACCCTAGCTGTGTCCCACAATTTTTGATATGTTTTATTTTCACCTTCATTCGGTTCAGTGTATTTTTTATTTCCCTTGAAACTTTCTTTTTTTGGCTTATGGATTATTTGAAAGTGTGTTATTTAGTTTTTAAGTGTTTTGGGATTTTTCTGTTACTGATTTCTAGTTTGATTCCATTGTGGTCAGAGAACACATTCTATATTATTTCACTCCTTTTTTAAAGATTTGTGATTTGTTATATGGCCCAGAATATGGCCTATCTCAGTATAGGTTCTGTGGGCACATGGAAAGGGGTGCTTTCTGCTGTTGTGGGGTGTTCTGTAATTGTTAGTAACATCCTCTTGGCTTATGACTATGCTGAGCTCTTCTGTATCCTACATCCTATATTCTGTATCCTATATTCTGTGTCCTATAGAATATCCTATCCAGTTATCCTATCAGTTGACAGAGGGGTGTTAAAGTCTCCGACTGTAATTGTTGAATTTGTCTACTTCCCCTTTTAGTTCTATCCGTTTTTAGCTCACATATTTTGCAACTGTGTCATTTGGTGCAGACACATTTAGGATTGCAGTGTCTTCTTGGAGTATTAACCCTTTTGTCATTATGTAATGCCCCTCTCTGCTTCGACTAGTTTTCTTTGCTCTGAAGTCTCCTTGATCTAATATTAATACAGCTGCCCCTGCTTTCCTCTGATTAATGTTTGTATGATATTTTCCCCATCCTTTTATTTTCAACTTGCCTATACGTTACATTTAAGGTTTCTTATAAACAACATGCAGTCGGACTTTTCATCCACTCTGTCAATCTCTGTCTTTTAATCAGAATTTATAGACCATATATATTTTATATAATTATTGATGCTCTATGGCTTAAATCTACCATCTTATTTTTTGTCTTCTGTGTGATCTCTCTGTCTTTTTCCTGCCTTCCTGTGGACTACCTGAACATTTATTTAAATTCATTTTTTATTTGTAATGTTTTTGGAGTGTATCTCACTGTATAGCTTTTTTAGTGATTGCTTGATATATTGCATTATCTGTATATATAAAAGCCTAAGTGACCAAACGGCCAGTTGACCGGTCACTATGATGCACACTGACCACCAGGGGGCAGACACTCGATGCAGGAGCTGCCCCCTGGTGGTCAGTGTGCTCCCATAGCCAACCTCCTGCTGCAGGCCAACCTCCTACAATCCCTTCCTCCCCACCCCCGGCTGGTCAGCCCCAATTGGCCCCCATTGGGACTGGGCGAGATGGCCCCGATCAGCCCCAATCACTGGCCAGGCCGAGGGACCCCACCCGTGCATGAATTCATGCACCGGGCCTCTGGCATGTACATAATATCAAAGTCTACTGGTTTCATCAGTTTACCAGTTCAAATGAAGTATAGAAACCTTACTTCTCTTTATGTCCCTTTGCCCTCCTCCATTTATGACATATCCATCTTTAAATATGTCATCTAATTTAGAACCATATCAGACAGAGTTACAATTTTTGCATCAACCATCAAACATAATTAGGAAACTCAAGAGAAAGAAGAACGCCTATTACATGTGTCCATATGTTTGCTTACCCTGTTCCTCCTTCCGGATGCTCCAAGGCTCCCTCCTTCATCCTTTCCTGTCGTTTAGAGACCTTCCTTCAGCCATTCTTCTAGGGTCGTGCTGGTGACCAGTTCTCTTAGGTCCTTCATTCCAGAGTGTCTGATTTCCCTTTCGTTCCTAAAGGATATTGTCACTGGTTGTTGTTTATTTCATACTAGAGGCCCGGTGCATGAAATTTGTGCACTGGGGGGTTGGGGCGGGGGCCAGCCTGGCCTGTGCCCTCTCACAGTGCAGGAGCCCCGCTATCTATCGCCCCAAAGAGGTAGGCCCCGCCCACCCACCTGGGGCTCCTCCATGGATTGCCCCAAAGAGGTAGGCCAGAGCCTAGGGTCCCGCCTCCTCGCTGTGTGGAGCCGCGGGACCCACCTCTGACCCATGCATGCACACAGTCCCGCCTACCCATGCATGCACACAGCCCATGCAGCCTCCTGGTGATTGCTCGTTTCGGCGTGAGGGCATCATGACCACATAGGCTTTTATTAACAGGATGTTTCTTTTAAATCATCTTACCTTCCCTTAAATGTATTTAGAAAGGAAACAGTATATTACTACCATAAATAGAAAGCTCTCATCAGTTGCCATGAGTAGAAGGTACATATAAAAATAAATGGGTGCTGATTTAAAAGCACTTTAAGTTCACAGTATGTTCAATTTCATCTTGTACACAACTCCAAGGGCGTGTGACAGACTTGGAGCTAAGCCGACCTCATGGGAATCCTGTGGGGCCGTACAGCCTTCCCACCCCCCCTTTTCCAGGTGGTTCCAGCAGAGAGGGGCTCACAGCTGACAGGGCAGCCCAGCATTTTCCACAGGGGCAGGGCCTGTCTTGGGAGGAATCGATCAAGACAAAGAATTCACTGCCGATGACCCTGGAAAGCAACATTCAACATTCTCTTGATTCTGAGATCAGGCTTTTTTCATCTTTTTGAATTTGACATGGGTCTTTAAGATGCATGTTTATTGCAGTGAGTTTCTTTCCAGTAATTTTAGGATATTTTAGAATCTAGGAAAATAGAGATTAATTTGAATTATGGGAATTTGCTCTTTTGAGAGTTCAAAAATGGTCACATATTGGCACTTCCCTTTGGTTCAACCTAATGGCATATTGTGATGTGTTATATTTTTAATCCTCATAGAGGTAATTTAATCCTTCCTTAAGCAGGTAATTCATTTGGGAAGAGAACACTGAGGCCCAGAGAAGCTGAGTACTTTTCCTAAGGTCACCCAGCTCCGTCTGGTCCCGTTGCCCATGTTTTTACCACTGTGTAGAACCCCCACCTAAGCTACCTATAGCAGACCCTGGGGACAATCCTAGGGCTCCTTTCCAAAGAAAAGAGTGTGTTTTTGTACCTTTTTAGAAGAACAGTGAGGGGTCAGAGGAGGAGAGGAAAGACGTCAGCTCCGACATCCACAGGCTCCATCTTAAGAGAGACTCCTGGCACCTGTGGTGTTACAGATTCAGCTCTGGCCCTGGCCAGTGGCTCCTCATCCCACACAGCAAAAGGCTGCAGGTTCGATCCCTAGTCAGGACACATATGGGAGGCAACCAATGGCTGTTTCTCTCTCTCTCTCTCTCTCTCTCTCTCTCTCTCTCTCTCTCTCTCTCTCTCTCTCCCTAAAATCAATTTTAAAAACACACACACACATATCCTCGAGTGAGGATTTTAAGCTAAAAGAATTTAGTTCTGTGCAGCTGAATCCTGAGAACCCAAGTTCAACACCCAGCATTTTCCAAGAGAGGCCTGGAGGGTACCTCCTTTTAAGGGCTCCTGTGATTACACTGGGCCCACCCAGATAACCCAGGGTAATCTCCCTCTTTAGGGTCAACCAATCAGTAACTCTCATGACTCCTGCAGATTCCCCTTCGTCCTATAAGGTAACACATTCACGGGTGGGCGTGCTCATGACACAGCCCAAGGGATTCAGGCAGCGGTTCTCAACCTGTGGGTTGCAACCCCTTTGGGGGTCGAACGACCCTTTCACAGGGGTCGCCTAAATACATCCTGCATATCAGATATTTACATTACGATCCGTATCAGTAGCAAAATTACAGTTATGAAGTAGCAACAAAAATAATTTTATGGTTGGGGGTCACCACAATATGAGGAACTGTATTAAAGGGTCGTGGCCTTAGGAAGGTTGAGAACCACTGGATTAGGGCATGCCGTCTGCTAGGGGCCAGGATTCTGCTCCTCAAACACCCATGTGCAGAGCACGTGACTGGGGACCCTGATTCATTGGCCTCGGGTGAGCGTCTGCATTATGTGGGCTCCCGGGCGATTCTGCTGCTGCTTGTGGTCGATGGAGCACATTTGAGTGGCAAAGCCTTAGGCCAGAGGAAACCCATTTACAGCCCCGGCCCACTTCAAACCCACGACAGATTCCAGTCCATGAAACCGGTGGTTCTCACACCTCAGGGAGCATCGGAATCACCAGAAAATGGCCCTGGCCTGTTTGGCTCAGAGGTTAGAGCATCGGCCAGAGGACCAAAGGGTCTCAGGTTAGATTCCCAGCCAAGCACTTGGGGGGAGCAACCTATCGATGTGTCTCTCTCACACTGATGTTTCTCTCTCTCTCCTCCCTCCCTTTCACTCTGTCAAAAAAAAAAAAATCAATGAAAAAACATCCTCAGGTGAGGATTAAAAAAAAAAAACTTAAAAGAAAACGTGTGGCCCTAACCAGTTTGGCTCAGTGGATAGAGCGTCAGCCTGCGGACTGAAGGGTCCCAGGTTCAATTCCGGTCAAGGGCATGTACCTTGGTTGCGGGCACATCCCCAGTAGGAGGTGTGCAGGAGGCAGCTGATCGATGTTTCTAACTCTCTATCCCTCTCTCATCCTCTCTGTAAAAAGTCAATAAAATATTTTTTTTTAAGGTGTGAAAAGACAGCTTGCTGGGCCCCTCACCCAGCATTTCTGAGGCAGAAGGTCTGGGACGGGACCTGAGGGCGGATGTTTCTAACAGGCTCCCAGGTGACGCTGATGGTGTGGCGTGGGGACCACACTTGGAGAACCGCCGCCTGAAGCTGGGAGGGAGGTGTTACATGAAGGAGCATTTAATGTCCTTGTTTCTAAGGCCTCCTCTTCAAAAGCAGCGTCCCTTCTCCCACTCAAGATGAGTGCGTCCCCGCAGGATCCGTCTGCAGTGACGAGGTGCCTTTGGGGATCTCATCCACTGAATCAAAGGGTTGGACTGCTTTTCATGTGCTGAGCTGTATCCTCCTGCTTCGGGCGCACAAAGGAGTCGACTCACGAAGGGCTTGAACCACTGACACCCCAAAGCTATCCCAGCCCCATCTTTTAAAGTCAAAAATAATATTTGTTGGTTTTATTACAAACAGTTGTTTGTTGCAGAAAATATAACTCCCTGGGCAGGGTGGGCACAGGGAGCTAAAAAGAAACATCAGAATCTCACAGAAGGTAGCTATTCTCCCAACCTTCCCCTTAGAGATCTGTCCATCTAAATATATACGTAGGGCTTTATTGCAAAAAATACATGCTACAAACTGTGTTGTAACCTACTTTTAAAATATGTTGTAAATGTCTTTCTATCTAACTGCCCCTTTAAGCCCCAAGTTTCAACCCCTTCATTCAATGAAAAGCACCCCAACACTGTGATTCGTGGCTTCCCGCCTGCGCACCTGCGGTTGGAGGGAGACTTGTGAGCAGCGGCGAGCCCCGCGGGGGAAGAGGAAGAACGCGGAGGTGGCAGCTCCATGGATGCAGGCTCCTTGCCCCTGAGCAATCAGGGGCAGCTGACATTCTGCACTGCAGAAGTCTCCTCCCCCCACTTTTTTTTTTGAGAAATGATTCGGCTGAGCACCCCTGATCCCGAAAGGCCTCAGCACCAGAATCAAGTTCCGAGGGAAGCTGCATCAGGGCCACCTGAGTCTCCGCAGCGGCGACGCAGTCACAGGGCCAGGGGGGCTTTCTGCTGGGCTTTTTAGGATAATTAGCGGCTTCCAGAACTTTGGAGTATTGATAAAAGCAGGTTTGGGGTAAAAACCTATTTTCCATTCTAGGAGTTACAAAACCTGCTTTCCCATGGGTAGGAAATGATTACAGCAAGAGAAAAGGGTTTAATGACAAATTAAGCTTTTGCCAATGAGCCCATGGAAATAGTAGACAAACAAGCTCGCAGCTCCAGGGCCTGCCCGGGCAAACAGGATGACTGATGTCCAGGGGGATTGATTTCTCTTGGAGCCCGAGATAAGTCTGTGGGCTTCTCTTCCTTGGGGAACGCGTTTCCCAGCAACAACTGGCCTGAGGTTGTGCACAGCCCCCAGCAAGGTGAGCTGTTCTCTCTTTTCCGCAGAACGAAGTGATCAGCCAGCAGCTGTGTGTCATCTTCACTCACTGCTACGGGCCCTACCCCATCCCCAAGCTCACGGAGATCAAACGGAAGCAGACCTCGCGCCTGGGTGAGTGTGTCACGGGCCCTGCTCTGCCAGGGGTGTTGCTTTGTGATTTCAAGACAGGGAAGAAGTAAACGCTGTAAGGAAGGGTGGGGAATATTCGAGGGCCGACAAGATAGGTCCTGGAGTCAGGCAGGCGGAGGTCAGGATAGCACCTTGATTATGTGATAAGACTGAAGGCTGTACCTTAGGAAAAGGTATATCAGAGCATCTACCTTTCACTGCCTGTAGCCTTTCAGTTAAAGGAAGGAGGAGACTCGCCAATACCTTCTTGTTATCATTGAAAGATTGCAGGCAGTGGCAGCAAGAAGGTCTGTGGACCCTGCAGACAGGTAGGTTCTAGAAGCAACTCAAGTGCCCATCAATAGATAAGTAGATTTTTTTTTTAAAAAAGCTGTGGTACATGTGGACAATGGAATATTACTCAGCCATAAAAAAGAACAAAGTCTTATCATGTGCAACAGGGTGCATGAACCTAGAGGCTATTATGCGAAGTGAAATATATTGGTCAGAGAAAGACACATACCATATGATTTCACTTACATGTGGAATCAAAAGAGCAAAATAGACGAACAAACAAGACAGAAGCAGACTCAGAGATGTAGAGAACAGACTGGTGGTTGCCAGAGGGAAGGGGGTTGGGGGACTGGGTGAAAAACATCCAGGGATGAAGAAGTACAAACTGGCAGTTACCAAACGGTCCTGGAGACGTAGCACAGCACAGGGAACGGGGTAATAACCATGTATGGGGCCAGGTGGGCACTGGAAGTACCAGGGGGACCGCTTTGTAAGGTGCATGGCTTTCTACCCATGACGCTGTACCTGAAACTAATACACAATATTGAATGTAATACAATGGCAAGTGTTAAGGGGGGGGGGGGGCGTGGAATCTCATAGGTAGAAATTTTTGTTTTTTAAACTATAATAAAACTAATATTGGAGTAAAAAATAATAAAACAAGCCTGAGCTGTGCGTGGCAGCTCTCCCAGTGGCCCCTGAGGAGGGACGAGCAGAGGACAGGGACAGGCCATGGTGTTCCTCTAATGGAGTCCAGTGCAGGCAGCCAGGAGGGGAGGGGAACCAGACCGCCCACACCCACCCCTACACACACACAGACACACACACACACACACACACACACACACATACACGAGGCGAACATACCTGAGCTGAGGAGACCCGATGCCCCGACTCCCAGCAGAGCAGCAGTCCTCGCTTCTATTCTTCTCAGACACTTGCATTGAGCCGCCCCAGCCCAGCCCGTGGCCGACCCTAACTCAAGTCATCCTCAGGCCACTCCAGGAGGCAGGCACTGGGAGTCTGCACCGGGTTCCCCCCTGAAGCCGTAATCCCATCCCCCTGCGGTTTCAGCTTCTGGGATTTTCCAGAAGAAACCCTTCCATCAGGCACTGATTTCATTCGGAGGATCCTGGGGCTGCTGCAGCTGGTTGACTGGCCCGGAAAAAAAAAAGGCAAAGAAATACTCGGCGGCCGTGAAACCTGACCCATGAGCCTCCTGTTACAGGGGCCTGTCTCCTGGCTGCACGGGGAGTCATAAAATATTAAAGCTGCTTTCATATCTTAATATGGAAGGGTTCCTTTTCCAATGGAGATTGGGGGGCTTTCCTGCTTCCCAGCTCCTTTTCCTGCAGAGACTGGGAAACATTTGATCAATGGAAGCATCTGAAAATTCTACTCTTTAGCAAAACTACCACTTTTGAAACAGGTGAGCTCGTTTAAATGAGTGAAAAGGCTGAATTCATGCACATGTTTGAAAGTACTTCTGTGGCTGTCGTGAATAACTGGTGAATTTCAGTAACACGACTTTTTGCTACTGGAGAACGTAGCCCCTGAGCCACTGGTTGTCTGTTGTTCTTTACACCCATTCCTGTGAGCCAACCAGGATGTACCCAAACCACAAGTAATTAACACCTTGTAGAAAACAGGTGTTAATTAAGATATTCTAAGTGCAACAAATTATAAGGACCAATCAAATAAAGAGGCTTTACCACATAGCAATAATCTGACATCTAGGTATCTTACAAGACACCCTTGTTAGAGCAAATATTTGCAAGGGCTGTTTGAATGACACAGCATAAATTCAGCTTTCCTGTAGCTTTAGGAGAGGAAGGGAGAGTTTTTTTCCTCCTGAACCTGCTGAGATTTCTTCCATCAGCAATTTTAAGGTCTTCGTTTTCTTGCCAAGCCTTGGAATTCCAAGGTTAGAACAAGAAAAGAA
>NW_005871151.1:2440668-2450774 GCF_000147115.1 Myotis lucifugus | reverse complement strand
GGCGCAAGCCAGCTGAGGGACCCCCCCCCACCCCTGAGTGCATGAATTTTCGTGCACCGGGCCTCTAGTTATCAATAAATGGAATAGGAACATGTAGTGTTTTGCGTCTTCAGTACAGAATTCCAAGCTAGGATAACTAAAGGTTGTCAAGTACTGGTTCCTTAAGGACCTACTTTAAAAGACAGATGAGACTTATCAGTGACCGGCATCTCTCTAGGCCAGGCAGGTTATATAAATGAGTGAAATGGGCTCAGTGTAAGACAGTAGGGAGTGGCAGGGACTATGACCAGTGGCCGAGCACATGCCTGATTTTTGTGATACATTGTCCTGCCATCTCATTGAATTCTGGGAGAGAATGGTAAAAGGAGCTAAAGGGAGGAGATATTAGCAATTTGGGAAGCAGGCTAGGGTGGTGGTTGGAGGTGCACAGTGGGAGTGAGAGAGAGTGAGCAGAGGGAGGCAGGTTGCTGAGAAGAGGGAGAAAGTCACTCCAAACTGCTAACAGTCTTTAAAGCAAGTGGAGAAGTGAGTGACTGTCCACTCTGAGGCCTTCCTCTATAGCCTAACTGCCTTTACCTGGATAGTTTTAGAAGTTTGGGGCGGGGGAAGGGGGCAATAAAAATGTTGGAAGATAGTGGGATCACAAGTGATTTTGACTTTTTTTATGCTTTTCTGATATGTTTTAAATTAAGATTTCTTAATGGGAAGAGATGGCAGAGACTATAAGGGAGGGACCACCATCTGGGGCAGCATAGGGGCTGAGGGCTGAGTAAGGAGAATCAGCCAGGAAGGCCAGTTCTGGGTCCAAGGTCTGGGCAAAAATGGGGCCAGGCCAGGGGTTCAAGGTGCAGTCAGACAGGGTGGGCCCAATAGCTGGGGGTCAGTCCTAGGGACCCAGGAGGTTGGTTCCCTCCTTCAATGCTTCAGAGCAGCCTAAACCCAGGGAGCAACTGGGTTTCGTTTCAGGACAAACCTTTAACCCCTGGGGAAGGGCCCGTCAACAACAAGCAGGTCCCCAGGCTAAGCAGGGGCCCGATGTCCTTGACAAGCTCCGACAACATGACTCTGAAGCAGCAGTTCTCAATCTCTGGGTCACAACCCTTTCACAGGGGTTGCCTAAGACCATCGGAAAACACATATATAATTCCATATTGTTTTTGTGATTAATCGCTATGTTTTAATTACGTTCAATTTGAAACAATGAAATTGGGGTCACCACAACATGAGGAACTGTATTAAAGGGTTGCGGCATTAGGAAGGTTGAGAACCACTGCTCTAAAGCAATGGCCAGAGCATGCTTTCATTCATTCAAAAAGTGTCAATTGAGCATCTATATGTTCTGCTAACCCTGAGGGGCAGTATGTGTCAGCCATTAATTTATGCTTCATTGAATTAGTTCATGTAATGCTCACTATGACTCTAGGATGTCGGGATATAATGGGTATTACTATTCCCATTTTACAGGAGTAGAAACTGAGGCACGAAGTGGTTCAATAACTTGCCCATGGTCACTGAGATTTCTGACTTGAGAGCCCACATTCTAACTATACTCTACCACCTTCCTGTGCTAGAGACAGAGGAAAGGACATGGAAAGGACAGGCAAGGTTCCGCGCTCCCACCCCCCTCCCCAAAGTGTGCAGGCCGGAGGGAGAGGCAAAAAGCGGATACAAGGTGGTGATGAGGCTGCACCAGGCAGTTTCCCCACCTGTCACCAGCTTGAGCAAGTCACTGTAACTTTCTGTGCCTCAGTTTCCTCAAATGCACACCTACCCCCCAGGAATGAATGAACTGACATGTGATAGACCAGCTTGCACAGCACCTGGCACATCATGACTGCCCCATAAGTACTGGTTCTATCTTCTGTTCTTACTAGAGGCCTGGCGCACAAAATTCGTGCACTCAGGAGGGTCCTTCAGCCTGGCCTGCACCCTCTTGCAGTTCAGGAGCCGTTGGGGAATGTCCAACTGACGGCGGGAGCAGGCCTAAGCCGTCAGTCAGACATCCTTAGTACTGCCGCAGAGGCAGGAGAGGCTCCCGCCACCCCCTCTGTGCTCGCCAGCCGTGAGCCCAACTTCTGTCTGAGCGGCACTCCCCGTATGGGAGCTCACTGGCCATCAAGGGGCAGCTCCTGCATTGAGCGTCTGCCCCCTGGTGGTCAGTGCATATCATCACGACCAGTCATTCTGCTGTTCGGTCGATTTGCATATTAGCCTTTTGTTATATAGGATAGGATTGGAGATGAGGCAGGGGACTGGCTCATTTGTCACTGACCCAGGGAAAGAAGAGCCTGGACTTCAAAAACCCTGGAACACGGTGGCAAGGGGGCAGCTTTTCTCACCCACTTCCACCAGCAGGGAGGACACTGAGCTAGGGAAGAGGAGAGAAACCAAGGCAGGTGACAGTCTTCGAGGCCAGGTGGCGTGTGTTTACCTTTCACACCTGGGAGCCACCTGAACTCGGGCTGTGGGTCAGTCTTCTGTGGGGAAGTGCCACTTCGAATCACGAATAAGCTATGACGATTTCCTATGAAAAACTGGATTTCAGTGAAGTGAGTGTTCCTTTGATCGATTCTGCTCCTGTGTGGTCCCTGCCTCACCAATGAGTATTTCATCCCCTGGAATCCAAGCTTCACCCTTCTCTCCGCTAAAGCTGCCTTTTTTCCCTTTCCTCTTCCAGACCCTCATTTCCTCAACAATAAAGAAATGTCTGATGTCACCTTCCTGGTGGAAGGAAGACCGTTTTATGCTCACAGAGTGCTGTTATTTACAGCCTCTCCGAGGTAGGTACCGTCCGCTTGGAGAGCAGGTGAATTACGAGTGTGGCTGTGGCTTTTACTGTGCTCTGAAGTTCAATTCTGGGGGTACCTCCACCAGACTGGCAGATTATCTTCTCCTAATCAAGGATTCAAGAGCACAGAGCAGCCCTCGCCGGTCTGGTTCAGTGGATCAGGCATCGGCCTGCAGACTGAAGGATTGTGTCAGGGTGCGTCTGAGAGGCCACCAATCGATGGGTTTCTCTCACGTCCATGTTTCTCTCTTTGTCTCTCCTCCTCCCTTCCACTCTCTAAAAAATCGATGGAAAAATATCCTCGGTGAGGATTAACAAAAAAAGAGTGCAGGGCATTTGTGCATTGTATCATAGCAACATTATTCACAATAGCCAGCAGGTAGAAGCAGCCCAGGTGTCCATCAGTGGACAAATGGATAAGCTCAGTGTGGTGTACACACGTGTTATTCAGCCTTGAAAAGGGAGGCAATTCGGACACGGGCTACAACACGGATGAACCTTGGGGACCTTATGCAAAGTGAAATAAGCCAGTCACAAAAGACAAATGCTGTTTGATTCCATTTATATGTGGTCCTAGAGGAGGCGAATCCTTAGAGACAGAAAGAACTGTGGTTGCCAGGGGCTGGGAGGGGGAGTGGGGAGTTAGTGTTTAATGAGCACCTGGTGAGTTCTAGGATTGGCTGTGCAACAATGGGAATATACTCAACATCAACATTACCGTACACTTGAAAATGGTTAAGATGGTAAATGACATGTTCTGTGTTTTTTTCTTACAATAAAAAAAAAGAATAGTGGGCAGCCATCGGCATAAACAGCACCGCCTTTGTGTGACTCGGCGCCTGTGACTCCAGGCAGACAGGGCAGGTGTAGGGAGAGCTTCCCGAGCAGCGCGTGGGAGGAGCATGGATTAGGTTTGCACTCCCTCCGCCAGGTGCCTCGTGCCATGCACAACCTCACACACAGCCGCCTGGAAAGGCCTGCCCTCCACATGTCAGGGAACTTTGGCATAAGCCACCAAAATACACGGGTCCTGTGAGCCTTCCTCTTCCCTGACTGTGGAGGGGACAACAGTCTGGCACCCTCAGCCAGCTCCGCCACTGCCCTTCCTCCTTTCAGTTTGAGATGAGAAGGTTGACCATGTGGAACCGCATGGTCCAAGGACCTGACCAGGATGAGTGAGGCTGGGCCAGGGAGAGAGTGATGCTGAAATGAGGAAGAGGCAGGCCCCAGGGTAAGAATCTACTTCCAGGACTCTTGCTAAGGAATGCGTCTGACCTACCAGCATTCCCTGGATCCTGAGAGCAACCTGGCACCCACGGTGCCCCCCAAACAAAATGCAAACCCCACGTGTCTGCTTTTCTACCACAAGAAAAACATGCCGTCTCTGGCATAGCTCTCAGTTATGATACTATTGAAAAAACAGATCAATATTGTGACGATGTTTGTTTCTTGGTTTGGACAAAGAGACCATGGCTGTGTAGGATGTTAACAGCAGGGGGGACTGGATGACGGATAAGCAGGAACTATCTTTGCATGTCTTCTATAAATCTATAATTATATCAAGATTAAATGTTTAATTTTAAAAAAAGAAACACGGAGCTTATTCCTAAGTAGATTATCAGTGTGTTCCAGTGGCAGGTTCTCTACCCTCAAGGAGCATGTAGTTTAGTGGACGGCAGGAAAGTGCACCTAAAACCTCAGGCAGAAGGTCAGCCATGGGGAGCCCTAGGGAGTCAACAGATGTTGATTCAGTACCCACGATGCATCGGACAGGCACGGGCTCCGAGGATGCAGCAGAAGCAGAAAGGCCACAGGTCCCAGCCGGCCTGGAGCAGCGGTTGCTTGGGAGGGGGAAGGCGGGATTGGAAAACTCCATGAGCAGCAAAGGATCCAAGGAAGGCTCCCTGGAGGAGGCAGCCTTTGTGACGGGCCCTGCAGGACAGATGGGGTTTTCAAAGGCATTTGCTCTTTTCTAATCACCTGCTTGAGAAATGACGCTGTTCTTTTCTTTTTCTTTAATATATTTTTACTGAGAAGGGAGAGTGAGAGAGAGAGAAACATCAATGATGAGAGAGAATCATTGATTGGCTGCCTCCTGCACTCCCCTTACTGGGGATTGAGCCCGCAACCCGGGCATGTGCCTTTGACCAGAATTGAACCTGGGACCCTTCAGTCCACAAGCCAACGCTCTATCCACTGAGCCAAACCAGCTAGAGCAGTGGTTGGCAAACTTCGGCTCACAAGCCACATGCGGCTCTTTGGCCCCTTGAGTGTGGCTCTTCCTAAGCCTTAGGAGTACCCTAATTAAGTTAGTAACAATGTACCTACCTATATAGTTTAAGTTTAAAAATTTTGGCTCTCAAAAGAAATTTCAATCGTTGTACTGTTGATATTTGGCTCTGTTGACTAATGAGTTTGCCGACCACTGAGCTAGAGCAACACTGTTCTTTTAAGTTGAGGTTTAACTTCAGATTGGATTACGATCTCCTACAGGGAGGGGAGGGTTAAACTAAGAAATCTGTGGCGACGTCCTTGCTGTATGTCAGAGACAGGGAGATAAAAGAGCCGAGTTTCTTGCCAGCTGTGGGTGTGCTTGTGAGTCTTTTTCTCTCTTTGTGATCTTGTTCAGGTTCAAAGCGCTGCTCTCCAGCAAGCCAACAAATGACAGCAGCTGCATAGAGATCGGCTATGTGAAGTACCCCATCTTTCAGGTGAGCCCCTGCTGGGTGGGCCCAGGGCACGGGTGGTTCCCTCCAGTCCTTGGCCTGTGGATTAGCTACTGCAGCAAACCATCCGTCTCCTGCACTCTGTCCCTCTCCTCACACTGCCCTTCCCACTTGCCATCCATTCATCCCTACACTGTTAATTGAGCACCTACTATGTGCCTGACACTGTGCTGGGACCCAGGGCACAGGGTAAAAGACAGTCCTCTCCTGGGGACTCCCAGTCCAGAGCGGGTAACTCTGAGTAATTACTTCATTATAGTATTACATGAGGGGGGCTGAGAGAGAGGAGTGAGCCGATGTGCTGTGACAACTCAGACCAGGGGAATTGAGGAAGGCGTCCTGGGTGAGGTGTTAGCTGAAAGATTGAGGGCTGAAAAGTTGGGGAGCCATAGGAAGGAAGGCTTAGGGCTTAAGAAAGGGGAACAGTGGGCAGATAAAGTCCCAGAACTGGTTGAGCCCAGTGCGACCAGGAGCCAGTGGGCTGCAGGGAATCCAAGGTCATTGTCACCCTGATCTGAACCTACCAGGAGCCTCATGTAAGCAGCAAAGGAAGGTGCCTTCGTCGAAGGTCAGGTGGCATTACCTTGTCTCTCTCCCTTTTGGGGGACGTCCGTACCGTGAACGGCGGGTTGTGGTTCACGTGGCATCTCTGAGGGGGTGCCTTCTCCCTTTCCCACCCTCCTTCATGCTCCATTCATACGTCGTGCCCCACAAGGGCCTGCTTGCAGCTCATAGAAATTCACCCTGGATCGGCTTTGCAGCCCTATTCCTAGAGCTTTGAGTCTCCTCCGGGGCCTGGAGCCTGGTGGGCTGCTTACACCTCCCAGGGCAGGCCTGCAGGGGAGAGCAGGGCCCCTCGTGCTGTCCTCCCGCCAGCCAGGGTTAGCAGGCCAACGTGGGGGTGCTGGGATGGTGCTTGGCAGAGTCTGAACTGGACCTTGCTTTCCTCCAGAAGGACAGTCCTGGAAAGAGTAAGCAGGTGGGTAAGACTTGGGCCAGCCTCGGGAGACTCTCAGTGTAAGACCGTTGAAGGGACATCTCAGAGACGAGCAGGAGGCCGGGCCGGCGGGGACCAGGGTCACGGAGCCGGGTTCTCCTCTGGACTTGGAAGGCAGAGCTACGTTCCGGGATTCACATGCTACATCCCTCTCTCTAAACCGACTCCTCCCCCTGTTTAAAAGCAGTGTCTCTCCTGGGACCTGGGACAGATCACCCAAGCTTTCTGAACCTCGGTTTCCAGAAACAGCAGAAACATAAACAGAGACACAGAAGTGGGAGGTCGTGGGGTACGTTTGAGGGAAAGGGGTTGTCATTGGCTGGGTCTTCAGGGATAGCAGAGATGGAAAGGACACCCTGGGCCCACCTGGTGTGAGCCACGTGGGGAGAAGACAGGCCAGATGCTGGTTCCTCCCTCCACCTGGTGCCCCAGAGCCTGCTGTTCAGAGGGCTGCCAGGCAGACCGTGCCCTCGCACTAGCCCCAGAGTCTGCATTTCCACCGTTAGAGGTGCACTTTTCTTGTTATGTTGAAACTTCAAAATAAAGAATTCTCTCCAAATAGCCATAGGCAAGACACCCTCAGCCTCATTAAGCGGGTTATTTTCTACGGCATAACTGATACACCACCTCCCTGTTAAGCCTAAGTCCCTGTTGAATGGGCTACTTGGCACTAAGCCAGTGGTTCTCAACCTTCTGGCCCTTTAAATACAGTTCCTCATGTTGTGACCCAACCATAAAATTATTTTTGTTGCTACTTCATAACTGTAATGTTGCTACTGTTATGAATCATAATGTAAATATCTGATATGCAGGATGGTCTTAGGTGACCCCTGTGAAAGGGTCGTTCGACCGCCAAAGGGGTCTCGACTCACAGGTTGAGAACCGCTGCACTAAGCATTGGGGAGCGGATGAAAGGGGTGCCAAGCCAGCCCGGGTGAGCCGTCCGCCTGGGGTGGGGGTAGCAGAGAGGAGGCTGGAGCCCCAGGATGGGACTGGGAGTTGGCACCCCCCCCCCACACTCATCCCAGTGCCTGTTTCCCCTTTTCCCAGCCCCTCACCCCCACCCCTCACCACATTTCCTACTAGGAGCAAAGTGGCCACAGCCCCTTCCGGAATGGCGGCAGCTGTTGGGGTTAAACGTTTCCATGAAACCACTGCTTGGCTTTAGGGTCAGGGGTCGGGAGGGCGGTGAAGAAACCTTAATGGGGCTCCAACTGTGAATGAGGCACCGGCCTCTGCTTGCACGTGGTTATCTGGATGATTCTGGCCGGTTTTGGAGATAAAACAACAGAGGCCCAGAGAGCTTAAATGATGCGCCCCCTAGTCTCAGTGCTAGTTAGTGACAGAGCCAGGATTTGAACCAGCAGGTCTGGCTCTGGAGTACACTTCCCAAGTGGGAGCACTGGTATCCTTGAGCCTCTGTGTAAGGCTCCAAGCCGGTGATTCTCACCGGGGCTGCATGTTAGAGTCACCTGGGAGCTTTGACAGCGACCAATAAGCAGGCCGTGAGTCAGACCATTTCGATCAGACTCTGAGCCGAGCATTGGGGAGCCTCCGTCCTCCTCCCATTACCCCAGCACTCTCAGTTATGGTGGTTCTCACACCTTAGCTACACCTTAGCTTCAAAATACCCACAGGACAGAGGGGGCTTGTGAAAACACAGAAAACAATGCAGATTCCCGGGCCCCGCCTCCAGAATCCCCGATTCTGTCAGCCTGGGCTGCAGCCCAAGAATGTGCATGTCTTACCAGAACCCAGGTGATGCCGACGCTACTGGTCCAGGGGCCACCCTGAGAACCACTGCCATCCATCATCTCCTTGGGCTCTCCTTACAGGCAGGATGTGCCCCAGCGCCCACGGCTCATCACAGCCGAGCTGAGGTTCAGACCCAGGCCTGGCTGACCCCAGGACCTGTTCTCTTCACTGCCTCCCTGCGGTGGCGACCTGGGCCTTCCCTAAAAGCCACCCAGGCCTGAGGAGAGAAGCCGAGGCCCGTTAGAGTCTGGAGCAGGAGCTAGATGCTGGAACATGCACATTTCCCCAGCTCTCTGGGTGCCGTGAAGAGGGCACTTACACCGTTAGGCCTGGGACTAACTGGGGAGGTTCCTAAAATAAGAACCTGTCTTGCAATAGGCACTCAACAAATTCAATAGATTCGAGGAATAGGAGACCATCCAGGGCAAAGCACAGCCCAGAGCAGCCGTGGGCAAACTACGGCCAGCGGCCGGATCCAGCCCGTTTGAAATGAATAAAACTAAAAAAAAAAAAAAGACCATACCCTTTTATGTAATGATCCGGGCCCTCTGGTCCAGTTTAAGAACCCATTGTGGCCCTCGAGTCAAAAAGTTTGCCCACCCCTGGCCCAGAGCAATGGAGGCCTGTAATTACTTCTGATGAGAAAGGCTTGCTGGCCACAGGAGCCTCAAGCTCCTGTGAGGGGCAGGGAGCAGGCCCCCCACCCCTCCAGGGCTTTTGCCTGCGCCCCGCCTTCCCCTTAAAAGAAGAAAAGCCTCATTTGTGGCTTGAAATAGGCCAAGTAGGGCTGAATCCAACCCAGGAGGAGGCTCCCAGGGGCCTGTTCACCACACTTCCATGCTGACCGAAGGAGTTTAGTAAATGAGGCTGCCTTGCGTTTCCTCTCTCCACGACCGCTTAACATCACACTCGGGCCGGAGCCAGACGCAGCTGAGGCTGCACCTGGACGCGGGGCCTCCGTGAGGCTGTGCGCCGTTTGCATCCCGGCTTCATGCAGGTCGACAGCTGCCAAGAAAAACAACTCCGCAGCCAGGCCCTGCGGCCTAAGGACTGTGCGTTTCACCCCCTTGCAGAAAAGGCTTGTGCTGGCAGCGTCTGAAGGGGCCTGGGGCAGCCCCGTTTCAATGCCATTTGCCAGGGATCTCCACGGAGGAGCAGCATTTCCGGCCCAAGTAAAGGATGAAGTGCTTTGTCAACAGCCCTCGGGGTTGTTATTGTTGGTTTGGCCTTTATTAACGTTCTGGAGAATGAATTGATTTCAGTGCAGCTTTAAGATGACTGTGTCTGTGTGGCTGACGCCTCGCACGCTGTGTCCTTTTTTCCAGCTGGTCATGCAGTACCTCTACTATGGTGGCCCGGAGTCACTGCTCATTAAAAACAACGAGATAATGGAGGTAAGGCATCCGCAGTGGCGCTGGGGGGATGGAGGGCACCTCTGTGAACTCAGGTCACGGCACACGTCAGCAGGCCTGGGAGCACTCGTGTTGGGTTTTCGTTTGGATGCAGGTTTGGGGGTCCTGTCTGACTCCTCGTGGAAGGGTGGGGTGCTTGGTGCACTAGCAGACCCCCTTCACTGAACCCCAGTTTTAACTGGCTTGCGGGGGGGGGGTGGGGGGGGGGAGGCGCAAAGGAAATTTACCCAAGAGGCTGCGTCTCCGAGCACAGCTGGGGCTCGAAGTCCTCATCAGGAACTATCCTTGGTGACTTGTCCCTGGTCATTTGTAAGAGAATTATATCATCTAAAAACAGCCTTCAAATCCCAGCTCTGGCCCTGAGCAGAAGCTGGGAGCCGGTTACAGAAGCTCTCCTGGCTTCACTGAGGTTTGACGGCCCCTGACTC
>NW_005871151.1:2398189-2439889 GCF_000147115.1 Myotis lucifugus | reverse complement strand
GTCAGTCCCCCTGCCCACCCCCCCCCCCCAAAAGTTACTCTCTGTCTCTCTGGACCGCCCCTCTGACCCTTCTCCTCTCCCTTCAGCCCCAGGCTACAGTCTCAGGACACAGGCTCTTTTGTAAACTTTTTTTTCTTCAATTATTTCACAATTTTACAAGTCCTGGTGTAATTGTATGGGGTTTTTTTCCTTTTAATTGATTAGAGAGGGAGAGGGAGATAGAAACATCAATAAGAGAGAAATATCAGTTGGCTGCCTCCTGCACACCCCCTACTGGGGATCAAGCCCACAACCCAGGCATGTGCCCTGACTAGGAATCAAACAGGCAACCTCTTGGTGCACAGATGACGCTCAATCCATGGAGCCACACCGGCCAGGCTGTAAACATTTTTAAAAATTCTTTTCAAATCAAAATAATGAGCGTAGCTTTAGATCATGTAAATAATACAGAAGGGTTTGTTTAAAAAGAGCATTTCACCCAGCCCCCGACCCCCCAAGCCTTTCCCCAAAGGCGTCCCTTTGACTGGCGTTTTAGCTCTTTCTTCTCCTCCCCCAAGCCTGTCCGTCTCTCAGCTCTCAGCACACTTCTGCCAGGCCACTTGCCTGGCTGGGACACAGCACTGATGCAAACAGACAGAGTGATCCCCGCCCTCCCAGATGCTGGGGAGGGCGACGGGCATGACATCATGTCTGGTGTGAGAAGGGCTGTGAGGAGGAGAAAGACAGGGTCGTGGGGGACAGGCGGAGAGGAAGGGGGGCCACCTGAGATGAGGTGGTCTGGGAGGCTTCTCGGAGGAGGTGATACTTGAGTGGAGTCCTAGATGAACAGGGAGCCAGCCACGTCCATATCCATCTTGCTAACTGACACCATTCACCCTGATTTCTGGACAGAACCGTTTTAGGCATTTAGCTCGACCTCCTGCTCTAGTAGATGTGAGTTTGGTTCCCTCTCACCCACCCACCCCTCCCCTGAGCCACCTTCCCCACGGTAGAGTTCCATCGCTGTGTCTCATTCCTCCGGCGTCCCCTCCGCGCTTTAAAATGAAAACGACGTACCCACAGTATTCCCAGGCCCGTCACCTCGGGACACCGCTGTGGAGCGAGGGGGATTTGCCTCACCTTCCACCTCCCAACCTCTAACGGGCTCTTTTACGGTTTTTAGCTTCTGTCTGCGGCTAAATTTTTCCAGCTGGAGGCTCTGCAGCGACACTGTGAGATTATCTGTGCCAAAGGCATCAACACGGACAACTGCGTGGACATTTACAACCACGCCAAGGTAAGGGCGCCGGCGAGGTGTCCCTGCACAGTCAGACCGAGACAGGCAGAGCCCAGGCCGGGCCTGCTACCCAGGGCTGACCCCCTGCACCCTCCCAGCCCTGGAATAATGCCGTCCCTTCCTCCCTCCCCTCCAGATGAAAGCGGGAACCCAGAGGTCCCCGGAGCAGAGTTGTTTTTACCGAGTGCTCCCATGCGCACATGCCCCGCATTGCAGGCTGCTTCAGCCGCAGGTGTGACAAGCTCCAGGGGAAGCCCCCGCACCCCGAGACTGGGCAGAGCCACACCTTGGGCAGCCAGGTTCTGGAACAGAGGTTCTCGGAGTGTGGGCACAATCCAGCACCATCAGCACCCCCAGGGAACCTGTTGAGAGTGTACATTCTACCCCATCCCGGCCTCCAGAATCAGAAACTCTGGGGGAGGCTCATATGTGGCTTCGCAGGCGATTCTGGCGCCATGGTTGCCAGCACGGGCCGCACAGGAGCATCACCTGGACGCTCACCTAAAATCCCTGGACCCAGGACCTCTCGCAGAGCAATTCAACAAGCTCTTCTGGGGGAGCCCGGAGAGAGGGTGTTTTTCTAAGCTCCCCCTGTGATTCTCGGGTGTGGCCAAGGTTGAGATCAGGGTGTCAGGACGGGGGAGAGCCAGGGACAGGTGGATCTAACACTACCAATCAGAATCACTAGGGGAGAGTTTCAATCTGCTTAGTTCCCGCCCCACGGCCACAGCCAGGTCCCGGCAGTGGGGCCCAGAAATCTGTATTTTTAACGAGCTCCCAGGGTGACTGCTGTGACTTCAGCGGCACGGCCAGTCTTCACTCCAGTTTTCGGGACCCACTGGGTTTAATCTAGTTCGTTTCACACGTGGGGACCTGGGACCAAGAGGATTAATTAGCCCAGTGCCGCTTCCTGCTGTTTCCTGTGCTCAGGACGGGGGATTCATGTTCGCTGGGAAGAAATAATGAGGTAAAATCGGGAATCAATCAAAAACAAACGAAAAGCTTTTGATAACTGGAGCTCAGTGTCCTTGCCTCTGACATCCACAGCTCTGCGGAGTGACACCTGATGTGCATAATTCTCTCGTGGCTCATCGGGAAAAACCAGGTTGCGTGTGAGATGTTAGTTTCTGTCTTAAACCAACATTCAACAATTCCTTCTCATGTGCAGGCTTCTGTGCTAACAGCCCTGTTGCACCATCTCTTTTAATCTTCACCACAACCCTTTTAGATAAATGCTATCACCGGTCCCATGTCATAAGGAAACAGGCACAGAGAGGGGAAGTAACTTGCTTAAGGTCACAGTGCTGGAGCAAACATACAAAAAACCATGTGCAGTCTTGGTTTTATTGTGGTAAAATACATGTAACATGCAGTTCACACTGTAACCATTTCTAAATGTGCAGTTCAGCACAATTAAGTGCATTCACATTGCCATGCAGCCATCACCACCCTCCCTCTCCAGATTTTTCATTTTCTCAGATTGAAACTCTGTACCCTTAAACACTGACTCCCCATTTCCCTCTCCACCCAGCCGCTGGAAACCACCATTTTACTTTCTGTCTCTGTGAGTCTGACTCTTCTAGGTGTCTCCTGGAAGTGGAATCACACAGTATTTGTCCTTTTGTGACTGGCTTATTTCACTTTAGTACCGTGTCCTCAAGGTTCATCCATGTCTTGGCATGTGTCAGAATGCCCTTCCTTCTTAAGGCTGAATAATGTATGTGTACACCACGTGGTGTTTATCCATTCGTCCATCATGGACAGTTAGGTTGCTTCCACCTTTTGGCTATTGTGAGTAATGCTGCTGGGAACATGGGTGGACAAACCCTGTGTTCGAGCCCCTGTTTCAGTTCTTTGGGGTATGTACCCAGGAGTATAAACCTAGATTTGTCTGACTCCAAAGCACAGGTTCTTAACTTTGGGTTTACTGTGTGGCCTAAAAATTGTTTGAATATTTGCAACGATCCTTGATACTCAATATTTTCTGATTGGTCATCAGTAAATCAAAAGTACAGCAGCCTACTTACTTCATACATACACAATGCACTTGTGCACATACACACACACACACACACACACACACACACACACATACAGCACTGGGTGTTTTGGTTAAGTGACAGTTTTACCAAAATCTGGTTTCTCAGGACACAGCCTTAAAAAAAAAATCTTAAACTGATTACTTTGCAGAAAAGCATCCAGAAAGACTCTCTCTACCCAGAAAGAGAGCCTGATCAGTCTGTGGTCCTCTGTCCACCCCCAGCCATTGACACGCATGCCTGTGAACCCCACATCACACGTGGCTTTGCCGTGGCCCATCACCTTGGTGGTAAGGCCTGCATTCCACAGCCCCGTTTTAATCTCTTCATGCTCCTTGGCAGGCAGCCTCGGCCGCTATCTCGTTATTTAGTAATGCAGCCCCGTGCCACATGAGCCCGGCTGGGCGCACGTTTGTGCCAGGCTGAGAACATCGATGGCAGAGAACTGTCTCTTTCATTTAGGTTCCTTTGCAGGCAGAGCTTTGCCATTACAGACACCGTCCTCAGCCTCCCAGGCCACATCCTGGAGTGTTTCCAATGCAGACGCCTGTCCTTCCTGGAACACGGGCATGGAGGCCTGGGCAGTGCCCGCGCCCCTGCCCTGCTCCCCTGCGCTGTGGACACTGCAGCCCCCACTAATGACCACATGCCATGTGGATTCTATTACTGACGGATCGTGCTGCAAAAGGGGGCTGATTTAGTAAAAGAGAACAAAAGGAAAAAACCAGCACCTGGTGTAGAACCACAGGAAATGCAGGCATTTAGTTGCTAACCACCACGTTCCAAGCGCCAGCAAGGCCATGGCAGCTTACCTCTATACTCCATGTAACTGGGACAGCTGTGGAGTTTTATACAGATGAGAAGCCCATTCCTTAAACGCTCGGCTTAGCCATCCTTTCTTAACCAGCAAAGCTGTCCCATCAGAGGCTCCGGAGCCAGCAAACCTTCTCTGTGAGGGGCCCCGTAAATATTTTCACGCAAGTCATACGATTCCTTCTGTACCTACTTAACTCTGCCATTGCAGTGCCAAAGCAGCCGCAGACAATATATAAATGAATGGGTGTGGCTGTGTGCCAATAAAACTTTATTAACAAAAACACGGAGCGGGCCTGTAGTTTGTCAACCATTGGTCTACGACAGTGGTCGGCAAACTGCAGCTCGGCAAACTGCAGTTCGAGAGCCACATGCGGCTCTTTGGCCCCTTCAGTGTGGCTCTTCCACAAAATACCAACTTCTGTGCATGGGCCACAAAGTTTCAATCACACTGGACGTGCACACCCGCACGTGGTATTTTGTGGAAGAGCCACACTCAAGGGGCCAAAGAGCCGCATGTGGCTCGCGAGCCAGGGTTTGCCGACCACGGGTATAGGACAGAGATTTCCAACCTGTATGCCGAAAGAATTTTTAAAACATGCAGGAATTGACCTCTTCTCCCTTAGATTGTCAAATAAAAAAAACATGACAACAGCCAACACAACAATAGCTGTCCAGTGTGAATAAGTAAAAATTATACAAATTGTACATATTTTTTGTCAGATCAGCAAAAAATATAATTTTTTGGTGTGCCACAGAATTTCAGTAATTAGTTTATGTGTGCCATGAGATGGAAAGGTTAAGATCGCGGGTCTGGGAAATGAGAGTTTTGGTCCCAGTTCTGTTAGTAATTAGCTGTGTGGACATGGACAAGTGTCTGATGTACAGTCCCCAGTCATTCGGAGACCACAGAACTCCCTGGTGTGTCCGCATCCCAAATGCACCCTGAGTGTGGTTCCCTCCAGTCTACGCCCCTCGTTTTGTAGCTTGGAAAACTGAGGCCCAGAAAAGTGATTTGGTTTGTACAAGATTGCACATGGTTTTTTGTATGTTTGCTCCAGCACTGTGGAAGAATTGTTTTTTGTGTGGTAACATTGGTTAACAACTTTATGTAACTTTCAAGTGTACAACATTTTTTTTATTAATTTTTTTAATCCTCACCCGAGGATATTTTTCCATTGAGTTTTAGAGAGAGTGGAAGGGAGAGGGAAAGACAGAGAGAAACATCAATGTGAGAGAGACACATCGATGGGTTGCCTCCTGCAAATGCCCTGACCGGGGCCCAGGCCGGGGAGGAGCCTGCAACTGAGGTACGTACACTTGACCAGAATTGAACCCGGGACCCTTCAGCCCAGGACCCTTCGGCCCACAGGCCGACACTCTATCCACTGAGCCAAACCGTACAACATTATAATTTGATATGTGTTTACACTATACGGTGCTCACTACCAATATTCTAGTTTCCATCCATCACCATACCCTCTCTCAACCTACTTCCCCTCTGGTAACCACCAATCTGTTGTCTGTAGCTATGGGCTTGTTTTTTATTTTTGTTTGTTCATTTCTTTTTTGTTTTATATTCCATATATGAGTAAAACCATATGGCTTTTTTTCTTTTTTGTCCAACTTATTTCACTTAGCATAATCAAACCTTAAGGTTTATCTATGTTGCTGCAAATGGTGGCAATGTTCCATCTTTTTTAGAGCTGAGTAGTATTCCATTGTGTGTGTGTGTGTGTGTGTAGAAGATTATATTTATATATATATATATATATATATATATATATATATATATATATATTATCATCTTCTATATCCATTCATTTATCGATAGGCATTTAGGTTGTTCCTGTGTCTTGGCTATTGTAAATAATGCTGCAATGAAGATAGAGGTGCATGTACCTTTTCAAATTAGTGTTGTTGTTTTTTTGGATAAATATCCAGAAGTGGAATAGCTGGATCATAAGGTAGTTCTATTCTTAATTTTATGAGGAACCTCGGTACCGATTTTCACAGGGGCTGCACCAATTTACAATATCACCAACAGTGTACCAGGGTTCCCTTTTCTCCACATCCTTTCCAATACTTGTTTCTTGTCCTTTTGATGATAGCCATTCTAACAGGTATGAGGTAGTACATTATTGTGGGTTTGATTTGCATTTTCTAATAGTCACTAATATTAAACACCTTTACCATCCTTGTTCACTATCTATATGTCTTCCTTGGAAAAAATACCTATTCAGATCCTCTGCCCATTTTTTTAGTCAGGTTGTTTTGTTGTTGTTGATTTGGTTTCACATGGTCTTTATGTAGACAGTTGGGCTGTTGGCTCAGTGGATCAGCACATGTCAGCGAGTTCAAGGTTACAGGCCAAGTAGCTGAGCTGGGTTCTGTAAATACAGTCAACTCTTCTTACCACAATCTGGCCACTTTGTACACATGGGTCACCGATACAAGTTATTGAGAAGAAGAAGAAGAACTATAGTCTACATTTATCGTGACAACTGACAGTGAGTGACTACTGATTACAATCAGTGTTCTGGATGATCCATGTATTATCTCATTTAATCGCAACGACAGCTCATTAGGTATTATTTTGATCCCCATTTTATGGATAAGAATACTGAGGCACAGAGAGATTAAGTAACTTTTCCAACAGCAGATGGCTAGTGAGTGGCGAAGCCTGGACTAAAAACCCAGGCAGATTCCAGAGCCCCCTCCCTTAGCTGCTTTCCAACCTGTCTCCTCTGAGTGACGATGACAGAGTCCTGCCATCAATCATATTCCATTGAATCCCACCAACAGGTCTGTGTTGCAAGTGTCATGATTCCCATTTTGAAAATGAGGAACCCAAAGCCAGAGGCCAAGTGACCCAGCCCTGGTCACATATTCATAAGGTGGGGGACCCCCAAATGGAACCCAGGTCTTCCAGCTCATTCCACCATCACTGCCTCTTCGTCATCGCACCATGCCACACCTGACAACATAAAGCGCATCTCTGGTCTAACGGACAGAATATTCGAGCATTCAGAAGGATGACTCGGCATCTAAATAAAGCAGCAGGATGTCATCTCAAGGAGCCCTTCCCAGCCAATTCCTGAGCCTCCAGTTCATTGCAATAGAGAGACCTGCAAGCTTTGACAACCGTAGGGCAGGGCTAAAGACAGACGGCCGAGCCACACATCCACATCTGCTTTTGCAGCTCGAATGTGCATTCCTCCATCGCGTGCTGTGAGGTTAAATACCTGCCCTTACAGGCATCAGGCCCAAGGCAGTGCGTCCTCATGGGTCAAGCACAACCTTAAGGGTTCAGTTCCTGGTTCTGCCCTGGACACGTTGTATGAATTTTTGTGAGTGATTCGTGCTCTTGTCTCCATTTCCTCATCCATAAATTGGAGGTGGTAATGGTACCTGCCTCAGGGAAATTTGAAGATCAAATGGGATGATGCCTGTGAAATGCCTAGCAAGGTGCTGGGCACATCGTAAGCTCTCAATAAATGATTGCTGTTAGTTTCACTGCTGAGAGTTAACCATTCGTTCACACATTCCTCAAACATTAAGTGTCTGCCCTGGCCGGTTTGGCTCAGTGCATGGAGTGCCGGCCTACGGACTCAAGGGTCCCAGGTTCGATTCCGATCAAGGGCATGTACCTTGGTTGCGGGCACATCCCCAGTAGGAGGTGTGCAGGAGGCAGCTGATTGATGTTTCTCTCTCATCGATGTTACTGGCTCTCTATCCCTCTCCCTTCCTCTCTGTAAAAAGTCAATAAAATATATTTTTAAAAAAACATTAAGTGTCTGCCAAACGCCGTGCCTTTTGCTTGGGCTTCTAACGGTGAGCCAGGCTGCCAAAGTCCCTCCTGTACTGGTGTAGTCTATCAGGAACCACGTCTCTAGACCAGTGTCTCAAGCTCAGCACTATTAAGGGTTCAGGCTGCACAATTCTTCGCTGTGGGACTGCCCATCGTGGGGATGTTCAGCACCATGGCTTCTACCCATTAGTTGCCAGTGGTACACACACCATCACCAGCCCATTCGTGACAACCAAAAATAGCTCCAGGCTTTTCCCAATGTCTCCTGGGAGGCAAAAATCACCCCTGCCCTAAAGACATTGGGTAGGTAGGCAGTGCCCACTCATAGGATTGTTGTGAGAATTAAATGGGTTAATTCTTGTAACGACCTTAGAATTGTGTCTACAACTCCCTTCGCATGCCAGTGATCTATAGTGTTACGAAGAAACACAAAACCCAGTGGTTGAAATAGTGAGTGCTTATCTCGTATACAAGAGTCGCCGGCAAGGCCAGCTGGCTGGTTGATCTTGGCTGGCTTTGCTGATCCTGGCTGGACCCTGTTGCTAGCAGAAGTTTCAGCTGGGACAGCTGGGTTGACTCCACTCGGTCTCACGTGGTCACTCACCTCCAGACCGACTGGCTCGGGCTTGTTTTTGTGGCAGAGGCTGGGTTCTGAGAGAAAGAGAGCACCCTGCCACATGAATGTAGCTCAGAACTGGCGACTCTCCCTTCTACCATGTTCTGTTGGCCTGAGCAGGTCACAAGTCCAAGAGACAGACTCTAGCCCTTAGATGGAGAAGCTACGAAGTCATGCCCCAAGAGTGTGACTATAGCCAAGGGTGGAGGAGCAGGGCCACTTTCACAGTCAACCCACCGTGATAGGTGTCCGCCATTGTTACCTAGGGAAGCCATCGGGTGCTCTCAGAACCATAACCATCTCCCGCTTCTTCTCCACTCCCCACAGTTCCTCGGAGTCACCGAGCTCTCCGCGTACTGTGAAGGCTACTTTCTCAAAAACATGATGGTCCTCATTGAGAACGAGGCGTTCAAGCAGCTGCTCTACGACAAGAATGGCGAAGGCACGGGCCAGGATGTGCTGCAGGACTTACAGAGGACGTTGGCCATCAGGATTCAGTCCATCCACTTGTCATCTTCCAAAGGCTCCGTCGTGTGAAGCGTCCAGTGCAGGGACCGCTCCCGGGACGTGCCAGTGCTCCTGCTGCACCGGCTCCACACAAACACACATTTCACCCGGTGTCTGCTTTTGGCTGGGCCAGGGAGCTGCCTCTACTGCCTCGGATCCCCTTGAATAAGCAAATTCAGCTCCACGGGTTCCTGTTGAAAAACAGAGGACATTCCACTGGTCTGCAGAGCAGAGCGTAGCTGGGTCCAGAGCTTGAAGGCCAACACGGGGCCGCCAGGCTAACCCCATTCGAAGGCACCGCTGGGTCGCTGAGCATCTATTATGGGGACCACTATCAGAAGGATGGACTGGGAACCACAGGTCGTCTGGGTTCCAGGTGGGCAGCTGGAACACCTAACTGCAGAGAGTTGAGTTGTGTTACCCACCGAGGACCGCAGCAGCCACAGCTAAGCAAGTCAACCCTGATCGCAGATTGGTGAGACTGTTACCAATAGCGAAGAAATAATTTGACAAATTTTTAGGGGTGGGGACTTTTTAAAATGTTCATTAAAACACACACACACACACACACACACACACACACACACACACAGGGCAGCCTGTAGTTTAAAATATATTTCTAAAAGCATAACAGTTCATTTTCAACTGAATTGTGTTTAGGGATCTGTGTTTTGAGATTTTTTTTTCTTTAAAAAAACAACAACAACAGTAAGACACAGGTCCACACTGTATAAACCTGCATCTGACAAGATCTTGCTGATATTCTATCCAAGGTGAAATCATACTCCTGCCTTAGTGATCACGGTGACACAGAAGAGGTGCACTGCCAATAGCTCTCTCTCACTCAGTAGTCGAAAACAGCCTGCATGCTAGTTGTGGTTTCGGGGTGAGATTGAAATAGCCCCGCATAAGAAAACATGCATTTGCATGGGCCGTTATGTTTGTGCTTCATTTTTGCCAAGGTAAAAAAAAAACACAAAAAACAAATATTCCATCACTTCCTGCTAAAAGTCGATTGGATGAAACGACATGTCCATTTCTTTTCCTAATTATGAATGATTCTGGGATGCTTTTGCAGACATGTGTTCATAGATGATGCTGAATGGGGAGGGGGGAGGGGGAAAGCACGTCGGAGAATTTACTAGTAATTCCAGAGTTTTCTCTGTATTCTCAGAAGATGTTAATAGTTTGTTACTAGCCAGAGCCTATGACTATGTTAGATTATTTTTCAAGATGAAACCTATATGATAGGATGGCTTCTTTCTGTATTTGGAGAGTGTACAGTATAGGGTTATCTATAATGAAAGTTTATATCAACAGGGTTCCATTTGCTCTGCCATATATTCTAAGCAACAGAGATGGGTGAAGTGCCACAATATTCCAAATAATTTTTGAGTTGCTGCCTTTGTTCTTGTCCTTTCATTTGAAACCTAGCTACATGCAGTGAAAACTAGGAGAATGCCTTTACCCCCTTGGGATGGCCAAGTTGCGTTGACAAACCTATTTCCTAGCATGCCTTTGGGAAGCCGTGCGCAGACCCTGAATTTCAAAGGAGCTGCTGTTCGTCCATCGTACCTGCTCCCTGAGCCGCTGTTCAGAGGATCCGCGTCGTGCTCCGTTCCATGGGGTGACCGTGGAGAAGCCAGGCCACGTCCGTCTTCGGCGTTGATTCTTCTGTGATGCCCCTACGCAAGGCCTCTCTTCCACCTGGTCATTTGCCAACCTCCTCAGGCCCTACGACCATCCATGAGGAAGGAAAAGGTACTGCAGAGGGGTCCCGGTGACAAACACACAGCACATGTGTGACCCGTCACCATCTCCTGCCTCCTGCGTGTCCTCAGAGATGCCGCGTGGATGTTCCCTTATCCGCGATGGACTCCCCTGTGACTGGCTAATGCTATCAGGGCCTCTGGGCGTTGACTGGTACAGTGGCAGCTCCTGACGAGCTTCTGTTCTAGTTTGGTGTGCTTTCTCTGTCATTAAAAGAAATGATTTTCCCAAACCGTGCATCCTTTGTATAGACACGTGAGCTCTTCTTTTTAATTTTTTTTAAGCATATAGTGGGCATACATCCTTCTATTGGTTATATTAGCTTCAGGTGTAAACATAGTGATTCAACATTTTTATACCTTACGATGTGATCACCCACTAATCCTACTGAGCATCTGTCACCGTGTAACTTTATCACATTATTACTGACTGCATTCCCCTTCACCTTTTTCACCTCCAAACCCCCGTTCTGGTCTCTGTTTCTATGAGTGTTTTGTTTGTTTGTTTGTTTGTTTGTTTGTTTAAGATTCCACATATAAGTGAAACCATATGGTATTTGTCTTTGCCTGACTTATTTCACTTAGCATAATATCTCCTAGGTCAGTGGTCGGCAAACTGCGGCCCCTTGAGTGTGGCTCTTCCACAAAATAACATGTGCGGGCTCACACGTACAGTGCAATTGAAACTTCATGGCCACACTCAAGGGGCCAAAGAGCCGCATGTGGCTCGCGAGCCGCAGTTTGCCGGCCACTGTCCTAGGTCCACCCAGGTTGTTACCAATGGCAAGATTTCATTCTTTTTTTTCTTGTTGTGTAATGTTCCTGTGTGCATGTGTGTGTGTGCTATCTTCCTAAGCCATTGATCTGTTGCTTCCATATTTTGGCTGTTATGAATAATGCTGCAATGACCATGGGGTGCAAAATTCTTTTCCAATTCGTGTTTTTGTTTTCTTCAGAAAAATACCCAGAAGTGGAATTGCTGGGTCAAATGGTTGATCTGTTTTTAGTTTTTCGAGGAATCGCCAGTGTTTCCCGCGGTGGCTGCACCAATCTGCAGTCCCTCCCACAGGCGCAGGGTCCTCTTTCTCCACATCCTCACCAACATGTTATTTGTTGACCTTTTTGTAATAGCCATTCTGGCTGGTTTGAGGTGGTAGCTCTTTATGGTTTTAATTTGCATTTCCCTAATGTTTCCTAAATTAGAATTGCAAGCAGTCGCTCTCCCAAACGCCTCAGCCTCATCGACTCAGGAATGTGAGATACTGTTTGTGACACTTATGGCTTGAGTCTAAAGCTCAAAGCCCCACAAAGGACTGAGCAGGTCCAAGGCCCACTAGAGCCCTGACTTTCAGTCCAGGACTGGGGACCATGGCCCTTTGGAAAGGAGGGGAGTTGTCATACATCCCCCAATGAAACCAACTGCTAGATCAACTCCAGAGAAACCCAGAATCGCTGTCCTCAGGTCGACGGCCAGGCCCGTGACCTTCTCTGCCACTTGACTGTGTGACACTCACTCCCCACCCCTCCCCAGTGAAACTTCCCATCATCTCTGGTCCCCTCCCTGCAGCTGGCCAGGGCCTTGAACCCAACTGTGCCTCCGGCCAGGGCCACTGCAGAAGCCGGAAGCCAATATCATGCCTATTTTTTCACCCTCTTTAAAAATAACCCAGCAGGGAAAAAAATAAAATAAAATAAATAACCCAGCAGATTTTAAACTTCCTCTTGGTAGGAAAAAATAGAACTGGCGCTCAGCAATCACACTGCACACGAGCTCCCCTTCCTGATGAGGCAGTCAGATAGCGAGGGCCCCGCGAAAGGACACATCTCCGAGTTTAGCTCTGAATATGAAAAGACAATCTGTCTGCGTGAATAGGCAATTAAAAGAGATGTCCTGGTATCATTGGTATGTTCTTCAGATGTTGTTTTTTTAGACTGAACTTTCTTTCGGATGAGTGTAGAATCTTAATGCCGTCTCAAACCTCTGGGACGGAGGGCTGCCCGGGGAGGAGGCGGGTGGCGTCATAGAGGGGCTCTGGGCTGGGACCAGGTCTCACCCCTGGCCCTGTGGCTGCGTCGGCTACTTAGGTGGCCGTGGCCAGGCCTCTCCTCCATTCTGGACCTGTTTTCTCCACTCAGAATGAGAGTTTTCTGGCTGATGTTCTGTGTGCCTGGACTACATCCGTGTGTGAGAACACTGTGGTAATGCCATTCGTGTGATAGAACATTCAGGAGGGCTTAGGACAGCCGTGGACAAACTACAATGTTTTCAGTAAAACAGGCAGGAATTCAAATGAAAGCCTTAAAACAGACTCCAAGGATATTTTTTTATGAGGATGCATCTCACCAGATGATGGCCTCAGGACTACCATCTCCTTTTTGTTTTGTTCTTTTGTTTTTAAATAACTGTAGATTCACAGGAAGCTGCAAAGATAGTATGGAGAGGTCCCCTGTAGTACTCACCCAATTCCCCCCAATGTGCAGTCTAGTGCAATATCAAAACCAGGAAAAATGATGTTGGTATAATGCATGCGTCTAGTTCTCGGCCATTTGATGACATGTGGAGATGCGTTTAACCACCACAATCACTGTCCCATCACAAAGACCTCCCTCATGCTGCCCCTTTTTAGCCTCTCCTAGCCCCTTCCACACACACCTTCCCTATCCCCTGGCATTTAGGCATTTTGAGAATCCTATATAATAAAAGCCTAATATGCTAAGTGTCCACTCGTCCGGTCATCCGTTCAATCAAAGAGATGCTTATCATTAGATATGCTAAGGCCACTCAACCGCTTACTATGATGTGCACTGACCACTAGGGAGCAGATGCTCCAACCGATAGGTTAGCTTGCTGCTGAGGTCCGGCTGATCAGGACTGAGCAAGACGAACTGGACATGCCCTGGAGCCCTCCTGCAGTCCCTCCCTGGCTGGCCAACCTCCCGTGTCCCTCCCTGGCCCCAATCGTGCACTGGTGGGGTCCCTCGCCCTGGCCTGCACCCTCTTGCAATCCAGGACCCCTTGGAGGATGTTGGAGAGCCGGTTTTGGCCTGATCCTGCAAGCCAGGCCGAGGGACCCCACTGGTGCACATATTCATGCACCAGGCCTCTAGTGTTATATAAATGGAAGCATAGCGTAGATGGCCTTACTCAGCACAATGACCTTGAGACCCATCCACAGATGTTGCATGTATTAAGAATCTGTCCCATTTTCATTGCTGAGTAATATTCCCCAGGGTCCCATCTCCTTTGGACCAAATACATGAAGGTGTCAGGAAGTTATGCAGTGAGGCAGCTTGGTTCTGGCAGCTGACTCTCTGGTCGTAGCTCCAGAAAACAAGTGTGTCTCCTGAGAGCCAGACATGACTTCCTGGTCCTGTCCAGCACGGAGCTGAGACTGTCCCATGATGTTAGGCCCACAGCTGGATGTTGGTGATGGGTCCCTGAGGTCCACTGCTCCCACCTGGGCTAAATGGCCCTTCATTTCTGCAACAAGGTCCTTCTGTGGTTGACCGATTTCCAGATGTCTCGCTGATGGTGTAGGGAAGTGCTCCTCGAACTCACTCTGTAGGCACAGCTCTGGGGACCTCCTTTTAAGGCAGGTCTGGTTCCATGGGGCTGGGCCAGGCTCGAAAGTCAGCATTTCTCACAAGCATCCAGGTGAGGCTGCTGCTGCTGGTCCAGGGACCACTCTTTGTGAAGCGAAGGTGTAGAGGATGGAGGTCGGATTCACCTCAAACCCCTTCTGCTGCCAGACCAACCTATGACTTTTGTCCCATCCCCTGGCCTGGCTGGGTTCTCAACCTCCTGAGGGACTATGAGCTTTTCCTTCTGACCCAGACCATGAAGACCCCTTAGCAACACATCTGAGGAAATCATCTGAAATGGTATTGTTCTGGGTGGAGGGTTCAACCCGTCTGAATGACGCCTAAGGGACTGTTCACCCCAACCCCATTCTACCTCCCCTTTTCCCTGGGCCCCTTTGATCTACATCACATGTATGTATTTCACCGGCGTTTACTGATGCTAATATAAATAAGGGGCCCGCCTCTCTGCTGTGGCATTGAGTCCTCTCCCCTTCTTATTGTTCAGGGTTGGCAGTAGGAGGAAAGCAGGGCCTTCTTGTTTATCTTAAGACTTTAATGAGGTGTCTTTCTGCATGCACAGAGCCCCCTGAGAGTGGTAGGGACACCCAGGGGGGAACAATCAAAGACAGCCGTTGCTTAATGCTCACTTCACAATACTCTGATAGTAAAGAGGAATGCATGAAACATCTGGTCCATAATGGCTCCTGGGTGACCTTGAGACGTGTCAGCCTTGTGCCATGGGGACAGAGAAGGAGTGGCAGGATTGTATCTACAATCCCTCATTATTTTCTTTCCTTGTCAAGGGAATGGCTGCATGTTCAGCACTTCAAAGGCATCCCTCTCATACATGGGGGTTGTCGGGGGAGTTCAGACATTGTTTTCTGTTGAACACGTAACAAGAAAGTACGTGAAGTCTGTTTTTCTAAAAAATTCCTTAGGCCAGGGAATGAATCCCTGATATGTGAGGGTTTTGGTTTAATGTAAGTCGGCTGTGTGATGTGGTGGCTTAGAAGAGTGTGTTTAGGTAGAGGCTGCATTGATAGAAGCATGGTCGCTGGATGAGGAGGTGATGGTTCTACGTCTGCCCTGAGAGATCCCTGCTGAGTTGTGTCTGTATGAGTCAGAGTTCTTACCAGAGAGCAACTCTGGCTAATTTAAGAAGAAAGTAGATATATTCAAAGAAAGCCCTGATGAGGTCATTGCTGCCACCAAATACTACAAAGGCAGAAATCAGCAATGGCAGTTCCACAGCTCCCAGGAGCTCCATTTCCATGACTGCTACGGCTGCCATCTTGCATCCAGAACTCACCCTGCCCCCAAAAAGCTCAATGCCTTCTTCTCCGCCTGCGCTATGAAGGGCCTGGGTCACATGACTGGTCCCAGCTGCAGGGGAGACTGGGAATGTCGGTTCTCACTACCTCAACGAGGGAGTGGGGACAGAAGGGATTTCTGCAAATACAGAAAGATGATGAGTAGGCATGCACGTGACAGATGCCCCCCTACACTTAGTGAAGGTCACAGAGAAACTGCAGCCTCGTAGAAGGAAGTAGCCAGGTGAAAGAGCAGCTGAGGGGACGGCGATGTTTGGCCCACAGAAGAGAAGACTTGGGTGGCTATCACGGCTGCCTTCAAATAGCAGCAAAGGTGTCGGAGATGAGAGGAATTGGCCTCATTCAGTACAGCCCCAGGGATTAAACCTGTTCCAGTGACGGGGTCAGATTTCACCTAAGTATAAATAAGGAATGTTGCCCGGCCGGCATGGCTCAGTGGTTGACTGTCAACCTATGAACCAGGAGGTCACAGTTCAATTCCCGGTCAGGGCACATGCCCGGGTTGTGGGCTTGATCCACAGTGTGGGGCATACAGGAGGCAGCCGATCAATGGTTCTCTCTCATCACTGATGTTTCCATCTCCCCCTTCCTCTCTAAAATCAATAAAAATATTTTTTTAAGGAGAAATGTTAAAAGTCAGAGCAGAGCCTTCTAAAGAGAGAATGAGCTGTCTCAGGGGGTAGTGAGTTCCCCATCACAGGCAGCATTCAAGGAAGGCAACCACTTGAAGGCGATTCAAGCAATAAAGGAAGGGAGGATTTCAAGGTTCCTTATAATTCAGGGATTTTGTCATTATTCGTTCTCTCCTTCTAATATTAATCATCTACTTAGCCTCAGAAAACAGACCAGTCTTGATATATCCTTTGCAGAATTTATAATGGCCGCCAAGCCTTCATTTTTGCCAGTGCTGCATTTTATTAAAGCCTGGAACCCTATTTATCCTCATCAAGTTAGTGAGGCAGCACATCAATTCATTATTCTTACTTATCTAATACAGAAGGAAGAGAAATGGTCTACAAAACCTGACAGCTGGGAAGAGAAAAAGTAGCCAGAAGCAATCCAGTCACTGAAAAATGAAATTCCTTTTTATAAAGAGGGGGAAAATGTATTTCAGTAAAGCAATCGAGTTAGGGAAGGGCCGTTTCTGAGAGTGGAATGAAATCCAGGTATGTGGAATTGTACATGTCAACATCGCATCTCTTATGCATCTTTCAAACCAGACTCCACGGAGAAAAACCCGGAGTCGTGCATCAGCATGGCCACAAGTGCCTGGTGAGTGAGTTCCCCTGTCAGCCTCAGTCTTCCCACCTACAGAATGGGAACATCTCTGCACAGACACAGCAGGTGAAAGAAAGAGAGGCATTCTTGCAGCCATGGTGGGAGGGGGTGCTCTGTCCAGATGCAGAATACCATGCCCAGCAAGCAGGGAGGAAGAAGGGCGAACCAGGCTGCCTCCGATCTTACCAATCTTATCGCTGATGGGCTGAATCCACCTCACCCGCAGCCTCAGGTCCCCAGAGGCTCTCAGCCACCCAGCCCCGGGGGCAGCCCAACCTCCTACACTGTTGGGTATGAGGCGTCATCCACTGGGCTCCAGTGTGATTCGTGACCCTCTCTTGGCAGTGTTACTTCGTAGAGCTCCAGGAACCCCAGCATTTTGTTCATCTGCTCTGAGCTCCTAGGCAGGGAATTTTGCTAGGCGGCTGTCAGCTGATTGTCCCGTTTCGTCCAGTGCCTGACCAGCGTGCATCTGTGAGGGGATAAGAGATAGTTATACGGGACTGAAGTATTTTCAGTGCACAGGACAACGGTGTGTTCTCCACCCCTTATTTTGCTCTTCTTTTATATCTTTGCGGGCAGAAGTTGGCAGGGCCAGTTTTAGAGAATGACTTGTTGTCAGATGAAGGACCCCCAGAGCTCCATGCCATACGACCCACTCGCTGCAATGCGCACACATATGAAAACCGGGAAGACCCAACACCGCTCTGACTCGGCCATGATGGCGAGATCTAACGTCTATCCAGTGTTTACTCTGTGGCAGACACCGAACCAAGTGCTTTCAATGCATGGCCCCAGTCCTCACTGTGCATCCTACGTGATAAGGATTTGTATTCCCATTTTATGGACAGGAAAACTGAGGTGCAGACAGTAAGGCTAACAAGTTAGTAAATGCAGATCAATTATATCCATTAGCCTATGGTGGAGTTGGTTTCACTATATGTCATTTCACCACAGTCCCAAGAACCTAGTGATGTACAGCCTCTCAAAAGGAAAGAGGCAGGTTGGAGAAGAGGTGCAGGGCCGTAGAATGGCTTTAGAGAATATCTGAAGAGGCGGTCCAGTGCAGTGTCGGCAGGACAGGTGCTAGGCTCTGGGTCAGACAGAGCGGCATTCAAACCCTGGCCTGATCCTTACTAGCTGTGAGGTCTTGGGCTCCTTACTTAATCTAAAGCCCGTTTCCTCAGCTGTACCATGGGCACGGTGGTCCCCAGGTGTCCAGTGAGGCTGTGTTGGGATCTGAGCATTAGCCTGGAGTACAAAGGATACACAGAAGTGTGATGATACAACTCAAGCTCAGAGAGAGCAACTAGGTTGCCCAAGGCCACACAGCATACTTGTGGCACCTGGTCCAGTGTTCTTTGCACACCAGCTACTCTAAGTTATTCCCATACAGTATTGGGCCCCTCTATCCCCTACCAGCTTCCTTCTCAAATTTCCCATTTCAGGGTTTCAGGTAGGTTTTACTCCCCTGCAAGGCTATGCTGCCATACTCAGTGGTCCATGCCAAACTGGGTGAAGTGGGAACAAGCAATTCGTGCAGCTACAGTTCAAAGCAAGTGATGGGGGAAGGAGGGAATGTTCAAGTTCCTGTAGTGTTCACTAGATGGAGCCACACCTCTGCATTCATCAGTTCCCTTTCTAGACAAGAACATGAGTTGTCTTATAAAGGAAGGATTGAGAAGATTCAGGCATTCACTCATTCATTCATTCAATAAATACAGGGTGTCCCCCCCAAAAAATGTATACACACTTTAACAGCTGAGGGCTCAATTTTTAAAAACATGAAATATCCTATATAATAAAAGGCTAATATGCAAAATGACTGAACAGAGGAACGACCGGTCACTATGATGCGTACTGACCACCAGGGGGCAGACACTCAACACAGGAGCTGCCTCCTGGTGGTCTGCGCTCCCACAGGCGGAGCGCCGCTCAGCCAGAGGCCAGGCTCACAGCTGGCGAGCACAGCGGCAGTGGCAGGAGTGGGCCTAAGCCAGCAGGTGAACAGCCCCCGAGGGGTCCCGGACTGTGAGAGGGCACAGGCCGGGCTGAGGGAGCCCCCTCACCTCCCAGTGCATGAATGTCGTGCACCAGGCCTCTAGTATTTTAATAACCACTGCCTTTATAATTATTCAAAGGGTGTATACATTTTTTTGGTCCACCCTGTATTTACTGAGCACATCCTCTAGGCTGGGCATGGTGATACAATTATAAACACTGTACTTAAGAACACACTTAGAGTTAAACTTCTCTGCTTCTGTAATGGATCTCACAGCCATGCAACCACTGTATCATTCATTCACTCCATCCTTTCCCCCTTTTTTTCACTCCATCCTTAACAAGCGTCTACTGACATCACTCTTCTGTTTCTTCCTCAAATATTGACTTGGCATGTGTTCTCCGGGCTCTGGGAACCCTAGGATGGATCAGGTGGTCTAATGGAGACAAACACGGGATTAGTGTGAATTCGGCCTGTGAATGTGGTGACTGATGTTTGGCAAAGTCTGGTTGGAGGAACCCAGAGCTCATCGTTAGGATCCTTTAAAAGAAAGCCAAGTCATTTCTCCATTGACATCCTGAAGGGGGTGCTCAAAACCTTTGCCCCACCCATCCTTTCTCTGCTTCTGGTGAATAACTGGGTCCATGTACCTGTCCCTTCCCAGATCCTGGTTCTGCCCCCTGGCTGGGGCTTGAGATGGCAGGGAGGAGACTGCTTTCATCACAGCTGGGGCTTTGGCGAAAGCCTCACTCTTCCCTGGGCACGCGTTTCTGCCTTCCTTCCCAAGAGAGGCATGTGGCTGCAGGGAGGACCACACAAGACTGATGTCAGAAGACCCGGGCTCTGGCCTCCTTCTTGACCCTTATATGATATGTGGTCATGGATCAGCCACATCCTTTTCCTGGGCCTCAGTCTTCTCATCTGTGGCAGATCAAATATGGCCACAAATCCTTTACAGACCCTCCCACCAGAAGATGGCAACTTTCCCCCTTCCCTCAGTCCCACAGTCAGCCACCCTCTAGTCCAATTCCCCTCATCCTCCCCCTCAATTAGCCATGTAACTAACAGTCTCCAACTGGTTTCCCCCACATTCACTCTGCCCACCCCCCACCATGCCTTCTACACCCAGGAGATCAACTGACAGGAAAACACAAGTTGGGTCATATCACTTGTCCGCCATCTACCCCCTGGTACATGGCAGCCTCCCTTCCATGACCTGCAAGACTGTGCACCACCTGGCTCCCCGTCAGCCTGTCTCCTCCTTGTTCACACTGCTCCGGCCTCATGTCTGGGATGGTGACCCCAGTACCATACCGCTGGTCATCAGGAGGGAGGTTGGAGCAGGAAATCAAGGAAGAACTTGAGGTGGAAAGCTTACTGAAGTTCTACCGTAAGATAAACACCGAAGCGTTACCCAGAAGTGAGGGGGGACAGAAGACTACGCCTTGACCCTTGGGACAGGGTTTTCCTAAGAGGTGGTGATGGTGGTGGCATCAAGGAGGAGGGGGTTGGGAAATGTAGTTCCTGGTGGAAGCTGGATGGTCAGAAACCTCAGCTGTCACCCGGCAACTGGAAGGTGGACAGGGGGAGTGAGTCACCGATCAGGTTGCTGCATCCGCATCTGTTTGCACATCTTCTTTTTCCCTTGACTACACACCTGTGACCCTCCATTGCAGCACACACTCTTTGGCTGGGAAGAACTGTGCCATATTCATCTTTGTAGATCTTTCCCAAACAGAGCTCTGCACAAAGATGGCAGAGAAAATGTCTGATGAAGGTTGTAACAGTTCTCGCCAGCCCACTCCCGGTAGCAGCCCCCCATTCTCTTGTAGAGCCCGTTCTCACTCATGTGCTCCATGTAAGAACTGTCTCCCTCCCTGGCTCCAGATCTGACACGAGGCCCAGACCAAGTCAAACAAAACATCCCTTTCTCCTGACCACAGTGACTGGCTCCGGAACAGGCAAGGGACCATCCCGAACCAAGGAAACAGATGAGACAGAGAGAAGTGAGGATGGAGGCAAATGCTTTCATTCTAGGCTGCAAGTGCTAAGGGAGAGATCTAATCCTGATGACGTGGCTTAAGTTCCTGGATCCAGCTGTGTCTGACAGCCATTTATGTCACTGGAGTCTAGAGTCAGCTAAGCATATTAATCCCATATCTTGCCTAAGGCAACTGGAGGTGGGTTAGCCATCACTTGCATCCAAAAGAGCCCTGACAGGCAAAGAAACGAACGAATGACTTTACCTGAAAATTGTACCACAGGGAAGGATTCTGTTCGAGGACTCAGACAGGATCTTGCCCTTCACTCTCTGACACGGGCGAACTGCCTAACGGTTTTTGGACTTCAGTTTAGAACTCTGATATCATTCACTTACACAACACATATTTATTGGCATTTATGGTGCTGTACACCGTGCTAGGTGTTGGATCTACTGTGGTAACAAAACCCTCATGGTCCCTGTGCTCATGAAAATGGAAATGAAGTTCAGTTCTAGAAACGTAAAGTTCATTTGGATATACCTGTGTTTATCACTGTAAAATCGGTGGTCCAAGTCTCTCGCTCTTGAAACAGGTAGCTGCTGTGATCCCTTCAACTCCTTATCTGCTAATATCATAGGGTAACTGGTGGAGGGGAAAGAAACAGAGCCTAGTATAATAAGGGGTGGGGGTATCACAGGCTTTGCTTCCTTCCCAGCGCTCAAGGCCAGTCAGAAATAATGCTATGAGCCTAATGACACACGGCGCTGAGCTAGAGGATCAAACAACAGCCTGGCGTGGGCCTGGGTCCAATCCTCCGGGACCTTCAGCTCTAAGAATAGCCAACATGCTACCAGGTACATTTTTTTCTGGCCTCTGGCAAAGAGACTTTTCTGAGTCAAATATGCTCATCAGTGTTCCCAAGAATCAGGCTTAGAAATGGATTTTAAGCCCATCTCTTTCAATTCTCGTTACAAGGAACTAAGAATGCCAACTGCAGTTGGGTTTTCACTTTTGAAGGGGATTCACAGCTTGGGTTGAAGCGGCAGAATGTCAGCTACAAGCCCAGTAGGTAAATTTAGCAGGTCCTAAATAACCAGAGTCCTGTTCCGCCTTCTGTTATTTAATTTATTCATCCAGGTAACAAATCTGTGTCAAGTGCCCACTCTGCACTGGGCACCATCGTAGAATAGCCGCTGGCTCGTAGGAGAGCAGCTCAAGGGGAAACAGATCCAGAGGCAAATTCTCAACACAAGCCCACTCCCGCCTACCAGGCCCACACACCTGGCTAAGCCCAGCCAGATGTTACTAAACCAGCCTCCACTAATAATTCAGCTAATGTGCTCTATTCTAAATATAGCATGCGTTCTTGCCTGTTCCATTTATTATTACTGCATTACAAAAATGACCTCAAAACTTAGCGGTTTGGTACTTAATGCCACTGCCCTATACACTTAAACATGATTAAAATGGTAAATGTTATGTTATACTAGTGTGTGTGTGTGTGTGTGTGTGTGTGTGTGTGTATCATAATAAAAATTATGGAAGGATAAAAAAATAATAATGGTTTGAAACAACCACTTGACTAAACTCACAGATTCTGGGTGGGGGTCAGATCTTCGGGCAGGGCACAATGGGATTGGTTCATTTCTGCTCCACGGTGTCCGGGCCTCAGGAAAACGCGAAGGCTGGTGTGAACTGGTGTCTGGGCACTGCAGTCATCTGAAGGCACGTCCATTTACATGTCTGGGTTGACTCAACATCCACGATTGTCTACTGGAGCACCCACATGTGACCCCTCCGTATGGCTTGGCTTCCTCACAGCATAGCGGCCTCAGGGTAGTCAAACTTTTTATATAGCAGCTCAGATCTCCAAATATGAGTGTGTAAGGAAAACAAAACAGGGGCCAGGGGAGCAACCCATTTGTAACCTGGCATTGGAAGTGTCACTTCGGTCAAACTCTATTGCTCGAATTAGTCATAAGCCAACCTAGATTCAAGGCCAGGGGGTGGGCAGAATTAGACTCTGTATTTTGATGGGGAAGTACCAAGATCACATTGTGAAGATATTGTAGCCTTTTCTGAAAAATGCAATCTGCCTACCACCTTTCTAAACGGGCCCAAAGCAAAGAAACCACAAAATCAGTATAGAGAAACAGAGCACAGGAAGAGGCCCTAATAAACAATCTTCTTTACCAAAGAATTGGCAATTCACTCCTGAGATGATGGCTCCTCAGGCTGGCAGGGTGCCAGGCGCATTAGGCTGAGTATAGAGTTGGTGTTTAGTTGTAGTTCTCTCAGTTTCTGTGTGTGTGTGATCTCAGGCAGTCACCACTGGGACCTTTAACTTCCTCATCTTAAAAGGGGAGGTAATTCTTTTTAAAAAAATATATATTATTTATTTCAGAGAGGAAGGGAAAGGGAGAGAAAGATAGAAACATCAATGATGAGAGAACCCTTGATGGGTTGCCTCCTGCACGCCCCACATTGGGGATCAAGCCACACCCCTGGCATATGCCCCGCTCGGAAATCAAACGGTGACCTCCTGGTTCTTAGATCCACGCTCAACCACTGAGTCATGCCGGCAGAGCAGAGATCATTCTTGATCATGTTTCATCAGTGTTGTTGTGAGAACCAAGTAAAATATTGTATGTGAAGACAAATTTGTTGCAAAGATGTCCACACATTGACCCCACAGGTGGACAGCCCTCTGACAATACAACTGGGAAAGACCGTGTCCTGCCAGGTGGTTGTTGCCACCACTCTTTCCCCATAGTAACCACTCTCCTGTTTTTACTTGCCTGTCTCAGAGGTAGGAGAGCCAGCTGGAGCTCAGAGAGGGCAAATGACCTGGACAGGGTTGCACAGACAAAGAGATCAAAACCCAGATCTTTCTGGGATGCTCAGACTTTCCATTCTAAAGCCCATGAGCCACTGACATTTCTAATAGAGGACTCTGACTTCAGCTGAGAAGCATGACACAGATTATAGCCAGCAGCTGGAGTCACAGTACCTGGTTTAGATCCTAGCTACAACACTCATTAGCAATTAATGTGTCCCGGTGTTAAAATGGGAATAAGACTTCTCACATCGGGGGTAAGAAGTAACCAAGTTGCCCTAGGCCAGTGGTCGGTAAACTCATTAGTCAACAGAGCCAAATATCAACAGTACAACGATTGAAATTTCTTTTGAGAGCCAAATTTTTTAAACTTAAACTATATAGGTAGGTACATTGCTATTAACTTAATTAGGGTACTCCTAAGGCTTAGGAAGAGCCACACTCAAGGGGTCAAAGAGCCGCATGTGGCTAGCAAGCCGCAGTTTGCCGACCACAGCCCTAGTCGGTTTGGCTCAGGGGATAGAGCAGCAGCCTGTGGATTGAAGGGTCCTGGGTTCGATTCTGGTCTAGGGCACATGCCGGGATTGCGGGCTTGATCCCCAGTAGGAGCCATGCAGGAGGCAGTCGATCAATGATTCTCTCTCATCATTGATGTTTCTATCTCTCTCTCCCTCTCCCTTCCTCTCTGAAATCAATAAAAATATATATTAAAAAAAGAAGAAGTAACCAAGTTAACATAAGGCCCTTAGCCCTGGCCCATGTGGCTCAGCCGGTTGGAGCTGTGGATTCAATCCAGTTGGACACGTATGGGAAGCAACCAATCGATGTTTCTCTCACACATTGATATTTTTCTCTCTCTTCCTCTCTCTCTAAAATCAATGCATGCCCTTGGGTGAGGATTAAAAATAATAATAATAGTAGAATAAAAACTTTAAGTGAAAACACACACATAAGGCACTTGAAACAGTGCCTCGCACAGTACCAGCACTTGGCGTGTGCGGCTAAAGCACTCCTGCACACTTACTATGTAATAGGTGCTAAGTGTTTTAAGGTGGAAAAGAAGCAGCCAAGAATGAAATGAAATGTAACGACAGAAGTACCTCCTTGAAATAACAAATTCATTTTGGATAAAGTTAAAAAAAAAAAAGAACACCCCCACAAACCTCTAAGTTTATGGAACTACAGGCAAAATAAATGTTGGTGGCATGTGCCATCGACTCCTAAAGTCCCAATGTCTCGCCTCCATGAAGCTCACAGACCCAGGCACACGCGGGACAGCGCCGCAAAGCCCACGCACGTCACCCCAAAACTGCCCCACGTGGGGCCCTTGCCCGGCTGCTCCCGCTTCCAGCCCTGGCCCCACCCCTTTCCCATTCGGCGCCTCCCGATGACGTCAGAGCGGCCGCCGCCACCGCCGCCGGAAGCAGTTCTGCGCCTGCGCTCCTCGGGGGCGGCTTCCCGGAGCTGGTCCCGGAGCGCGCGGGCCAGAGGGTGCCGAGCGTCCCGGTCCCGCTGCACCGCGTCTCCCCGTGAGGTGTCCTGAGCTGGGGACCATGAACCGCAGCCGCCAGGTGACGTGCGTGGCCTGGGTCCGCTGCGGCGTGGCCAAGGAGACGCCGGACAAGGTGAGGCCGCCTCCAGGGAGGGGAGCTGCCCCTGCGGCTCCTCTGTCGCTGGGGAACCTGGACCCGGGCGCGCGGCCCTGGTCTCGCCGTGTGACCGGGCGGGGTGGGTCGGTTTGGGCCTGGTGGTCGTGACTGGGGCTGCGGCTCCCCACGGTCTCCGCCCCCCTCCCGCCCCCCCAAGTAAGCCCTACCCCCAGATTCGCGCACACCTGGGCCTCCCGGGCTGGAAGGGGCGGGGGTTCCTCTGGGTCGGAAGTCGCCCCTTCCCCAAGGCCCCGTTGACAGCACCGCGGCTTCAGCCACACCCCAATCAGGGTAACGGGGACCGGGCGCACGTGTGGAACTCCGCCTCCCGCTCCTGGGCCCGCGTCGGAGGGGTAAACGGGGTGAAGCTGTGCGTTCGGAGGGGTAAACGCGGTGAAGCTGTGCGTTCGGAGGGGTAAACGCGGTGAAGCTGTGCGTTCGGAGGGGTAAACGCGGTGAAGCTGTGCTGTAGAAAGGCTGGGGGGCGGGGTGGCTGCAGCCCTGAGGCTGGGAGGTAGGTGCGGGGTTTCTCGCAGAGATTCGAGTGAAATGAAGGGCAGTGGGGGTGGGAGGCAGGCGTGGCACCGAGGGGAAAGCCCGCAGGAGTGAGAGGGGTGAAGATGACTGAAGCTATTCAGCGGGTACCTGCCAGGTGCTTTCTGCGGGCCAGGCACTGCAAGGGGTCCTGGAATAGGCATGAACAGGACGGGAAGTCCTTGCTCGTACGGAGCTGACGTGTGTGTGTGTGTGTGTGTGTGTGTGTGTGTGTGTATAATATGTAAATGGGAATGAGTGCAATGAAGGAAAGGAGGTAAGGAAATGGGGGGCGGGAGTTGGTTGGAATGTAATTGGGCCAACGATGACAGAAAAGTAATAGAAATGTAAATGGTTGGGACGCGAAATTAACAGTCATGAGGGATTGTAATAGCCTCAAAGGATGTACATGCCTCAGGGCACAGACTGTTTTATTCACCAGTTTCTCTGGTGTTTGGCTTACAGTAGACCAGTGATGGCGAACCTTTTGAGCTCAGCGTGTCAGCATTTTGAAAAACCCTAACTTTGGTGCCGTGTCACATATAGAAATTTTTTTGATATTTGCAATCATGGTAAAACAAAGATTTATATTTTTGATATTTTATATATTTAAATACCATTTAACAAAAATCAACCAAGAAATAAGTTCGCGTGTCACCTCTGACACGTGTGTCAAAGGTTCGCCATCACTGCAGTAGACAATCAATGCATATATATGTAGAATATATAGAATAGGGACAGGAAATTATCTCATTAAAAATGATTGAGGGAGCCCTGGCCGGTTTGCTTAGCTGGCAATTGCAGGTTTGATCCCCAGTCAGGATACACACAAGAATCAACCAATCAATGCACAAATAAGTGGAACAACAACAAATCAATGTTTCTCTCTCTCTCTCTCTCTCTCTCTCTCTCTCTCTCTCATCCATAAATTTAAAAGAATTATTGAAGGAACTAACAGTTGTTATTAAAAGGGGACATAACCCTTTCAGATACTTGAAGTCAGTGATTTCCAAACATGTCTGCACATTCTAATCCCTTGGGGAGCTTTGGAAAATACTGATGCCTGTGCCCTACTACCAAGTATTGTGACTTGATTGGTCTGGAGGGTAGCCTGAATGTATTAAAAGATCCTCACCTGTTTCTAATGTGCAGGCAGGTTTGGGAATCATTACTTGAAGAGTTTCTAGAAAGAAGAGATTGAATTTATTCTACAAAATACCAGAAAGGAAAACTCAGACCATTAAGAGAAATTAGAAAAATAAGTATTATTTCATTAAATTTAAGAACCTTTCATTTCTGGAGCTTTCCAGCGGTGGGGCATCACCCCTCAGGAGGATTTCCATGTTAGTAGAGGTGTTTTGGTATAAACTGGGCGACTCATTCATTCATCATCTGTCATCAAGCATCCCTGCATTGGGCTGAGCACTGAACTGTGTGCTTAGTGTAAGCGCACAGTGACCAGTCAGTGTTTGTCTTCGAGAAGCTTACAGTTGAGCAGTGATGGGGTGTTTTAAAAGGTACTGGAGCATTGGCGGAATGGCACTTCTGAAGTAGAGAATGACTTCTGTTTTGAACAGGATATCCAAGTGGAGCGTGTTACAGGCAGTTGGGAAAGTGGAACTGAAGTTAGAGCTAGAGAAGGGAAAGTTTAGAGTAGTCAGTTCATAGGTGGTAGTTTTAGTTTTGCAAATGAATGAGCTTTGCAAGAAACTTATAGCATGATGAGTGAATATGTGTGGGTGATAACAGAAAAGAGCAGAGGACCAAGGCAAAGGTGGTTTATTTAGGATTCTCCACAGGGAAAATGGGGCAAAGTGGCCAAGAAGGAGTCAGAGACAGCGGTTCTCAACATGTGGGTCGCGACCCCTGAAAATATATCCTGCATATCAGATATTTACATTACAATTCATAACAGTAGCAAAATTACAGTTATGAAGTAGCAACGAAAATAATTTTATGGTTGGGGGTCACCACAACATGAGGAACTGTATTAAAGGGTCGCGGCATTAGGAAGGTTGAGAACCACTGAAGAAGAAAGGGAGGTGGGCTACCATAGAAGTCAGTTTATACAAGTCAGTCTTTTTTAGAAAGTCTGGAGAGAGTCAGAGTAGACTGAATGTGGCTTTTAAACAGCTTCAGGTGGGAAGGGATCTTAATTTTACGAACCTATGAAAACTCCAGTTACGTTAATTTAGAGTCTATTGATGTTTGATTCTTGATGTCTCTTAAAGTTATATTTTACATTAGTTTGCAAATTTCTTTTTAATTCAAAGATTTATCATGTTTCTTAACTATACCATAATGAAATGTTTGCTCTCTTGTAGGTAGAGCTTAGTAAAGAAGAAGTAAAACGTCTTATTGCTGAAGCGAAGGAAAAGTTACAGTAAGTTTAGGCATGTTGATGTTTGTAGTAAAGTCCAGATGAAATGTAAATCTTAAATGACGATGACAAGGTGGTCTTGTTATTGAAGGTGTCATTGAGTGATTCCTTTTTTCACGGCCATAGAGAAGAAGGTGGCAGTGATGAAGAGGTGACGGGGGAGCCCTCAGAAGATGGCATGCAGAGTGCACGGACCCAGGCACGACCCAGGGAGCCCCTGGAGGATGGCGACCCAGAGGATGACAGGGCCCTGGAGGATGATGAGCTGGCGGAGTACGAGCTCGATCGGTATGACGAGGAAGGCGACCCAGGTTAGAATCCACTCGCTTATACTGGTATTTAATCGCAAACTCAATGCATTAGGTCAACAATTTTCAACCTTTTTCATCTTGTGGCACACGTAAACTAATTACTAAAATTCTGCAGCACACCAAAAAATACATTTGTTGCTGATCTGACAAAAATATAGGTATAATTTTGATTTACATCAGATGGCTATTGCGTTGTGTTGGCTGTTGTCATTTCTTTATTTGACAATCTAAGGGAAAAGAGGTCAGTGCCCCCCACTAAATAATCAGATATTGCATGTTTTTAAAAAATTCTTGCAGTGTGTCCGTGTGCCGAGGCACACCAGTTGAAAATTACTGCGTGCAATCATGCTTCTAGTGTTTCAGAGCTACACTCTATTTTGTTGTTTTTTTATGTCAGTCACATAATCTGGCTCAATACTTAGGAAGACAGCATGTTTCCTAAATTAGTTTAGAAATTAAGCTCTAACCCACTAATCTCAGATCTAAAAAAAATGCTATTGTATATTTTATTTTATTGCAACTAGTGGGTATAATCACTTGTAACATTTTTTCTTTGTCTGCAATAAGAGGAATTATTAACTCCATTTTACAGAAGAGAAAACTGAGGCTTATGAGATGAAATAACTTTGCCAGTGTCACACAGCTGGTGAATAATAGTGCTATTATATGTCTCTGAAGCCTTCATTCTTTTTAGTACAGATGCTGCTCCTCAACCTACCATAGGGCTATGTCCTGATAAAGCCATTATAAGTTGAAAATATTTTAACTTGAAAATGCATTTAATACTCCAACCAAACATTGCAGCTTAGCCTTGCTGGTTTCCAGTGAGTGTGTATTGCTTTTGCACCATCAGAAAGTTGAAAAATTGAGTCAAACCATCTGAAGTCGGGGACCACCTGTTTACTTCAGTAGGTGCAGAGGGTAGTTTTTCCATGGACTCTGGGTTGTTACTATCCTGCGAGGACAGAGTGGGAATACAGAGAGAGGAAGAGAATCCAACCTGAGGAGCTGCATTCAGAAATGCTCCTCACATTCTCCACATCCTGCAGGTCACGGTCTCCGTCTTTCTCATTCAGTAGAAATCCCCGTGTCTGTTGCCTATCAGATGTTTAAGACTTATTAGTGTTCCCTCCTTAAAGTACTTTCCCCTGACAATTAAGAGTATCTTCCTTGAGTTTTATGTTACTTGGGATCAACTCTATGTCACCCTTGCAGATATGCCATAAAAGAGTTCCATTTTGAGGTAAGGTTAGTGAAAAAAGGCATATAATAACCCCTCTTTCTGATTCATAAGGGAAATTAGCATCTCAGAAGTTCTGAGAAATCTTGCAATAAAGAAACCCATTTAACTTTGTGAAACCCATCATATTTCAATTCTGTTTGACCAGGAAACTTACTTACTCTGTGTTGATGCCAATGTTTTAAGATAATTGCATTTCTAGGGCCTCAAGGCCGCCTCTCTGCAGCACTGTTGAGTAATGATTACAAAGAGCAAGCTAGAGAATCTGAGCAGAATTCAGATTATCTTCTGAGGGAGTTTCACATTTTAATGTAATTCTTTTATTGGAAGATTATGAATTCCGAGACTATCAGATATACATTCCAAGGTCAAATATAAATGGCTTTTAAATTTCTGTTTTTATTATCCGCTATTTCCTTTCCCATCTATGGATGATCCAGAGTTATGAAACAGACAGTGGAATCTAAGTCTAAAGATAGGATGCCTTAGAAAAAATGCTTTTGTGACTGTTGTATTCATTTCCGTTTATGAATTCTTACAGATACTGAAACTCTTGGTGAATCTCTCTTGGGTCTTACAGTCTATGGGAGTAATGATCAAGATCCTTATGTTACTCTGAAAGATACGGTAAATATTTACATGGCTTTTCTAATTATGCTCCTTGAGGTTTGAAAAACCTCACTGAATATCTGCTTCTAGTCAGTGACTTTTTTCTCTCCACTTAGGAGCAATATGAACGTGACGATTTCTTGATTAAGCCCAGGGACAATCTCATAGTTTGTGGCAGAGCTGAACAGGACCAGTGCAACTTAGAGGTACATGGTGAGTGAAATGCTGCCCTTACCAAATGATCCTAGTCTATCTTAGGGATGTTAAAATAATAACCATAATACTTACTGTTATGAATGGTTGGGCGTCAGAGCCTGTCTTCTCTCATTGAAGTTTGTTACGTGGTTAAATTCTACACAGTCCACAGATTTCCTGGTTGTTTGCCTGGCTGTGTCATCTATGTCACTTTGGTACCCAACTTTATTTATGGAAATAAGTCTCCTGGAAGGTTCTAACAAGAGTTTTTAATCTTTCATTTAAACATTTTTGTTAGTTTTCCCCCCATTGGAGAAAACCTGGATGTAAAACTATACTGAAACACAAGGGGAAATATAATCCCATCACCCACAGGTAACTGGTTCACCTGGCTTTTTATTCCGGTCTCCTTCCTGGCTGCTTTTTCTTTGTATGGCAAAGAGTATACTCAACAGACAGGTTTTTATCCTGCTTTTTTTTCCCCTAGAGTTATTTGAAATATTGCCCCTTTTGTGATACATTTTTTTCTTCATAAAAATCCCATACAGAAATCTACATTTCCCTTTAGGAACCAGAACATCTTGGTCACATTCCCAGTTCAGGGAATGCTTGTGTCTAAGCCAGAGATGTCTCCTGTGACTCTGAAGTGGGCAGTGATTTGAATTTTTTTTTTTGAATTTTTAAATCACAAATTCTAATGTTGATATTTACTAATCAACAAACACTAATTGAGTGTTTCTTTGCCCTTTTGTTTCTCTGCACACATCCTCAGACAGGTCCATCCCTGCCCAGATACTCGCCTTCCCCACTGTGTTCTAGTCATCTATCTTAAATTTTGAAGCTTCAATGAGATTGTTAGGCTAAGCACTGTTGCACAGTTTGAAAATTATGACCTTTAAATTTAACGTTTATTGGCATCTTCCAGGTTACTGTCATTCTATTTATTATGTTGAATTTCTGTAACTCTTCACAATCTTTAAGGCTACGTACAGGAAGTCTATTGAATAGGCCATTTTTATCCCATGGCCCATTGCGATCTATCTATATATGTAAAAGCCTAAGCGACTGAATGAGCTGTCGAACAGTCGCTATGACACACACTGACCACCAGGGGACAGATGCTAAACACACAGGATCACGCTCCCTCCTGTCTGGATTGGGCCTGCGGGGATCAGGCCAAAACTGGCTATCTGACATCCCCCAAGGGGTCCCGGATTGCGAGAGGATGCAGGCCAGGCAGAGGGACCCCACTGGTGCACAAATTCGTGCACTGGGCCTCTAGTTTATAAAATAAAAAGAGCTTTAAATTGCAGCTATTTCAACATGAAGTTATTCTAATTATCTTCGAACTTCTTAATGTATTTCATGCGAAAACCACGTTGGTGAACTTTTTAATTTTAAACAATTAAAACTTGCAGTTTGTCATCACTTGATTTTTATACATTCTCATGTGAGAACTTATTGGTATTTCCTTTTAATTTAGTGAGTATCAGAGAGGAGTTGAGAACTTAAAGTAAAGTAGTTGTATTCCTACTTCCTTCTATATTTTATTCGGATTTAGTGTGAAGGCCCAAATTATCCAGCAATCTCTATTCAAGAATATTTGCAAAATTGCATTCTAAGCCTATCTGAATGTAGATCTGATATGGTTAAAATTAGGAGATCGTTTTAAAGCATCGTCATCTTTTTATTTAAAATGTAGGCTGAATACATTGACCAAGCTGAGGTTCTCATAGGACCACAAGCTAGTCGTTTTGAACATGCGTTCTCATCCTGAGTGATAAGATAGAGCAGTACATGGAATCGGCTGATGCAGATCTGTTCCAGAAGCAGAGGTCTGAGGAATTAAAATCTTAGGTTACAGTATTAACAACTCTTCTAACAAAAAAGTTCTAGTTTATCAGTCTTTTTAAAAGACTTCTTAGTCATTGAGTGTAACAGCGTTTTTCCTCTTAATGAAGGAGTTAAGTCTTATAGCTGCCATATTCCCAAAAAGTGTTCTCAGGAGTTTTATTTACATCATTGGTCATCATAAACTTTTTTCAATATTAATGAAGTAATTTTGCCAAGCATTTAGATTTCTAAATGAGTTATTTCTCTTCAGTCCCGCTTTTTATTTGTTCTTCCCAACTTATAACCAGATAGACCTTTAAAAGATAAAGTAATAATTAGTCATGCTCTGCTTAATGAGGGGATAAGTTCTGAGAAATGCATAATTAGGCAGTTTTGTCCTTGTGCAGACATTACAGAGTTCACTTCACAAACCAAATGTTAGAGCCTACCACACACCTGGGCTACATGGGATAGCCTATTGCTCCTAGGCTGCAGGTAACATGTACAACATACTACTGAACAAAACAATATGAAATTAAGTCAAGCACAGGAGGAAATGATGCAATTAAGATAGTCAACACGAGCTATATGAGACTGCTACCAGATTAACCAGCATACTGTGGATTTTTTAATAAGCAGTGAGAGTACACGCTGACGTAGTAAGTATAGTAAGTACATAAACCAGTAGTATAATTGTTTATTATCATTATAAAGCACTATGTATTGTACATAATGCATGTGTTGTACTTTTATATAACTCGCAGTGCAGATTTGTTTACACCAGCATGACCACAGACATGTAACACATTGCACTGCAACGTCATGACAGCTACGATGTCACTAGGCGATAGGAATTTCTCAGTTTCATCATAATCTTAGGGGACTGCTGTCAAATATGTGGTCTATTGATGGCTGAAACGTTGTTCCGCAGTGCATGACTGCTCCTTACGGAGACCTCACGAATGATTATTTTCTGTAATGGGTGAGCCAGAAGATAGGACCATTGCAGCCATGAGCATGCAGATGGTGTATTCAGGCAGATGTCAATTCTCTGTCAGTGTTCTTGGCCCCAGTTGGGGCACACCAGGTGATGGCAGTATATTAGACATGCGGATATTTTACCTGGCAGTAACAACTTGGGCATCTCCTTTAATGTCATCCAATATGTCTCCTTTTACGCATGTGGCACCTGCAGGTTTAATAGGGAGAGAGTGTTCTTTTGAGTGGGATGTGATTTCTTATTCTGATACAATAAAGTCTCTTTTCCAATCTTTGCAGTTTATAATCAAGAAGAAGATTCTTTTTATGTACACCATGATATACTGCTGTCTGCATACCCTCTGAGTGTGGAATGGCTGAATTTTGATCCTAGCCCAGACGATTCTACTGGTAATTAGAAAACTTAAGATTGCACAGTGGTTCCTAGTCCTATGTGTTTTTCCTAGCCACTTAAGTTAGGTATTCTGTATGAATGTTTGCAGAATTAATTGATGTTTTATGAAGTTAATATTATTTTATGAAGTTGTAGTTATATAATTCTTAAAACACAATCATGTAATTGTTTTGGGTCTGTATGTCTCTACACTTCAGATAGGCAGAAGAACAAGGCCTGAAAGCATTTTGGGCTGCAGAACTATATGATGGTCTCATAAAAACCCAGTATAGCCCTAGCCGGTTTGGCTCAGTATATAGAGTGTCGGCCTGTGGACCAAAGGCTCCCGGGTTCGATTCCAGTCAGGGGCACATACTTTGGTTGCAAGCTCCTCCCCGGCCCGGACCTGGTCAGAATTCGTGCAGGAGGCAACCAATCGATGTGTTTCTCTCACATCAATGTTTCTCTCTGTCTTTACCTCTCTTTCTCACTTTCCCTAAAAAGCAATGGAAAAATATCTTCGAGTGAGGATTAACAACAAAAAAAACAGTATAAAATGGCATAATGTGTCTGATGTTATCACCTAGAGTTCAGGGACAAGACCCTTTTCAGAAAACCAAATAAGACCAAATTGAAGAGAGACTAAGGTTCTCATGTTAGTCTTTTTAGCCAAAGCTTCACACTACTGGTTACCCTGTCCTGTTTGTTCTTAACCAGGGTAAAGTCTGATACCATAACCTTACATCTCATTGACAAAGCTGTTCACATTCCTGATCTGATCAGATCCTTATCCTCACAACATTCCATGAAAGTTGGAAGGGGTTTTATTCTCATTAGCTAAGTGAGGACCTGGAGCCAAGAGACAGAGCCTTGTTACTGAGCCCTTTTGACCCAAGAACCTAGCAGCACAGCATTGGCATTATCTGGGAGCTGGTTAGAAATGCAGGGGTGGGGCCCCACCCAAGACCTCCTGAATAGAATCTGCATTTTACTACATGCACATGATGTGTATGCAAATGAAAGTTAGAGCAACTGCTCTCAGCCATTGCTCAATTACTCTACAGTGTTGTGTATTTTGTTAGGAGTAGTTTTCTTTTCCTGTCTTTGACTTGTCCTTAACCAAATACCTACAGATCACATACTCCGTACAAGGCTCTGGTGCCAGAAGGAAGTCATTTTTAAGTCATAATTACATTTCCTCCTGCAGGAAATTATATTGCTGTGGGAAACATGACCCCCGTTATTGAAGTGTGGGACCTGGATATAGTGGACTCTTTAGAGCCAGTCTTCACACTTGGAAGTAAGCTGTCAAAAAAGAAGAAAAAGAAGGGAAAGAAGGTAAGCAAGTTAACAGATATTTATACTAATGACGAACTTAAGTTTACTGGGGCTGGGGGAGGAGGGACAAGATCCTACTCTTTTTCAATTAGACACTTTTGGTGAAACAGGCCAGGTAGTTATAAAGTTACAGTAGCTTCTAGTTTCAAAAAGCTCATCAAAGGAAAAATTGGTATCTACATAAAACCTGTTAACACCTTATTCATGATTTCCTTTATAGTAATGATTCACACTAATATGCTGGTTTTGAACTTTAAAAAATTTCCATTTAGCCTTCAGTATGTTGAATTCTAAATATCCATGTATTCCTGTAGCTTTTACTCTGTTAAGTTTTGTGGAGGGGAGCTGGTATTTGTAGAATTATATCATGTATATTAAGAACTACTGTAGTTTCTCCTCTAAAGATTCTTTATCATGGCCCTATAAAGTAACAGGGAAACAAGGTGCTTCCTTTTCTTAGTCTTCAGGTTTCCTTAAGATCAGAACAATAATCTTAAGATTTAAAGAATCTTTCAAATCAGTTTTATTTGGGGGAGACTTTGATACAAAAAGTAATTAATAATTACAGAGTTCCTCCGCAGAGGGGCATACCGATGCTGTCCTGGACCTTTCTTGGAATAAGCTGATCAGGTAAGCAGACTTAACATTCTGAGGGTTGTCTTTTCACTCTCTAGATCAGCGGTTCTCAACCTATGGGTCGAGACCCCTTTGGCGGTCGAACAACCCTTTCACAGGGGTCGCCTAAGACCATCCTGCATATCAGATATTTACATTACGATTCATAACAGTAGCAAAATTACAGTTATGAAGTAGCAATGAAAATAATTTTATGGTTGGGGTCACAACACGAGGAACTGTATTTAAAGGGCCAGAAGGTTGAGAACCACAGCTCTAGATGGTGTTATTTGCAGCACAAAGTTTTGCATGTTCATGATGTCCAATTTCTCTCTTTTGGTGTTTACACTTTTGGTGTGATATCTAAGAAACCATTGCTTAACCCAAAGTCACGAAGATTTATACCTATTTTCTTGAGAGCTTTATAGTTTTGGCTATTGATTTAGGTCTGTGATCTGTTATGAATTACTTTTTGTGTATAGTATGAGATAGGGGTCTAATGTAATTTTTTTAAATCTATATATATAAAAGCCTAAGCGACCGTTCGACCAGTAGCTATGATGCACACTGACCACCAGGGGGCAGATGCTCTGACCGATAGGTTAGCTTGCTGCTGGGGTCTGGGTGAGACAGGCTGGACACACCCTGGAGCCCTCCTGTGGTCCCTCCCTGGCCCCAATTGTGCACCATGGGGTCCCGGAATGCGAGAGGGTGCAGGCCAGGCTGAGGTACCCCACCAGTGCACGATCAGGGCCTCTAGTATATACATATATTTTTATTGATTTCGGAGAGGAAGAGAGAGGGAAGAGAAACATTAATGATAAGAGAAAATCATTGATTGGCTGCCTCCCGCACGCCCCCAACTGGGGATCGAACCCACAACTTGGGCATGTGACCTTGACTGGAATCAAACCTAGGACCTTTCAGTCCGCAGGCCAACGTGCTATCCACTGAGTCAAACCAGCTAGCCTCTAACGTCATTTTTTTAAAAAATTTATTTTAGAGGGAGAAAGGGAGAGAGAGAAACATCAATTTGTTGTTCCGCTTATGAATTCATTGGCTGATTTCTTGTATATGACTTGACTGGGTATCAAACCTGCAACATTGACATATCAGGATGCTCTAGCCAACTGAGCTACTGGACCAGGGCTTTAGCATCATTCTTTGGCGGGCAGCTATCCCTTTGTTGAAAATACTGTTCCCCATTGGACAGTGGATAATGTTAGCACCCTTGACCATAAATTAGGGTTTATTTCTGGACTCTTCATTCTACTTTAACCTGATGCCAGCACCACATTGTTGTGATTAATGTAGCTTTTCAGTCAGTTTTGAAATCAGAATCTGATTTTATTCAACTTTGCTCTTCCTTTTTAAGATTATTTTGGATTCCTAGCATTTCCAAATAAAGTTTAAATCCAGCTTTTGTCAGTTTTCTGCAAAAATGTCAGCTGGGATTTTGAAAGGGATAGGTCAGTCTGTAAATGGCAGACAGTATTTCTGTTTTAACATTGTCTTCCAGTCCATAAACATGGAATATCTTTCTGTTAATTTGGATATCCTTTCTTTGAATTATAGTTTTCAATACGTATGTCTTGAATTTTTTATTAAATTTATTCCTAAGTATTTTCTTCTTTGATGCTATTGTAAATGAAATTCTTACACTTAATGCTCTTGATCTTTAAAAGATTACCTGACTTGTTTCCTCCCTTTCTCAGAAACGTGCTGGCAAGTGCGTCAGCTGACAACACTGTGATTCTGTGGGATATGTCCTTGGGAAAACCAGCAGCTAGCCTTGCTGTGCACACAGACAAGGTATGATGATTTAGTGGGTCAAAGGGATTCTTAAAAATCTGAGACAAATATTGGCTACAAATAATCCCAAATATTTATAAGTGGCTTTTTGTGAATCAGAGTGCTTTGACATGCTATCTCAGTGGATCTTCCCAAAGGCCTGTGTGATATAGTTACCCATCTGAGATGCAACAACAGGTGCAGAAAGGTGAAGTGACTGGGAACATTCGTGCTTTGTAACATGTTGGCAGAGACTCCTAAAATGCACACCGTGGGGAACCCTACAGCATGTAGAGTTGCCCAGATGTTTGACCACACTCCTTTTTCTCCTGAATATGTTTTAACACTTGAAGGACATATATATTAAGCCAGCGACTCTCAACCTGTGGGTCGCGACCCCTTTGGCGGTCGAACGACCCTTTCACAGGGGTCACCTAAGACCATCCTGCATATCAGATATTTACATTACAATTCATAACAGTAGCAACATTACAGTTATGAAGTAGCAATGAAAATAATTTTATGGTTGGGTCACAACATGAGGAACTGTATTTAAAGGGCCAGAAGGTTGAGAACCACTGTAAGCCAAACGCAAGTTGGGGAATGCTGTATTGTGTCTTAAGTGTCAACCTTTATTTGGAAATATGTTTTGTCCTTTTGATCTTGCAGTACATTTATGTTCCTTTAAATAGGGCTAAATTTCAGGGGAAATTTATTAAAAAAAAAAACACTGCCAAACTGATTCTCACCAAGTATTAGGCAGCTTTACCAAAACCAAACAAGCAGATTTATTCATTTATGTTTTTTTTCCTTTTAGGTCCAGACTCTGCAGTTTCATCCATTTGAAGCACAGACTCTGATTTCTGGATCATATGATAAGTAAGAAAGCACTGCATTTCAGGAGTTATCACTACTGTTCTTATCCCCATGAACTAACTCAGAAAGCATCACCTGATACTCAGAGAGAAAGCATTGCTGAGGCACCTATGTGTTTAAATTATTAGTAATACTTCTTTGTCCTTTTCAATTTTAGTCATTTCAATCTGCAAGGGAATGTGGTGTGTCATGATGATATAGTTCCTAAGTAGCAACTACTTTGATTTTTAGAGGGTTTAGGAGTTAGCCATTGCTATGAAACCAGCTATCCCAAAATTCAGTGACTTGAAATAATAACCATTTATTTCCTATGCCTCTGCAAGACTGAGCTAATCTATTCTGTATTCAGTCGTAGCTTTTCTGGGCCATGGAGACTTGGCTCCCCCCACCCCCGCGGCCCCCCCCCCCCCGCCCCGGGTTTCATCTCCTGAGACCAGCAGGCTAGGTTATGGTGAGGTCAAAAGCTCAAGCAGAGATGTCAAGGCCTTTTGAGACCTAGGCTCACAACTAGTACACTTATGTCTTAGTCTCTTGGCCAAAACAGATCACATGGAGTGAGAAGTGAGCTCTGCCTTTATGGGAAGAATTCCCACGTCACTGACAGAGGGCATGGCTGTAGGGAGAGGTGTGGAATTGGGCCCACTAATTACTACAGGGGAGCTCCCAGTCCTATGTGTGCTGCTTCTCACAGATTGGGTCTGGAGATGGGAAGGATAGCTCGTAGAAACAGAAACTCAGTCTTTATTTTCATTCCATGTCCTTTTGAAGAGTGTTATGTTTACATTTATTAGCTGGGATTCATGCAAAATTAGAAAAGTATCCATAGGTTCCCCCAACAAAGTAACCTTGAACAGAGTAAGTGCGACTAGAACAGGGGTGATCTGGCTCTGAGCACGACTGGGGAAGGGAAAGTTAGAAACTGTCCTGGTCTTTCAGAAATACCGATAACTCATCTTGTACGTGGAGGATTTGACCTGGAGAAGGAGTCCACCAATCAATGACCATCAACTCATTTTTTCTACTTTATTTTGGAACCTCAAAGCAGGCTTTAAATAATTGGATCCTGACTTCACAGTGTTTAATTACCATGTCATTAAAAATAAACTTAAAACGTATAGGAGAACTGGAACTCTGAAAACCCTACCTTTGCCTTTATGTGTGCAGGTCAGTGGCTTTGTATGATTGCCGAAGTCCAGATGACAGCCATCGAATGTGGCGATTCAGCGGGCAGATTGAGAGAGTGACTTGGAATCATTTTTCACCTTGTCATTTCTTGGTAAGATTATGCATTTACTGTTTTGCTTATCCTGGTTACTATACTTATTTTCTGTAATTCTAGTATAGAGAGACTCTCTGAAAAGCTTTTCTGTATTAATATGACTTGGAAAGAGAATAATGCACCAGCCACACAAAAAAATAGTAAATGTAAATAATTTTGCTAATTTCCAATCATTCCAAAGTGTGCCAAGTTTTAATTTGATCATTTTATTGTGTTTTTTTAAATCCTTGACATGGTTAATATTCTTTTAATGACTATAGCACTGTCTCCCAGATAGGAAAAATTATAAGATGTTTCTGTAAATACCCTCAGTGTCTGTAGGATGACAGTTTTCTATGTAGCATCCAAAGATTCCATTTACATTTCAATCCATGGAAAGATGAAATCCCAGCTTTCATCCAGAAGGGAAGAGTAATTAAAGAATTCTACACCCATATATTTCCTAATTTTCCTAAAGGAAATATGTAGGGCTTTGTGAGGGAAAGAGTTCTTTATAAAACAGTGTTCTTAAAATATGTGGACATTTTAATAATAATAGAGCTCCCAGCTGAGCTACCCTAAGCTGGATCAGGAGTGAAGTCCCAGTTGTATTTGAATATATTTTGATTTTTTACAGAGAGGAAGGGAGAGGGATAGAGAGTTAGAAACATCGATGAGAGAGCAACATCGATCAGCTGCCTCCTGCACACCCCCTACTGGGGATGTGCCCGCAACCAAGGTACATGCCCCTGACCGGAATCGAACCTGGGACCTTTCAGTCCGCAGGCTGAGGCTCTATCCACTGAGCAAAACCGGCTACGGCCCCAGTTGTATTTGAGTTGTATGTTAGCTGTCAACAGTCAAGCACACGCATTCCTTAGGTTATTTGCTAGCAAATGGTCATCGGTCCTCAAATCACATTTAAGGAAATGGGAAGTGATCAAAATAACATGGTTTAGTCTCAAAAGATGAGACCTCCTTCCCTTGTTTTTATCCCCATCCACAGCCCAGTCTTTAAGACTACATCAATTATCCTTTCTCTTTTTCCTCTACTGGCTGTTGGTCTTGGCTCAAGTCTCTCTCCCATCCTTGACTAGGTCTGTTTCTTAATTCCTTTGTTTCTTCTCCCTAACATGAAAGTGTAACAACCCACTGTAATCTGCCTTTTTTTTTTTTTAATATACATTTTTATTGATTTCAGAGAGAAAGGAAGAGAGAGAGAAACATCAATGATGACAGAATCATTGACTGGCTGCCTCTTGCACATCCCCCACTGGGGATCGAGCACACAACCCGGGCACGTGCCCTTGACCAGAATCGAACCTGAGACCCTTCAGTCTGTGGGCCAATGCTCTATCCACTGACCCAAACCAGCAAGGGCTGTAATCTGCCTTTCAGTCCTTATATGATTGACTCTCCCCACTAAAATATTGACAGCATTCATCTTGCCTTTCTTCAGAGCCCTATTTCCTTGGCTTCCCTGACATTCTTTGTTATTCCCTCCTCCCTCTTGATTCTTCTATGAGCTCCTCCCCACCCTGTACTTTAAGTACTTTCCATGCCTCTGTCCTCAACACACTGGTCTTTATCATTTTCCATCACCATTTATCCCCTCTGTGCCCTCTTCCACCTCCTTCCCCACCCCCAACACACTGGTCTTTTAATTCTACACTCCAAGGGCGTGTCCCCTGTTCTCATGAATGTGACTACACCTCTGTGCTTTCACATTTGTAATCCTAGTCGGCAAACCGCGGCTGGCGAACCACATGCGGCTCTTTGGCCCCTTGAGTGTGGCTCTTCCACAAAATACCACGGGCGGGGGCGCATGTACAGTGCGATTGAAACTTCGTGTCCCAT
>NW_005871151.1:2368460-2398089 GCF_000147115.1 Myotis lucifugus | reverse complement strand
CAATGTAAAAGCAAACTCAGCTTATCTACAAGTAAATTCTTTCTGTCCACATTAATGTTTAATAAGCCCTCAGGAAAATCGGGTTATTATGGCTGACTTACTATAATTTATACTGTTACCCATTGTTAAATTTTATTGTCATATAGCATGATCTTGCTCATCTTCTACTCTTTCCAGGCCAGTACAGATGATGGCTTTGTATATAATTTGGATGCACGTTCAGATAAGCCAATTTTTACACTTAATGCACACAATGATGAAATCTCTGGTGAGCAAAACTAGTATTTCATTTCTCTTCAATTAGGATGAAGTAAATGTGTATCTCAAAGTCATTAGAGTCTGTGAACTAATCTTCCTTTAGGTCTTGATCTCAGCAGTCAAATCAAGGGTTGCCTTGTGACTGCATCAGCAGACAAATATGTGAAGATCTGGGACGTATTAGGAGATAGGCCAAGTCTGGTTCACTCCAGGGACATGAAAATGGTAAGGCTGTTTTCTGTCTCTGACCTCTATTGTTTGTCATTCTCCAGGAGCCATTGCATTAAATACGGATTTATTGGGGAAGTTCATTTTGAGCTTAGCCAAATTTGGTGAGATTTATGATGTAGGATAGTTGAAGGTGAAATCAATGACTATTTTTTACCCTAAAATCACATTTTACCTTAAATCAATACTGTCCCCAGAAATCTTGAACCTTTATGGCACCATAGTGATCAGTTTATCACTTCTTTGCATAACTAGTTCTGACTACACTAATAAAATTGATTATGTAGTGGCAAAAAAATTAGAAATGAATTCATTCATTCAGCAAATATTTATTGCATACTTACTGTGTGCCAGGCACTGAGTTATATAAATTAAGTTGCAGACACAGAACACTAACTGTTTAAAAGTGAATATATGTGTGTGTAAATATTTTTGGAAAGGCAGGTAACAGAAGCAATTTTTATAGTGCCATCCATGCTTATATTTAAATGTTTTAAGTGCTTGAATGAGTATTTTTAAATCTAGAAGACCCTATCCCAAAACATGAACAGTGATTATCTTACCAAGTGGTTTTTATACTTTTTGTTGTTTTCTATGATACACGTGTTATCAGTAACAAATGAAAACATTAAAAAAATTGGAAGATGATTTAGTAGTGACCTCTGGTATCACCATCATTCCTTAAAAAAGAATTAAAAGTGCTTAGCAGATTAGCTTTAATAGGAAATCCGTAATAGACAGAATGATAATGGAGGTAAGAGACCTGAGTGGTCATCCCAAGCATACACACATTCTCACAGAATGTCCATCATGCTGAACTTGTCTGGCTTCCTATTATAATTTCTTTCCAACTTGACTGAACTACATTTGAAATCACTGACTTATTCTCCTCTCTCCAGGGAGTTCTCTTCTGTTCTGCCTGTTGCCCTGATTTGCCATTTATTTATGCCTTTGGAGGTCAGAAAGAAGGGCTTCGGGTCTGGGATATAAGCACAGTGTCTTCAGGTAAGAATCTTAATTTCCTGCCTTTTCTGAATGAGTTCTGTAAATAAGCAGCAAAGGTAGACCCTGTGGTCATCCTGTAGTATAGTCTGCTTAGGAATAGGGTTAAATGTAATTTAGAAATGTTTATGTTCACAAATAATTTTGTCTTTAGACTTTAAAATGTAGGCCATTTAAAAATATCTATTATCTTTATATGCCAAAACTTGAATTTTAAATTTGAAAGATCTTAATGGGAAAACTGGAAGGAAATGTAGCATGGCCTCAAAGAATGACCCTCCCAGGATGAATAAATCTGCTCTGCTCAAAGGGCCCCTCCCTTCCTGAAACTACCTTAGAGTAGAAAAACTTACTGCTCGTATTTTTCTCTTTTTATATTAAGAGTATTTTAGTTTTCTGATCTGGTAATTGCTTAACTCTTTGTGTTCTAGTAAATGAAGCATTTGGAAGACGAGAGAGGCTTGCTCTTGGTAATACAAGAAATTCATCAATTAATGGCCCTTTTGGAAGCAGGAGCTCAGACACACCAATGGAGTCTTAATGAGGATCGTGCAATTTCCTGTTTTGTTTACCTTAACTCAGTTTTAAAAGCTGGCCTAAAATGTACCATGTGTAGTAACAGAATCAAAATTGATTTCCAACTACCTGACATTCCTCTAGTGGTAGCTAAACAAGGCTGCTCAGAGTGCTTGCCGTTCCAGTCTGCAGTGTATAAAGCTCCCGTTGCAGATCTCCTTGGAAAGGGTAATAAAAAAGGTTTTAAAAAAATGATTCCTTAAATATGCCATCTGTCACAGGTAATCTAAGTTTGTAACGCAGCTAGTAATTTACAGGATTTTGCTCTTTTTAAAAATTATATGATCTTAATAGATGGGTAAACCCAGGTCAGGAAGAGTTGTGGTTTGGCCGACATTGCACAGTAGACCACAAACAAAGGAGTGCACTTTCAAAACTGACTGTTCTGCAGTTAATGCTCATGACTTAGAAGTGTTCTCAAAGAAGAGAGACATCATATAATGATAAAGGTTCAATCCAGCAAGAGGATATAACATTCATAAATTTTAAGCACCCCAACATAGGACCGGATAAATACAGTAATAGTAGGGGCCTTTAATATTCCACTTTCACCAATGGCTAGATACTTCAGACAGAAAAATCAATAAAGTGTCCTTAAACAACTTGTTAGACCAAGAAGACGTGACATTACAGAACATTCCATCCAAGAAACAATATAGATTCTTCTCAAACAAACAAGGAAAAATTCTACAGGACAGATCGTTACATCACAAAATGTGTTTCAATAAATTTTTACTTTAGTTTTTCCCTTCCAGTAATCACTGTTGCCTATGAGGGTTTTCTTTTTTTTTTTAATACCTTCACCTTTTTCACCCAGCCCCCCAGCTATCTCCCCTCTAACAGCTGTCACTCTTAATAAATTAAAGATTGAAATCATATCAAACATCTCCAACCACAATAGCATGAAACTAGAAACCAATTACAAGAAAACTGGAAAATTCACAACGATATGGAGATTAAACAACATGTACCAAACAACCAATGGATCAAGGAAGAAAAGAAAAAAAAGAGAGACTATAAAGACCAATGAAACCAAGAGCTGGGTTTTTAAAAAGATAAAATTGACCAATCTTTAGACCCAGAAGTCTCAAAAATAGGAAAGTGATGCCACAGAAATACAAAAGAGCATAAAAGACTATTATGAACAAATTATATCCCAACAAGTTGGACAACCTAGAAGAAAGAAAATTTCATAGACTGATTAGTACTAGAGAGATTGAATCAGGAATAAAAAAATCTCCCAAGAAAAGTGCAGGACCATATGTCTTCACTGGTTAATTCTACCAAACATTTAAATAAGAACCAATACCAATCCTCAAACTCTTCTGAAAAAATAGAGGAAGGGGATACTTTCACACATTTTATGAGGCCAGCATTATTACCCCAAATTGTGGCAAAGTCAGAAAAAGACACAAGAAAATTACAGGCCAATATACCTGATGAACATAAATATATAAATCCTCAATGAAATATTAGCAAATCAAAAATATGTTAAAGGGATCATAAACTATGATCAAGTGAGATTTATTCCAGGGATACAAGGATGGTTCAACATCTGTTAAGTCAAAGTGATAGCATCACATTAACAAAATGAAGGATAAAAATAGGATTATTTCAGCCCTAACCGGTTTGGCTCAGTGGATAGAGCATCGGACTGAAGGGGTCCCAGGTTCGATTCTGGTCAAGGGCATATACCTTGGTTGCTGGCACATGCCCAGTGGGGGGCGTGCAGGAGGCAGCTGATCGACGTTTCTCAATTGATATTTCTAACTCTCCTCTCCCTTCCTCTCTGTAAAAAAAAAATCAAAATATATTTTAAAAAATAGTTTCTAAAAAAAAATAGGACTATTTCAAAAGATGCAGGAAATGACAAAGTTTAATGTCCGTTTACTACATAAACTTTTAACAAAGTGGGTACAGAGGGAATATACCTCAACAAAGTTATATACAGGGGTTGGCAAAAGTAGCTTTACAGTTGTGAGTAGGTGAAAGTTTATTCTAGTCTTTATTGTATTTTCCATATGAACAACTATAAACCTACTCTTGCCCACTTTTGTACATGGCAAGCTTATCACTAACATACTGGTGAAAAGCTCAAAGGTTTGCTTCTCTGATGTTATAAGGATGCTGACTCTTGCAGTTTATTCAGCACATTATTGGAAGCTCTAGTCAGAGCAACTAGCGGGAACGGGGGGGCCAAAAGCATCCAAAAACTGTTACTATCCATAGGTGAAATACAGAAAACCCTAAAGACTCCACCAAAAACCTGTTAGGACTAAAACAAATTTACTAGTTGCAGGATATAAAATCATAGAAATCTGTTGCATTTCTATACAATAATGAATTACCAGAGAAATTTAAAACAATTCCATTTATAATTGCACCAAATAAAATACCTAAGAATAAAGTTAACCAATGAGGTGAAAGACCTGTACAATGAAAACTATTAAGACATTGGTTTAAAAAACAAATGAAGCCGTAACCGGTTTGGCTCAGTGGATAGAGCGTCGGCCTGCAGAATGAAAGGTCCCAGGTTCGATTCCGGTCAAGGGCATGTACCTTGGTTGCGGACACGTCCCTGGTGGGGGGTGTGCAGGAGGCAGCTGATCGATGTTTCTCTCTCATCGATGTTTCTAACTATCCCTCTCCCTTCCTCTCTGTAAAAAAATCAATAAAATATATTTTTAAAAAATGGAAAGAAATCACATACTCATGGATTGGAAGAATTACTATTGTTAAAATGTCACACTTAATTCATCTCACTAGCAGTAGCTAGAATCTCACTGCCTTGAAACCCAGCCAGGGTAAGGTAACTAATTGAGATAACTCGATCAAATGACAGAATCTCCTCAAGCTAAAGGCTTGAAATGGAGTCCAGGCTGAATTCTAGGAATGACTCCCAATCCTATACCACAGAAGTAAGCTTGCAATGTACAGCTGCTGCTGCCGCTGCTATGATCAGGAAGCTACCTGCCACATCAGAAAACACCCGCCACAGCCATCAGCTCCAAATGACATCACCCTTGGTGAGATCCAAGCCTGCATAATAAATAGAAGCCCCAGGCCCTATTTGTCTCCCCACGTAACTCATTTCTGAATCAAACTCTCACCCAGGGACACCAGATCAGAGGAACGTTGGTTTTGTTTGGAATCTTAGCTCTAAAGGAGCCTGAGAAGTGGTTTTTAACTTTCCAGACTCTACAGCACAGGAAAGCATGATTAAAAGGGATTGGCAATCTCGAGTAGCTTCTTTGTATAACTCCAGTTAATATATACATATAGACAACATGACTAGACAACAGGCTTTTTCACTTAACAAGATGTCTTGGAGATATTTCCATGTAACATAAATTACCTTGTCCTTTTTGACAGCATTGTATTATTTAATATAAATGTGCCATAATTCACCATTTTCTTCTGGAGGATACAGGTTTTTTCCATCTTCAGTGTTAAAATCACATCCTTACCACACCTGCAAGAAAGAAGTAACACCCCCCGCCCTTTTTTAAAATATGTGTGTGCTTCTGGACTTCAAATTAGATTCCCTGGTCACAAGCCATTGTTTTTCTTTATGTGTATCCCTACCCCACCCCCTTAAAATCGAACGTCTTTTTCCAAAGACAATATATGCTCAATGAATGGATCATCCTGCTTTTCCCTTGCCATGAAACACTATTTGCATTTTGGGAATTTCAGATGCTAAGGAGCCTGGTACACTCGTTCATTTATTGCATTATCTGGTTCAGGCATCTTGAAAAAGTCCCTAACAGAATATTATGTCATCTCACACTTTTGAATAATTCTTTTTTCATAGACAAGTGCCAGTTGTCCAATTAAAAACAAGGGCCCCCACAAAGGGGTTTTCTGCTTATAAAAGTGCATTTCACAACCTCAGTGCAAATGTGCAACTACTATAGGTAGCAGTGTGGTGCACCTGAAATGAGGTGTCAGAACAGCAGCATGTAGATTAGCATGGAAGAGAACGCCGGAGGAAAAACACATACATTTTAACAAGTACTCCAAGGCAGCAGATCACTGGGCACGGAAGGGAGGAAATCTTAAATTTTTTAACTTAATTTCAACATCTATAAAAAGACGGTAAAACCTACTATTAGGAGCTTGATTTTAATCCTATCCCAAAGCTCATCTCCAGCCTGTGCCTCAGAAAATCTGTAGCAGCACAAAAGGTGTGTGTTGGGGGGAGGGGGGGGGCAGGTACAGCAGAGCAGAAAACAAAGACCAAGGTATGCTTTCCATGAGCTCCCTAGACCACGTATATAAATAAATATGTTGTCTAAAGGGAATAGATTTTCTGTGTGATCTTTAAAAGACTTGTAGCCCTGGTGAGATCCCAATTTTAGCCAAGCCACTTTTAAAGAATCAATAAAGCTTGGTGGGGTAGGCACAGGCTGCCATTCCTAGCTGTGCAACTGAGTGCCAATTACAGAATTGTCTCACAATTCCAGAGACCAGAGGTCCGAGAAGATCAAAGTGTCAGCAGAGCAGAGCTGTTTCTTCCGAGCCATCTCTCCTCGGCTTGTAGATAACAATCTTCTCCGTGTCTTCACCTGGTCTCCCCTCTGTGCTTATCTGCAAACTTCCTTAGTAGGACACCAGTCATTATTGTATTAAGGCATGTCCTAAGAAACTCATCTCTACCTTAATCACTTTTCTGAAGACCTTATCTACAAATATGGTCACATTCTCAGGAACTGGGGGTTGAACTTCAAAATATGAAGGTGGGGAGGGACCATCTAACCCAGGGGTGGGCAAACTTTTTGACTCGAGAGCCACAATGGGTTCTTAAACTGGACCGGAGGGCCGGAACAAAAGCATGGATGGAGTGTTTGTGTGAACTAATATAAATTCAAAGTAAACATCATTACATAAAAGGGTACGGTCTTTTTTTTTTTTAGTTTTATTCATTTCAAACGGGCCAGATCCGGCCCTCGGGCCGTAGTTTGCCCACGGCTGAACCCATAACAGGCAGTAACCACTTGTATACGTGAGGATATGTCATTTTTGAGTGACTAAGATGTAGCTGGGTGATCAGATACTGTAAGTTGACACTGATGATGGGCTGACAGTTAAACGTGTTAACGAGGAAGTGTGTGTAGAAGTCAACAGGCTGGAACAGCTGAAGGAGACTAGTTCCTGCCACCCCTTTGCCCTCTGATGTGTTGAGGACCTCAGCTCAGCACACCTGCAAGGTTATCAGCAGCTCTCCTTCAAGGAAGGAAGCAACGCACATGCACACACACACACACTGACCTACAAGAACAGCGAACTAGTTTCTAGGCTTTGGCCTTGAAAACTCAAATTATGCTCAGTTTTACTTTGTATAAATAAAATCTAGGGCTTCTTGGGCCATCTATAGCTATGTATTTTAGGATAGAAACCTGTGCTAACCTAAAACTGGACTAATGTTTACTGTACATCAACACTGTGAAGGCCCTTTACACATGTTAACTAACTTAACATCAAACAGTATTATCAAACGGGAAACCTTATTCTCTACTTACAGTAAACAGAGGCATGGAGAGGTCACATAACTTAGCTAAGGTTACAGACCATCATGCAGCCAAGCCCAGGCTGGAGAATGTTCAGTCGGCTCTAGCGCTCTCATATCCTGCTTCTCGACATGACCATGTCCCCAACACAGCAGCAGAGGCAGCCACCTGCAACAGGCGGAGAAGGCTCAGAGCAAAATCTTGTCAAAGGCCAGTTACTAATGTATTCATCTCATGAGAAGAACTTTGAATGTACATTTTAAGTCTAAGAGGTAAAAAATGAAAGACGGCGGTAAATAAGCAGTAAAAGTTACGTTCTCACTTAAAACTGTTTTCCTCTATTGTTTTTGTTTGTTTTTACATTAGGCTTAACCATCTTGGGCAGCATTTCAACCAGCATTAGGCAGTGAAGGAATTTAACCAGCATGAGCTACTGAGATAAAGGGAGAAAGGAAGCTTATAGTTCCAGCACCTATGGTTTCCTGGGAACACGGGTGGCCTGCCTTTGGCAAAAGGCTGAACTTGGAGCTGCTCCAGTTGCACTAGAGTTGACCTGCCCTGATGGAGGCACCCCTACATACCAACACCTCACCCCCCTCCCTCACTGTAGATTAACCACAGCTCTGCAAGGAGGCAGCAGAGTAAAGGCACTACGTTAGGGAGCAGCAGGATACAAGCTGGAAACACAGGCAGCAGTTTAAGCAGTTTTGCAGACACACATTTCAACACGATCCCTAAGCCACCGTACTTAGGAAATCCTCTCTCCATTTCTAACCTTTAAAAAACTCGTTATACCTGATTTTCTCCCAAAAGCTCGTTCTTCTCCTTCTTCCCCAAAATGATAAGAAAATCCTGTATTTTTAAAAAAGTTTTTATTTTAATCCTTCCTAGAGGAATACAGATTTGAATGCAATACATTCATTCTATAAATACATTAGCAGCAAAACCTTCCCACCAGAGTCCTTGCTACTCCAACCCAGAGGATGTGCCTCAGCGCAGGAGAGCGTGTTCTATCAACCGTCAACTTAAGGATGTCTGCTTTTTGCTGAAAGCACGTTAAACCAGGGGAAAGACCAGATGGACGAAGAACTAAGCCGGGACCCTGAAAACACACCCACATGGGTGTGTTTCTGCCTTCCAAATCCTTTGGTATTCACCGTGTTTAACCAGTGAAGTTCTTCACCAGAAAACTGGGCAGGCCTAGCCTTGCAAATGCCCCAATGTATTTGGAGTCATTTGTCTTTGAGTTGGCAACAGTTTAATGATGTCTTGATCCTTCAGAGGGTAAGCCAGATATAAAGGATCATTCCCTCCTTCCTTCCTTGGGCCGAGGTGCCCCTTTGCCCGCTGAGTCTATGTGTGCTTATGGCTGGGAGTTAACCCAGCAGGCATTACTTAGCTCTACACCTCCAGGTCCCCTTTGGCCAGGGGCTGGATGCTTTATTGAGACAGAGATAGGTCTAAACCTACACAGATATCTATAGAACAATAACCAGGTGCCTGACCCATAAAAGCTAGTTTCTTGGGCAGTGGCCCTGGCATCTCTCCTTTTCTTCTCTCCATCATGGCCTATTGCATGGCTGCTCCTTTCTTATCTGCCCTCCAGGCACCTGCTGAAACTTTGGGAAGCAAGATCTACTCTAAATTCCCAAGTAGAGATTAAGGCGGGTGGGGCTTTGAACTTGTTAGCTGCAAAGGAGCTTACAAGTTTTCAGCTTACTGCTGTATTCGTCTGTTCTGGGACAAATACGTCACAATAGTCCATATGAAATACAACACTAGAACCACAATCAGCAATTGGGATGACTATGAGGCAGGGATCAAGTTTAGAGTACTACGAAATCCTAGTTCTGGGAAGAAAAGTGAACAATGAAATAATTTAAAATAAATCTTACTTGTTTGGGCAGAAGGCAGCTTTGACAAGGGCATAAATATAACCAGATTATCATGTAAATACAGACCTCAAAAGTTAACTTTCCTTCCCACACATGACTTAAAAATAGGACACATGCTCTCTTTTCCCAACCTGTTTTAGTGTTTGCATTAGGCTATTCCCCGTAAGTGCTTTATCCATTCCCAGTCTGTTTTGACTGTTTGCTGGAAGGAAAATCAGAAACCTTTTCATATAAAAACCATTGTAGTGAATAACCGGTTATGTTTTTCCCTTTGCATTTTCCATCCAAAACATTTGGCATCTCCTTTATTTATGTGCCGGCAGAGACTCATCTGCTGAATACACAGCACTGTTCATCCGACAGTCTTCTGTCCCCACAGCGTCTGCCAGCTCTTCCTCCTCTGAGTCATCCTCTTCTTCCTCCTCTTGTGCTGAAGAACTGGAGGTGGGCCCTTTGCAGGTTTTCAGGTGACGGGTGAGATGATATTTGGTTAAATAAGCTTTTGTACATTTTTCACAGACATAATCCCGCTTTCCTTCATGTGAATTGAGATGTTTCTTTAAATGATTTGTTCTCAAGAACGGCTTGTCACACTTGGGACACTTGATCTGGCGTTCTCTAAGAGGAACACAAGAAAAACATTTGGTTGGATTACAAGTGACAACTGAGGTCCACACTTATCCTTCATCACTGCAGGCCCTTGTCAGAGCAGCTCTGCCCGTCTAGAATCAGACATTCTATAGGAGATGCAGCACACAGGCAAGTCATAAAACATCTGTATCGTTTAAACAGTATAGACTGACTTTGCCTATTTTGGCATCCTATGTAAATGGGATCACTCTGGATGTATCTTTTTTGTCTGCTTCTTGCACTCAATATGTTATTTGTGAAATTCATTCAAGTGGCTGCGGGTATCAGTAGTCTCTTCCTTTACATTGCGGAAAACTACTTACAAATACACAACTTACCTTTTGTTAAGGTATTTTGGTGGTTCCAGTATTTATCATCACAGGCAAGACTGCTACCAACATTTCTATACCTGTATGTTGGCTTGCACATATACATACTCAGGAGCAGTGTAGCTGGATCAAAACATATGCACATCTTCAACTCTACTAGATGAAGCTAAACCATTTTTACAATTTCGTTTTATCTACATACATGTCCATCAACAACCATTTCAGAGTTCCTGTGGCCTACATTCTCACCAACAAGTGGAGACTCAAATTTGAAAATGTTTAAATGTTTGCCAATTGGCCAGTCCTTAGCTGTATCTCAATATGGTGTCAATGGTAATCCCTACAACAAAAATTTACCCAGCTCAAAATGTCAGTGCCAAGGTTTGAGAGCTGAAAAGAACCATAGAGATTATACAGACCAGGAATTTTTAAACTTTTTTGAGCAGTGGAAAGCCCAGTATGTGAAACAGATAAAGGGGTTACAATCCTTGAAGGAGCGGTGAGGTGCAGTGGGAGGCTCTGAAGCCTAGCCACTCTTAGCGTTTCTACTGCCTTCTCCCTCCCAGCAGAAGGATCTTGTGAAGCCACAGAATGTGGAAAACTAAGGCCTGGACTTTATGGAGCTTACGTCCTAGTGGAGGAGTTACACCATAAACAAATAAAAACATATAGCATGATAGCAGGTAGTAATGATGAGTACTGTGAAAAAAATGAAGCCAGGTAAATGGAATCCTATTTTAGGTAAGATGGTCACGGAGGGCCATTCCTAGATGACATTTGATCAGAGACCTGAAGGAAGTGAGGGAGGAAGATGGGCAGCTTCTGCTGAGGGCCCTCTTCCTGGCTTGTCCTCACAGAGTGGACAGAGTGAGCCCACTCTAGTCTCTCTTCCTCTTAGAAGGACACCAATTCTATCAATGGTGGGTCCCACCTCAAGACCTCATATAAATCTCATTACCCGAGGAGCACCCAGGCTGTGGAGTAACTTACTGTGTGTGGATGAGCACATGCTGCTTGAGGTCCTGCCTCCGCATAAACAACTTGTCACAGTAATCACACTTGAGATTCTTCTCGCCCGTATGGATCACCATGTGCGACTCCAGGTGAGCCTTCTGGGTGAAAGACTTGTCACACAAAGTACACCTGTAGTTCTTCTGACCTGCACATTAACCCAAAGGATCACACTGTGACTGAAACCACCACCAGCCTCTCAAGATGAACAGACCCCGTGTGAGTGTGTGGCAGAGGCAGGAGTAAACAGAACTGTCTGGTAGTTGAAACTTCACTTTCTAGGGCCATCTTCCTAGAACCACCCAGAGCCACTGAATTTACATTCATCAACTAGTGCCAGTGAAGCTAATAAATCTGACCTCCATCTGGGACTGCTTAAATGTATATATATTTTTAATGTTTAAAGCAGACATGCTATAAAATATGAAAAAAAAATCACATCATCCTAGGGCCCAGTCTATAGGTAAATATATTTTAACAACCTGTATGTATAGTTTTCTCTCTCTCTCTTTTTTTAAAAATATATTTTATTGATTTTTTACAGAGAGGAAGGGAGAGGGATAGAGAGTTAGAAACATCGATGAGAGAGAAACATCGATCAGCTGCCTCCTGCACACCTCCTACTGGGATCTGCCCACAACCAAGGTACATGCCCTTGACCGGAATCGAACCTGGGCCCCTTCAGTCCACAGGCTGATGCTCTATCCTCTGAGCCAAACCAGCTAGGGCTCTCTCTTTTTTTAAACATATCATATGACTTCATAAACCAGGGATGGAATAAAATTCTTCTAAGAATGCAGAAATCAGATTATACTAGGTCAGGGGTTGGCAAACCTTTCTCAAACTAGTCAGTATTTTAAGTCTTGTGGGCTATGCAGTCTCTGTGACTACACAGTCTTAATGCAAAAAGATGAGGAAGAATTTTACGTTCAAAGATTTGGAGAACAAATGACCCAGCCAAAAAAAATGAAAACCTCATCAGTTATTTTATAGTATGTATGAAAAATGTAAGTGTTCAATGAAAGCAGTTGGTTTGGAGTTTAGAAAATAGAAACTCAAAAAACAAAGTTTTAACAATGTTTACTGAGCAATATTCAAAGGAGAAACGCTGGCTCCGGCTAGTGACCCAGACTGAGCTCTAAAAGGAGGCTCAGGCTATTTTCACAGAATTTCTTTTGCTTTAAGTTCAAATAAATTAATCAACTTCCTGATTATTAACTGCATTTTCCCAGTCTGGGCGCCTAGAAAGTGGAGCATCTTAACTGCTGGAAGAAACTCCCTCTGAGGAATGCGTTATCCCACAAAGATTTACCATCCAATGAAGTCCTGCTGCCTGCCAGCGGGATTCCTTCTCTAACACCTTACCTCAACTCTACCTGCAAGACTACCTCCCTGCAAAGCCTTTACTACTGCAATTTCTAACTGTTGCAAAATTCCACACTGATGGTCCAATACAACTTACCTGTATGTATCTTGAGGTGGGTCCGCAGGTTGCTGGGATCACTAAAAGCCTTGCTACAGAAATCACACTTGTGGGGCTTCATACCTATGTGACCCATAAAGTGGACATGAAGTTTGGAAGGAGAGATAAAAGCTTGGGGGCACATTGAGCACTTCCACTTCCTTTCTTTGCTGTGGCCGGGCCTGTGGCTGCTGCTGTGGCCCTGGCCAGGAAGATGGCTATGGATGTGGCTGGTCAGGTGGGCTTTGAATTCTGTATAGGAATTGCACTCCTTGCCACAGTTACAGAGGTGCACATCTGGATGTTCAGGAACACCTTGAAAAAAAATTAATATCTCCTGATACTTCCATTTTAAAGCGTATTCTTGATATTAATAATTTTTGCTTACAATTTTTCCCTTTTACCCAAATGTCCATCTTGCTACTACCTATAAAAGTAAAATGTCTTATTCAATGCTCTATTCCCAGCCTATCAAACAGTGCCAGAAACACAGGAAGCACTTAATAAATACTGCACTATAAGGTATATTTCCTAGGGGAAAAAAGTAAGATTCTGTAGCACACACAAACTCAGACATCACTTGTCATCGTGTATCATCATGACACAGTGCAAAGAAAAGCCCAGGAAGGCTAAATCACTCAAGGAGTTCTGCCATCCTTTATGAACTTCAACTGCAATGGTACTGGCTCAAAAAGCAGCCTGGGGAACTTCAAATTCTCCAAATCAAAGTGCTAACACAAAAGTTCATTTCATATGAACACTGCTGGTCAATAACACTCAGTTTGTGAAGAACCTCAGAGAGTTTAACCTTTCAACAGAGAGGTAATAGTCTGCTTTTATATACACAAAGGTTAGCTGATGTGTTTCAGCGGATATTTAAACCTTTACTTTTGGTCCTTGGTGTTCTTACGACGCTAGATTCATAACAAACAAGTCGTACATTAACTTACCAATCTGCTGAGCATAATCCCGGCTGTAATAAAAGAGCAGTTCGTTTTCAGGAGGAATATCTTGTGAAGTGTAGAAATAAATTTTTCCATCATGGGGATAAGCCACCAAATTCTGCTCTTCCCGGTTCCTAAATTACATTTAATAGATGAAGCATATTATTTTTGAAATATGTACTAAACACATCATATCCCTAGAGCAAAATCTTCTATGAAAACTTAGATATAATTTTTCTGGGTCACTTTTCTAATTCCCTATCCTATCTAGTGTGAGGGATGTGTGCAGAAACAGAATTCTTACTTCAGTACATCAGTTTATTGCCCTTTACAGTTAGAAACACTACAGTCTGTTACTGAAAGCAAATAAATTAATCTTTACATAAACAATATGACAAAGACATAGAGATAGATAGCTGAACGAGAATTAACCACAACTAACAGTCAATATAAAGAGAAGGTACCCACTGGAAAATCTAATGGTAACAGTATCATTCCTTATTGCACGGGTAACTTGAGTAAACTGTTCATTAAAAGGATAGTTTCTTGTGTTTTCAATTTATAATTACCACTAGTCAACAACTGGAGTGAAGAAGGGGAAAAGCCTTAGGCCTTAAAGTATGTGCAGACATCAGTGTAATTTGCATTTTCCAGCTCTTCCGCATTTTACACAGAGCTTCCTATTGAAAACTATCTGAATCATAATTCCTCTCACCCAAAACTACTCTTACCTGGCTTTGCGCACAAACATCATCCAATTACATTCATTTTCGTCAGTTGTAACAATGCAAAATTCTAGGACACCGTTGTGGTATATCTGCCAAGAGAAGGCAAATATACACATCAAATGAACTGACAAGCGATATAGAATGCTACTGAATTAAGGCCATCTGACTTAGTTTGCAGCTTTCCTAGTCAATGTGAAAAATACATAGTTGCCTTCTCACATGCCTGTCATTTCACCAGTCCCCCTATTTCTAGCAACCAAATAAAGACCATCAGAGACCTACAGTTGGTGTTCAGTGTACAGAATGGCAGTGTTCTTGATTATTCACATTTTGGCTTGACTGGAAAAGATACACACACAAAAATCAGACAGTCTACTTGTTTTCATCACCTGCCACATGGCACAGAACAGCTGAATGGACATTAAGGTCAGAGAACCATCTCTTCTCATTCTTCTCCAATGGACCTAGCATTCTTCTATGTCCCCTTTTGGATACCAAAATTAAAGTCCCCAATGCCAGTGGTACCTTACTTTCCAACTGTCCCAGGACTCACTTTCCCCTCACTTCAATTTTACAGCATCATTTCCAATCTACTAGGATTCAATATAAACTGTTACAGGATATGTTGTTAAAACCTGTGCTTTCAGTCCTCCCTTTGGAAAACTAGAGAAGCAACCTTACCTTCTAATTCTAGAACCATTTCCCAGGCTAAATATTTGAGGAGTGTTTTAGTTTATTATAAAATAAGACTTTCATCATATAAACGAAGCTCATAGCCTCAGCTGTCACAAGTAATTCAAAAGGAGAATCATTTGATTATCTAACAAAATGGAGACTAAAACAGTTTACCGTCTATATTCAATAGCTGGTGTTTTGCTATGTAATATACAGAACTTGGCTACCAAGAACAGAAAGGATAGAATATTAAGTAAACAACTGACAGGCAAATGGCACTGTATCATCATGGCTAATTTTGACCTTTACATCACTTTTAACTACCTTATAAAATAAAAACATCCAAAAGTCACGCATAAGTTTCATAAACACTGACCTTCCAGATATGGTTAACTGCCTTGTCTGTCCATTCTGCTACTTCCATGGAGTGACTTTGCTGGCCAATGAGAGGCCCAAAGCAAGTCCGCACAGGAATGGTTTCTCCCGTCCATACACCTGTCAGTGGAAGGACACCGACTACACAATCAGTACCTTAAACATCTCCGGACACAGAGAGTGAGTAGCTTAACCCAAGCAAATAATCTGATTTTCAGGGAACCTGAGAACTACTGGGATTCCAGGACTCCTTAGAGGTAGCTAAGTCATATGAGTATGGAAAATGTAATGGATAAAATGGGCTCAGAAGAAATATGCAAAGAAGTAATATCAGACATTTCTAAACCCAGTCTTATACACAACGAATCAAACCATGTCCCTCCAAATACGTTATTTTGGAGTTATCATATTAAAAGACTAGAGAATATTATTCTATTATAAAAATATAAAGCAACTGCTAAACTTCTAAAATTGTGCTTAAAGCACTGCTCTATATTATCTAAGCTGTTTCATGCTTTCAACTGACATCAAGCTACAGCTGAAAGAATAATGAACTTTGATTCATATTTTCAAAGAAATGACACAATACTGCAGAAACCATGTTAAAGTCAAATATGGGTAAGCACACTCTGGCAGTATTCTTTATTCTTTTTCCCTAGAGTATTAGACAACTTACACTCAATTTCAACGTCTTTTGTAACAAATGGTTACCAGTGGTGAATTTTGCATGTTTCTATAAAAGAACGAAGTTTCAAGGAATGTTTTGTCATGGTAATTCTTAGTGGATGCTACAGTGAGAATAAAAGGGAAATCTTCAAAGACTCAGGCCAGGATTCTCTCCTCTATTCAATTCTGACTCTAAGTAAGGAGACCATTTCCAATAAAGTTTTCAACTTGATTTATTCCTATCACCACTGGACAAGATAAATATTCCCTAAAAGGATAAATCCTAAGCCATAAATTGACTTTTGGATCAACCAAATAGTCACTAAATTATACACGCCCACTTTTACAACTCTGCCTCACAAAGAAAGAAGACACTTGAGGGGGTTTTATGGTTCTTACCAACTTCTGCTCCCACAATTGACTGGCGCAGAACAAGCTGCTTTGGGAGAGAAAGCCTGGCTCTGCTCTCTATTGGAGTATCAGGAACAAAAGTCACTGGTCCGTGATCAGGGCAGTCTGAGGGATAGGCTCGGTCACAGAGGGTGCACCCTGCAGGTGGAAAATTTGAGAAACACAAATGAGTTCACCTCAAGCAGGCTAAATTACCACCTGCTCTTCTAGTTAAACACTAATTACTAAATTGTAACCAGTAAGAAGCAAGGTTCTAGCAGAAATACTTTAATCAAAGAGCTACTCTTATACTAAAATATATATCAACTCCTCTCTCTTCAGCAAGATGTGACTTTTTCCTTTTGATCTAACAGGACAAGTTTCCTATTCAGTGCTTAAGAGCAAGACTGATTTAAAAAAATAACAGTACATTTACTTCAAAAATCAAGTTTAAAAAAAATCAAGTTCAGTCATCCCTGGACACATCCTCTCATATGCTTTAAATTATCTCTAGGTTACTTACAATACCTAATGCAATGTAAATGCTATGTAAGTACTTGTTATACTGAATTATTTAAAGATCAACTTTCTGTAATTTTTTTTCTATCTGCAGTCGGTTCAATCTGCAGATGCAGATCCTGTGGATACAGAGGGCCGACTGTACACTACTCCTTACATTAAGTAGATAATATGATGTTCTGCAGCCTGAAATTGGATTCCAATTCTACGAACTATAAGAGGAAACTGGGCTGAAATGCTGTCAGTCATGCAAAGCAGAGATGACAGAGCCAGCGGCACCTCTATTCTCTTTTGCTTCACCATAAACAAACTGGCCAACCAGATTTTGATGGCAGATTTTTAAGCCAAAAAAGTATTTATAACCTGCTCTTTGGGCCAGCAGGCAGAATACATTCTTGCAGATACATCTGCTTAAAATTCTTAATTTCTCACTGTTCATATGACCTTTGTATACTGTTGTCTATGCTTACTATAACTTCACTTTCACAAGCTCATGAGTGTCCTCCCTCTCCATAAATCTTTTGCTCTATTCTTTTATTTTTATTTCTCTCTGTTAAGGAAATAAATTCATGCCTCTATTAGCCAATGACTGAGTTCAAACTTTCCCAATTGTTCATAAAATAAGTAGAATCCATAAACCTTAGAACCACTGCCATCCAAGTGTCTTTTTCTCCTAAGTAATCATTAGAAATTCTACTTAAATGGCATAAGGTGTCAGAAAGTTTTCATATTTAGCCAAAGAGTAATAACATATTACTTCAACTACTGCTTGGTTAAAAAGTCTTTGAATATCCAATTAGAGATCTCTTATCCTTGATGAGAACTGATTAACGAGAAGGGAATCACCTCCAAACAATGGAGATTCAGATTTCATACAACAGAAAATGCTTAGCTGTTTCTCCAAAGATATACAAATGGCCAGTAAGTACATGTAAAGTGACTCAACATCATTATTCATTAGGGGAAGGCAAACCGGACAATAAGATGTCACTTCACACCCAAAAGGATGGTTATAATAAAACAGAAAGAAAGTGCTGGCAAAGATGTGGAAAAACTGGAAGCCTGATATACTGATATTGGAAATATAAACTGTTGCATCCACTCTGGCAATTCCCCCCGTATTTCCAGACAGACAGATCTCTGAGCTCCAGATTCGACTTCTCATTAGACATTTCTACTACGCATCTTATGGACACTAAAATCAGCATGTCTAAAATTGGCTTCACCATCACTCCTCAAAAAAATTCATCTACTCCTCCTCCACCAATCATTATCCTAAGAAAGTGTTACTACTATCCACCAGTTTTCCTTGCCAAAAACCAGGGTTTTCTTCCATAACCCTTCCTTCCCCTAACTTCATCCACTCAACAAGTTTTACTTAGTTCTTGTAAACATCCTGCACTTTTCCTCAACCTTTACTTCTACTCCGTTAGAAAAATCACCTTTACGGCATCTTCTTTACCTACTTGCCTCTAACTAGCCTCCCCTGGTAAGTTTCCCCTGCCTCTTCCATGCCCTTGTTAGGTGCTCCACCTCCTTAGGCCCCTTTAGCACCTTGCAGTTAATCCCATCTTCGCACTTATCACACTGTACGCAATAGCCTGTTTACTTGCCTATGCCTCCCATCAGACTACAAGCTCCTTAAAGGCATGTGCTGGCTCTTATCAACCGTTTTCTCCCCAGCATCTAGCAGAGGCTGGCATATAATAAGCAATCAACATGTTTCCTCCATAAATGAAGTATGTGGTGACACCAACAAATTGTTTTTATACTACTTTTTTTTATTGCCCTATAAAAAGAACTTTTACATGAGCAACTATAGTAATTTATATACATTCTGAGCAAAAACAAAATTGTATCCACCTGTATTTCTCCGTTGGGATTTTAAAAAAAAAAGTGCACAATTTAATAAATGTTATGTTGAAGAGCATAAGGCATGTCACACAGACTACCTTCCTAAAGTTTATTCCTGTAATTAACTATTTGTGAAACCTTGGGAAATACCTTATGTATTTTGGGGCTAAGCTTATCTGTAAATTACAGAAATGACTCTGTTTCCTTACTTCAGGAGGATGTTGTAAGAACCAATGAAATGTCTATGTATCATTTGACTAACCTGAGGAAAAGGCACCACATTAATATAAAGGACACTACTAAGCAAAGAAAAATTACAAAGCCTAGTTACTTTCTAAACTTCTTTAACACCTGACTTTGTGACTAAGCCTGTTAGGAATGATGGCCCTTTCCACCAATATTTCCAAAACAAAAAAGGCTAAGCACACTCACAAATTGTAAACAAGGTTGCCATATTTTCTTTGTTTGAATTGGAATCTTCCATTTGCAGTGAAGGTGGTACAAAAGAAAGACTGTCTGAAGATACATCTACATGACCTGTTCCCATAGCAACCTCCTGGGTGATGGAGGAGACAGCCACAGGTTCTAGGCTCAGGCCAACTTCATGGAGGGAAACAGATTCTAGGGAGGCGAGGTTGTGTGAGGTAGAGAGTGCCACGCTTACAGAGTTGGTGCTCATGGCCACGGTGTGAATAGAGTCACTGAGGGCACTGTCAGACATCCCGTTGACCCGACTTGCAATGTGGTCTGTCTCCATGACCACAGGGAGCTCCAGGCCATTCCCATGAATGGGTATCACACCACCATGCCCTACAGTGTCTGCCGCAAGGTTGTTGCTCACAGAATCCACAGACAGAGGTTCATGACTTCTGGAGCCATTTGGGATTTGAGAATGCTCGCCTGCAACACCATCCATTGTAAGCTCTTCTGCCATTCCATCTGTAGAGATGGGGCTAGTAACCCTAGAGACGTTCTCCATAGTGATTGTTGTGTCCAAGGCCACCTCATGGCCGTCACTGGGATGAAGACTTTGGGCACCGTGTGTGTTCACAGAGCGAGAGTCTATTGAAACAATGCCTTGTTCTAATCCAACATTTCCATTGGACTGGTAGGGATCTAGTGCTGAAGGGTTGTTGGCAATAGATAATGCTGTATTACCATCAACATTTATGGAGTTGGGGTGGATGTACTGAGGAGGTGGTCTGTCAGCTAAATAAGACAAAATGCCTGAGAAAAGGAAAAGATAACAGATTTTTTAGTACATTGTTAAAATAAAAATTCCAAATGCTAGAGCTACAAATATAACTAAACTAAAATAATCTCCTATCTACTTCTTTGGTTTAATCCATATATATATATACTTTATAAATAGCAACATACATATAACATAATTCAGTTTTTCCTATGAAACTCAGAAATCATAAAAAATTAACTGTGTTCCTTTGACATCCCTAGAAGTTAATCATTTAAATGTTGCCTTTTATACATGGTGGGAATTCCTGAGTCCTAAGATGCTAAAATTTGCTCTATAAGAATTAAAATGTAAAATGATTTAAAACTATATCTTCCATGTGGAAAAATAAAATATAACTTATTAAACTATCATAATACACTACCAGCGGTTCTCAACCTGTGGGTAGCGACCCCTTTGGCAGTCGAACGACCCTTTCACAGAGGTTGCCTAAGACCATTCTGCATATTAGATATTTACATTACGATTCATAACTGTAGCAACATTACAGTTATGAAGTAGCAACGAAAATAATTTTATGGTTGGGTCACAACATGAGGAACTATATTTAAAGGGCCAGAAGGTTGAGAACCACTAGGCACTATTCAAAACAAGTCATAATTGTACCTGCTTTATTGAAACAGAAAAAGATATTTAAACACTCGTGCTTATGAAGATGTAGTGAAATGGTACTTGCTGCATTGCCAGTTGGAGTGTAATTACCAAAACCTCTTTGGAAAGGATACATATTAAGAATCTCAAAAACATTCATACCATCTTGCGTAAGAAATTTCTTAAATGCATTTTGTAAATATTATACACAAAGATGTTCATATAATGGTAATTAAAAAATGGAAAAACAAAACTGTCAAAAAAGAAAGACTGATATAATAAATCATGAAATACCCATTCAATAGAATGTAATGCATCATTAAAAAGGATATTATGAGCCCTAGCTGGTTTGGCTCAGTGACTAGAGCATCCACCCACAGACTGAGGGTCCCGGGTTCGATTCCAGTTAAGGGCAAGTACCTTGATTGCAGGCTCAATCCCTAGCCCTGGTTGGGGCACATGTGAGAGGCAACCAATCGATATATCTCTCTCACATTGATGTTTCTCTCTCTGTCTCTCCCTCTCCCTTCTACCTTCTCTAAAAATCAATGGAAAAATATTATTGGGTGAGGATTAACAACAACAACAACAAAAAACAACAAAAAAAGGATATTATGAAAACCAGGTAGTAGTTGAGGAAAATAACTATGTAAAATTAGAGAAAAATATTAAGTGAAAAAAGTAAGGATACACAATTGTATAAAATAAACAATCTTAATTACAAAAAAAAAAAAACAGTAAAATCTATACACCAAAATAAAAGACAGGAAGGATGATGGGACTATGAATGGTTTCCCTATTTGCTAAATTATCTAAAATAAGCATTTAATAACTTTTGTAACAGAATAAAAGTTCAATAAAGCCCTGGCTGGTTTGGCTCAGTGGATAGATCATTGGCCAGAGGACTGAAGGGTCCTGGGTTTGATTCCGGTCAAGGGCACATGTCTGTGTTGCAGGCTCAATCCCCAGTAGGGGGCGTACAGGGGACAGCCAATTAATGATTCTCATCATTGATATTTCTATCTCTCTCCTTCTCCTTTCATCTCTGAAATTAATAAAAAAAAATTTTAATTTTTAAAAAGTCAATAAACTTTATAATAAACAATGACACTGTAGCAGAACATGTGGTTGGCAGGAATTACAATTGCAGGATTATAAAACTGAACCAAGGAGATGCTGGAAGAGAAGGAGAAAAACTGCTATGTGCCACTGGGAAATAAAGCTTAGTCAAACTACTATTATTAATAACTAGAGGCCTGGTGCACAGATTCGTGCACTGGTGGGGTCCCTCGTCCTGGCCTGCAGGGATCGGGCCAATACTGGCTGTCCAACATCCCCCAAGGGGTCCTGGATTGCGAGAGGGCGCAGGCCAAGCCAAGGGACCCCACCAGTGCACAATCAGGGCCGGGCTCCAGGGCGTGTCCAGCCCATCTTGCCCAGTCCCAATTGGCTGGACCCCAGCAGCAAGCTAACCTACTGGTTGGAGCATCTGGCCCCTGGTGGTCAGTGCGCATCATAGTGACTGGTCGAACGGTCGGACGAATGGTTGGACACTTAGCATATTAGGCTTTTATTATATAGGATATGTTATCTATATATTCTAAAAGGAAAAGTACATAACTATAAACAGATAGTTTTCCTGACCAAGATATTAATATCTCATTGTGACAAACAAAAAAGCATTATTCAGTTCTTCATGCACTAAGGTTGAGTCAACCCTATTCTTTCTTCTAACCTCCCAAAGAACTATCATACTTACCAGGTAAAATGGTCCTGAAGTAACTGCTCTCCAGATGGGGGTAAGGTGGTGGAGGTAGGGTGTAGTTTCTTTCAGGTAACCCGCACATCACCCCTCGATCGCCAATACCCATTGGCAGCATAAGAGACAAAGCAGATGGCAGAGAGCTCAGGGAGGGACCCAGGTTTGGAATTGCCACTGGCAGGCCTACAAAAAAAGAAAAAAATGTTTAAGTACTTTAACACTTTGTTGTACACCTGAGAGTAATACAAAATAATACTGAATGCAAACTATAATTGAAAAATAAAAGTACTTAAAAATTCTCTGTACAATCACTAAGTAAACTTAGAAAGGTTGTTGCATGTGAGCAAAAATCTCACTGAGTAGCCCTTTACATCCCAGATAGGTACATCCACAAAATGTCACAAAGTTAGTTCGCAAGTTAGTTTTAAAATACCAAATTGATCCTCCAATTGTCTATATTGCTCTTTAGTACCAAACATTTAATTGCAACTAAAAACCTAGTTTAAATAGGATTTAAGAAATCAAATTATATAGAGATACAAAAATGGGAAGAAAATACCAGAGTTCATAGGAATAATCTCTGAATAGTGCTATTACAGGGTTGTTGTTTTTTAAACCTATTTTTACTTTATAATAGTTTCCATTTCATACAGTGAGAATATTTCACTTCTGAAAGTTCACAGATATGCTCCTACTTGGAAAATCTAGTTTAAAGTTAGACGTGAAATTGTATATAAATAGTTTCATAGTCTTTTGTATATATGCTGTACTTCATGATTAAAAGAATATAACCCTTAGATTGTCTCTACCTGGAAGTATACCTATCTGCAAAGTGTTGAAGTGACTCTTACTGTGCCTAAGTATCATAATGAATACTCACCAACACAGCCAATGCTGATCTGCATTATTTTTTGCCAGTGGCAATTATTTTTTAATAGGCTTTTCCTCCTAAACAAGTGTACTCTAAAAGGAATGCCTAAGAGATAATCAAATGAATTAACAAATTTTTAAAACATTTTTTGGATACTTAAAGGAATGTAAAGAGCCCTCGTTATGATGAAACTTATTTAACTCTGCATTTTAGTAATGAAGCAGTAACTTATTTAAACAATTTATACAAGGTGTCCCCCCAAAAAATGTATACATACTTTAACAGCTGATAGCTCAATTCTGAAAATGAGAAGTATTTTAATAAACACTACCTTTATAATTATTCAAAGTGTGTGTATACATTTTTGGGGGGACACCCTACAGATTCAAATACTCTTTTTTGTTGTTGTTGTTGTTAATGCTTACCTGAGGACATTTTTTCCATTGATTTTTAGAGTGGAAGCGAGGAGGAGAGACAGAGAAACATTGATTGGTTGCCTCCTGCACACTCCACAACCTGGGTCCAGGACCATGGTACATGCCCTTGGCAGGAATTGAATCCATGACCCTTCAATCTGAGGGCCGATGCTCTATCCACTGAGCAAACCAGCTAGGGCAGATTCAAATACTCTTAAAACATTAACTCCTGCCAAAACCGGTTTGGCTCGGTGGATAGAGCGTCGGCCTGTGGACTGAAGGGTCCCAGGTTCGATTCTGGTCAAGGGCATATACCTTGGTTGCGGGCACATCCCCAGTGGGAGGTATGCAGGAGGCAGCTGGTAGATGTTTCTCTCTCATCGATGTTTCTAACTCTCTATCTCTCTCCCTTCCTCTCTGTTAAAAAATCAATAAAATATATATTTAAAAAAAAAAAAACATTAACTCCTATTTTGATCAAGAAGGTTCAATACATTACAATGCTGTAGGTCCTTAGGAATCACTAGCTTCAAGAGAAAAAGAAAATTGAACTAGGCAGATAAAAAGGTCTTAAAAGAATAATGTTGGTGGAAAATGAGCTTCTCCTGTACTCTTATTCTCTCTGAATATTGAGCTCCATCTCTGGTGCTTCCTCTTTCCCCATAATTCTAGGCCTGGCATATTTGCAGTTTCCAATTTCAGATGTAGAAAGTAAAGCTCAATTTCTCATGCTCTTTAAGAACATTTAGTAGAGTAGCTTTAATTCTCCTCTATCAAGCAGGGACAAAATGCCAAGATAAATAGGTAATCTTATATAATAAAAGCCTAATATGCAAATCAACTGAACAGCAGAACAATCAGTGGAATGACCAGTCGCTATGACGTGCACTGACCACCAGGGGGCAGACGCTCAACGTAGGAGCTGTCCCCAGCTCGCAGGCCCCCCAGGCCAGCCAAAGCGGGTGCCAGCGGGGGCCCCCAGATCACCCTGCTGGTCACCCCACAGATCGGCCCTGATCACTAGCCAGGCCTAGAGACCCTATCTATGCACGAATTTCATGCACCGGGCCTCTAGTTGTATATAATAAAAGGCTAATATGCAAACTGACCGAACAGTGGAACAACCGGTCACTGTGACACACAATGACCACCAGGGGGCAGACGCTCAACACAGGAGCTGCCCCCTGGTGGGCAATGTGCTCCCACAGGGGGAGTGCCACTCAGCCAGAAGCCGGGCTCACAGGCTGGCGAGTGCAGTGGCAGTGGCAGGAGCCTCTCCCACCTTTGTGGCAGCGCTAAGGTTGTCCAACTGACGGCTTGGGCCTAAGCCATCAGTTGGACATCCCCTGAGGGCTCCCAGACTGAGGGAGGGCGCAGGCTGGGCTGAGGGACAGCTTCCCCCCTCCCCCCCAACACTGCACAAATTTCATGCACTGGGCCTCTAGTCTTAGATAAAATACCAAGTCAATTACAGCTCTAGACAAAAGGTCACCAACTGAAGAAGAGGATTGTCAGAAAAAACTGCTACTCCTATCCACCAGAACTCCAAAACTCTACAAAAATGTCTTCTTTCACTGTGCAACTGCATGTGGAACTGCCGCTCAGACCTGCTTGGCTTCTCTCTTCCACTCTTAAAGGGGCTTTGACCCCATCTGGGCTCTATTTAGAATTGATAATGCAGTAAGTGTTGATATGCAGTTGCTGTCCCTTACCACTCACCTGGGGCAGGGATGGCATTGTGAGTGGGTGAAGCAGCCAACCCCAGGTGACTCCCTGAGACTGGCAAGGCATTGCTCACAGAGGATGAAGTCAGCTGCTCCATCCCCACTGGGCTCAGGTTCATTTCATTCATCCTAAGAAAGAGCACAGTAACCAGTTATGCAAACAATTAATGTCAGTGAGTCTGCTTAAGGAACTCAAGAACCTAAAACTTGACCAACTATTATTTCATTTTTATGCTCACATCTTAAACAGGATTGTACCTTGTTTCAATCAGGCCTGCATTGTTCCAAACCCTATTCACACTACCTAAAGCCAAGTTTGCAATCCTTAGCGCACAATGGCAACGAGGGTTGGGTTGTTTTTTTAAACCACCCAAGTTTTTTCTTTCACAGGATCTGTTCTCTTTAGTTGGCTTATTACTTTAACCGAAGACTTTACAGATGTTTGTTATAACCTGCACAAAGAATATTCGCTAATTCTTTTCACCAGGAGTTAAAATGATACTGGATCTGAGTTAAAGTATTAATGGTATAAAAAAGCACCATACATTCTCATGGATCAGCATTTTATTAAAATTCTGTATCAACATTTAATTAATTATCTTAATGACATCCTCCACATATTGAGGTTTGTTATGTAACCTTTACCAGATACTTTTTGAAAAATTACTTCCTATCTCTCACTTCTTCAAAATAAGGTAAAGAAACTGAGTCTCAAAGAGGGCCTGTCATAATCCCCAAATCACACAGCAATTAAATGGAAGAGCACAGATTATGCTACAAAATAATGCCAAAAAGTTTTTCCATACACCAACTTTTCATCTACAGAACACTTTTGGCAGGCAGAAGAATGCAAGAATCACATTTTCTATGCAATCCATGTTGTATTGCCATTAACAACATCATTAGAATAAAAGTAACAGTGATTAGAACAAAACACTATTAGAGGTTGTTATCGATAAGTATTAGATCCTATGTCAGTCTGTCATATTAAAAATACTATATTTCAAGAAGCTAGCCAACAGGTTATCCAAAGGGGGACACTAATGACCTCCAAGCCTTATAGTATCACAGTAATGCATGTTCTTCTGCGTGTGCCTTTGTACATGGGAGGGGTGAAGGGGAAGAGAAATCAAATGTGTCCACATATTCCTTAGCCGTGAAAACAAACCTAATAGGCTTTTTAATTCTGAACAATAGCATATCAGCTATCAACCAACCTGAAAATAATTAAAAGCTAACACTTATTACTCTTGTTCTATGTGTGTTAGGCACAGAGTTTAGTGATTTACACGTAATTATCTCACCTAATCCTTGTAACTACTGGGAGGTAAGGAATATTCTTAATCCCATTTTAGAAATGAGGAAACAGACTCAGAGACACTAAGAAACTTAACCACAGATTACATAACAAGTGGCAGACTTGGGATTTAAATCCAGGTCTGCCTAATTTAATAAAACAAACTTCTTAACTGAAATTGAAAAAGACAATTACAATAAAAGAACCATTTTGCAAAAAAAGTCAATAAAAATATATTTTTTAAAAGAACCATTTTGCCTTTTACACAGTCCCAATAGATTAAGATCTGTGTATTTCCATAGTGGGGTATGCTTCAAGTCCTGCACAGACCTGTTCCTGCACTATTCTATATTCACAGGCTCCAACCTTATCCCTGGCCACGTATCTCATAAAGTTAAGCTCCCAGACATTAATAAAGTACGTTAGGCCAACGAGCATACTACCTTGTACAGAGCACGCACTCGGAAATACTGGAGACTGGATGGAGCTGTGTACGCTCATCCTACTAGAAAGACAACTAGAAGCACATGACAAATGAGGGACACCTGATAAAAGAAAGCACCTTTATAACAGTAATTATGCTATTTAAAAAAGTGTAAAAAAAATCCTTATAGACTAAAGAAACCATAGCAACCCTAATTTTGAAAGTTTCGGGGCTTGGGTTACTTTAAAACAGACTTTTCCTGGAAATTGTTATACCTAGAGTTTTTAGTCAAAACTCAATCACTGGAGCAGCAACGACCTACAACAAATTGGTTACAATAATTTTTTAAAGTACAATTAAAACTCTGAAGCTGCGAATACCATTCTGAAAATTCCTCAACACTAATCTGTGTGATAATCTTGATAAAAATCAAAATGGTGTTTCTAGGTTGACTTCTAAAACCAGTTTAAACCAGAGTTCAATGTGAGAGGCTCAGCAGATTTCTGCTGTTGTGAGTCACCAAAAAGTGATGACCTCAGCAGCCATGAACCAAAGGTGGCTGGTATCCCACAGAGAGACAGCAGATGAAGGGAATTTACAGTATGACCCTTATCCGACTCTCACTCTAACATGCAATTCTATCCTAACCACCTTTCTCAAAAGGGATTCCAGGAAGCAACCTTGGGAAAAGGGCCCAGAATCAAGACACCAAGCACTCTCTTCTTCCCTCCTCGATCCTTACAAAATCATTTCCTTCACACTTCTACCGTTGCGTGCTTCACACTGACCTATGTATGAACCATGTGCCAGGTGCTGATCTTAAAACTTTACTTAGATCAGTGGTTCTCAACCTTCCTAATGCCGCGACCCTTTAATACAGTTCCTCATGTTGTGGTGACCCCCAATTTCATTGTTACAAACAGAACATAATGAAAACATAGTGATTACTCACAAAAACAATACGTAGTTATATATGTTTTTCCGATGGTCTTAGGCGACCCCTGTGAAAGGGTTGTTCGACCCCCCACGAGGTCGCGACCCGAAGGTTGAGAACTGCTGACTTAGAACGACATATAAGCAACTAACACTAACGAAAATGCAGTCATTTTGCAAAATGCAATAGAGTCATTTCAATGGCTTTGTTTTCTGCATCCTAAGCATAAGGCCTAGGAAAAGGCTCTAAAAGACCAGCCATCTAGAACTATTTCTGTACTGTACTGACATGGTACCCAAAAGTACCTAACTTTAAACACCTGCATCAAGGTTTTAGAGTTAAGAACTTAATTTCTCCACTATACCAGCCAGATGGCAAGGAACCGAGGGAAATCCAAAGTGAGGCCTGGTGATGAGCTGAACGCACACCTTGGAACCCAGACAAAAATAGTATTAAACGCTCAAACAAGTCGAAGGCACAGGATAAAGGTGTCAACGAGCCAACAATGACGTATGGCTAATCTGGAGCAACTGTTCACATGTGAAGTTAGGCTGAATCAGAGTCTAGTCAACCCCCGTTTCTGGAGTTCTGGTTGCTCCGGGGCGCGAATCCGTATTTGCAAACCGCACTGGTACCCTTCCCAGTGGCACCCACAACGAAGGCACTCAAAACTCTCATGTTCCCTGACCGGTTTGGCTCAGTGGATACAGCGTTGGCCTGCGGACTCAGGAGTCCCAGGTTCGGTTCCGGTCAGGGGCTTGGACCTTGGTTGCGGGCACATCCCCAATAGGGAGTGTGCAGGAGGCAGCTGATCGATGTTTCTCTCTCATCGATGTTTCTAACTATCCTTCTCCCTTCCTCTCTGTAAAAAAATTAATAAAATATATTTAAAAACAAAAACTCTCACGTGCCTGATGTTTTCCGAAGACGTCGCCAGCCCTGAGCCCACCTCACGACTCACCTGGGATGCATCTGCTTGGGGCCAAGTACCAGCGAAAAGGGCACACGGGGGGCGGGGAAGCTGCATCGGGGTTTGCGTCCCAGGGTCACGTGCTACCGCATCTCGCTCACAACCGCTGCACACACGCGGCCCCACGCCGCCAGGGCCGCCCCGGGCCGCCCCACTTCTCCCGAGGGCCGGCGGCCGCGCACCCGCTCGTGAGCTGGGACATGCCGGGGGGCACTCGGGACTTCTCCTCCCGAAGCTTCGGGAGGGGGGCTGCCCAACCTGTGGGAGAGGACGGGGCGGTCACCAAAACACGGGGAGACTGCAATCTCCTACAAGTCGCCGCCCGAGAGCCGGGGC
>NW_005871151.1:2276912-2368333 GCF_000147115.1 Myotis lucifugus | reverse complement strand
TATTGTTTTTGAGGAGATGGGCGCAATTAAAATAAACCCCTGCTTTCTCTCTCCACTGATTATGTGCTTGAGAATTAGTGTTGTTAGTTTTTCATATAGTCACCTTCGAAAATAGAGAAAAATCAATAAAAAACATTACTATATGAACAACAAAAAAGACATCACTTTTGCTCCCCCTTCCACCAGAGGAGTCCTTGCTGCTCGTGCTCACCGAGAGGCGCAAGCCGGCATGTGCCGAGGGGCGGGGCGGGGCGGGTTTCAGTCTGGCCGGATGAGTCGAGCGCCGAGCGATCGACCCAGTTGCTAGGCAACCAGGGCTGAGGTCTACGCAGGAAGTAGGTTCAACGATGCCCCGTGAGTAGCCCAGACTCCGGGTTTGAAGGCATTCGCCTACTAGGGAAGCGTGGGTCCACGCAAGCCCACAAGAAATAAGGGACCTAGCCCAGAGATGGCAGTGTTCGCCAGGAGAAATTAGAATTGCATCCCCAATATTTTTCACCATATGTTACCCCTGAAGGTTGTCCAGTTACCCTGCTTCAAGTCATAATGTCGGTATTTGGGATTCTGTACAAATTTCCTTCCCCTTCTCTCTTTGTCCTTCGTTCCCTATTGCATGCCAGGCACTGTGCTAAGCCCTGGGGATACCGTGATGGCTAAGAAAATGGTTCCGAGTTCATGAGGATTGGACATTGAAACCACAACACAATGCCTTGTAGCTACACCAGCAGAAGAGCAGCGACCGAGGAATTCTTCCTTTCATTCAGAAAACATTGAATTACATCTCATACAAAATAAGACACACATCTTGACCTTCAACAGCTTGCAGTCTAGTGGGGACTGGTGAGTTTTGAAAATTCAGTCTCCTGTAAAAGGACAGAGGCACCAGCCTTTTGGTCTAGAGCTGAGAATGGTGTCAATTTACATAATGTTTTCCTCCCTTTACTTCTCATAAAGAGAAAGCACATTCCACTTGAGGGAGCTAATCACTGAACCTTAGCAGGTCACATTGGTTTTGCTTTCTTGTTGACAACACGTAGAAATCTAAATCAAGAAAGTCAACATGTCATAAGTGATGGTAATCCCTAAAATGCCACTTCAAACCTAGAGCCAAGGGAATGATGATGTGTCTTATAAAAGGCTGACTGACTTCACTCTGGCTTTCCATGACTTTTCTTTTTTTTTTTTTTTTTTTTTTTTTTTTAAATATATTTTATTGATTTTTTACAGAGAGGAAGGGAGAGAGATAGTTAGAAACATCGATCAGCTGCCTCCTGCACATCTCCTACTGGGGATGTGCCCGCAACCCAGGTACATGCCCTTGACCGGAATCGAACCTGGGACCTTTCAGTCCGCAGGCTGACGCTCTATCCACTGAGCCAAACCGGCTTTCCATGACTTTTCTTTTTGGACAATTTTAATAATATCAGAGGTGTATATAAAAATAAGGTCAGATAAATCTAAGAGCTAAAAACTACAATATTTATAGACAAAACAATATAGAAGAAACACTGTATAACCTTGATAGGACACAAAAATTAGGAACCAAAAAAATTTAACAAATTGAACTTCATTAAAATTAAAACTTTTGGTCTTGAAAAGACACAGTCAACAAAATAAAAAATCAAGCCCAGAGACAGGGAGAAAATATTTGCAAAACAAATATCTGACAAAGGACTTTAGTCTGGTACCTATAAAGCACCCTATAAACTCAAAGATAAGAAGGCAAACAACCCAATTTTTTAATGGACCAAATATTTGAAAGCTACTTCACCAAATAAGATGGATAGATGGCAATTAAGCACACAAAAAGTCGAGGAACATCATTAGTTATTAGGGAAATGCAAATCAAAACACAATGAGAGAACATTACATACCTATTAGAATGGCCAAAATTAAAAGGACTAACTAAGTGTTGGTGCAGATACAAAGCAACTGGAACTCTCATACTGAGCTGATGGGAACACAAAATGCTACAGCCATTTTAGAAAATAACTTAGCAATTTCTTATACACTACAATTCAGTAATTACACTTCTAGGTAGTTACCCAAGAGAAAATAAAAATATATGTACAAAGACTTATAAACAAACTAGAGGCCCAGTGCATGAAATTCGTGCACGGGGAGGGTCCCCCTCAGCCCAGCCTGCACCCTCTCCAATCCGGGACCCCTTGGGGATTTCGACTGCTGGTTTAGGTCCGATCCCGGGGATCGGGCCTAAACCAGCAGTCGGACATCCCTTTCACATTCTTGGACCGCTGCTCCTAATCGCTCACCTGCCTGGTTGCCCTAACTGCCCCCACCCCGTGCTGGGCCTTGTTGCCCCCAACTGCCCCCCTCCCAGCTGGCCTACTCGCCCCTCCCTGCCCCCCTGCCAGCCTAATTGCCCCCAACTGCCCCCCCCTGCCAGCCTGGTCACACCCAACTGCACCTCCCCCACTGGCCTTGTCGTCTCTTACTGCCCCCCCTGCCAGCCTGATCACCCCCAACTGCACCCCCCTGCCAGCCTGGTCATCCCACGCAGCCTGCTTGTTCAGTCGTTTGGTCGTCCCTCACTAACCCCCCTGCCAGCCTGGTCATAGGCAGCCATCTTGTGAGGGTGTGAGAGTTAATTTGCATATTACCTCTTTATTATATAGGATGTTTATAAAATCTTTGTTTGTAATACCCACAAATGGGAAACAATCCAAATATCCATACTGGTGAATTAATAAACAAATTAGAGTATATCTACATTTTGGAATACTACTCAGCAATAAAAAGGAACAAGCTATTGATACATGAATGAATCTCAAAAGTATTAAGCTAAATGAAAGAAGCCATACACAAAAGACTACATAATAGGTGTGTCATGTATATGAAATTGTAGAAAATTATAGTAATAGAAAGCAGATAAGTGATTATCAGAACTTGAAAATGATTGGGAGAGGGTGAGACTGCCTGCAAAAGGGCTGAGGAAACTTAGGAATGATTGAATTTTCTTGATTGTGGTAGTGGTTACATGACTGTCTATATTTGTCAAAATATATAGTGCACTTAAAATGCGTGAGTTTTAGTACATGTAAAAATACCTCAAAAAGTCAATTTTTTAAAAGTGATGTCAGGATCCATAAATTGAAGCATCCTAACCCCATTCCCCAGATTAGATTAGGTCCATGCTCTCCCATCATTCTTGTCTTTAGTGTAAGTAATTGTTTAATTTTTTGGCTTGCCAAGTAGATTTTTAGTTTTGGAGATGACCCATGTCTATCTTATTTAATGCTATATGACATAGCACAATACCTAGCACACATTAGGTGCTCCATAAATGCAAGCCAAACTGGCATAGGTCTAAGCTATGCTTATTAACTCACATATCTATTTATTTGGAGATGTACAGCAAATGGATGTCCAAAGGTTCCCTGAGGAGCTCATGTAGGGTGACCTGCTCTTTTAGTATTAGTGACCCAAGAATCAGAAAGACTGGGAAACAAAGATGTAGGATAGACCTTAGAGATAACTGTATATAAGATCAACCAGATAACAACCATTAACATTTTTGCTGGATGGAAAAAAACGGATGTAGAGAACAAATTACCTTTAAACATTATCTTCTAGCCCTAAGACAAGGACAGTAATGGGTAAGTTTGAGCCTGGATATCCTACTCAGGATATCTTTCTTTCAGTTGACTCTGATATGGTTTATAATCCTGCTTCCAATTGCTCATGTTAAGGAGGGTCTGAAAACAGGACTTTTCATGCAGGTAAAGTTGTTCTTTGACATTCTTGGGATTCTCCTCCGTAAGCCTGATACAGTTATAATTTATATTATCAGATTCTAACAGACTCATTTCTTTAATATTTTGCAGAAAACTTGGAAAGAGTAGAGTTTGTTCAACAAATATTTGTTGAGTGCCTACTATGTGCCAGGCATTGCTCTAGGCACTGGGGCACAGCAGTGAACTAAACAGGCAAAAAATACCAGCCCTCGTGGAGCTTACATTATAGTAGAAGAAGACAAAAAAAAAAAAAAGAAGAAGAAGACAGATAATAAACAAATAATTAAAATATAAAATATACCAGATAGCAATAAATAACCATGAAAAAAATGTGGCAGGGAGGATAGCTAGAAAGTGCTCAGAGATGGGGGGGGTGCAATTTTAAGTAGGGTAGACAGAGATGTCACCATTGAAAGGTGGCATTTGAGCTAAAGGAGGTGAGGGAGTCATCCATGTGGACACCTAGAAGAAGAGCATTTTGGCAGAGGGACAGACAAGTGAAAAGGTGCCAGGGAAGGAGAATGGCTGGCAGGTTTGAGGAATTGCAAGGAGGCCAGGAACACTAACCTGTACTATTCAATATGGTAGCCTCAAGCCACTAGCCCCATGTGGTTACTGAGCCCTGAATGTGGCTGGTTCAAAGAGTGGTTATCTTAGGGTGAGAGAGTAAAATACAAGGACTGTGTTAATGGCCCCAGTCCTTTACTCTTCCTGGTAACCATGCCCTTTGCAAGGTGACTTTACAAGTCATCCTAGGAAGAAGTGGAACTTTTTTTCTGCCCTTTGATCCTGAGTTTGCCATATCAGACACGCTAGAACTCAGCCAAACTCAGCCTACGTCATTGCCCCTCTGGCTCATGAACTAAACAAATGCTTGTTGTCTTAAGCTACTGAGTCTTGAGGTGGTTTGTTTGATGACCATTCTGATGAGGCAGCCTTCCTTTTCTTGGATAGGCTCTGACTCTGCTTTGACCTTGGGAAGCTGTCACATGGCATCAAAGATTAAGCCTTGGTGTTTGGAACATTATTTCTTTTGGGCTAATGTCCTCAGTGCCTGGTATAACTAGCTCCTCTAATGGCTGCAAAAGGGCTTGTTTTTTTTTCAATGGAGTGGATGTGGGACTGGAACGGGGCTCATCTTGTGTGTTCTGTTACCTCTTGGGACTTAAAAAATGGAGCACCCCTGGTGTCGCACTTGATTTCTCAGATCTGAAGGATCTAGAATCATTTCAGCAGAGGACCGCCCAGGCTGTAACTGCTGAAGGAGCCCTGACTCTGGTCAGGCTGGGGAGTCCCCACTCGTTGAGACTGAGGAGAATTAGAAATTGAGGGAACAATCTGTGGAGTTTAACCAAAGAAATGTTGATGCTGATATCTTTACATTGTAACCCATAAGGGTAAGGTTATTTAAACTTTAGGTTTTAATTTATCCCTAACAATTCGATTATGGGGGGGGGGGAGTGTAATTTTAAATTTAGAGTATTATTGTCTTGATAAATTATTTGATTGCATAACCTCTGGCCAGCTATATTGGAATGATCTTCATTAGAAATAGGGAAAGAATCGAGAATGAGGTTTTGGCCTCGGGACCACCAGGCTTTGGGGTTAATTTAACGTATTGCTCTGATCTATTTTAGGGTTTTAAGGCATAAAAATTAAATTGCCCATCTGTGATTCTAGGATGGTCACAAAGGAGTAGTAGTTGCCAATGAAGGAGGATGACAACTCAGGAGGGAAAGATAAGAGCAGTACCAGCGGCCTCCTAAAATTCCAACAGTAAGGATAAAGAAATTAAAAAGTAACTGAAAATGTAGTACTAACGAACTTCCATGTAGTTATTAGGATGTGGTTTACCAAATCTTCAAGGAATAGATCATGTCCACCTTTTACAAATGCTTCTGCAGCGTAGAAATAGATGGAAAGCTACTCAACTTTTTTTAAAGTTTAAATTAATGCTGAAACTTCACAAAAGGAGAGCACAAGAATATAAAACTATGAGCCAATATAATGTGGTACTGTGGGAACAAAGTCTCAATAAAATATTAACAAATTGAATCCAACAGTGTATTAAAAGAATTATGACTCCACAAGATTTAATCCCTGGAATGCAAAAAGGCTCGACATTAGCAAACCTATTATTGTAGTTTACTGCACTAATAAAGAAGAAAATATGCATGGTTATCTTAGCATATGCATTTGATAAAATCTAACAGCCATTCCTGATAATACTCTTAGCAAACTAAGAGTAGAAGAAAATTTTCTTAATTTGATAAAGAATATCTTCTACATGGTGGAACATTAGAAGCTTTCCTGTAAAAAATACAAGGATGCTAGCTTCCTACTACAATTAGCATTGGATTGATGATCTTAGGCAGTGAAATTCAATAAGAAAAATAAATGAGTTATAGCAAGGAAGAAACAAAACTATGATTACTAGTAGGCAATATGATTATAGTTAAAATCCTACAAAATCATCTTTTGAAAATAATGATTAGAACTATCTTGAGTGGGATGATGCTTTATAACTGTATACGTTTAGCAAAACTCATTAAATTGTGTATTTAATATATGTGCATTTAACTGTATGTAGATTTTTACCTCAAAAACCATTAGAACTAATAAGAGAGATCATTGCAATGTCTGGATTAAAGATTAACATGAAATAAATCAGTAGCTTTGAAGAATAGAAAAAAAATCCCATTCACACCAGCAACCAAACCTAGAAATATGTAAAATCTACATGAAGAAACCTGTGGAACTTTATTAAAGGGCAAAAAAGAAACCCTGAATTAATGAGTTCTATGTTCCTATAAGAGAGCATCAATGTTTTATAAAAAGTCCATTCTTGCCCTGGCCGGTTTTCTCAGTGGTTACATCAGCCCTCGGACTGAAGGGATGCGAGTTCAATTCCCAGTCAAGGGGTACCTCGCTTGTAGGCTCAATCCCTGGCCCAGGTTGGGGTGAGTGTGGGAGGCAACCAATCGATGGGTCTCTCTTGCATTGATGTTTCTCTCCCTCCCCCCTTTCTCCCCTCCCTCTCTTCCATTCTCTCTAAAACTCAATGGAAAAAAATATCCTCAGGTGAGGATTTTTTTTTTAAAGTCAATTCTCTCTCAATTAATCTGTATATTGAACACAATCCCAATTAGAATCCCAAAATGTGTTTGTTTGTTTGTCCTGGATACAAAAAAGCATGTCACCTTTTTTGCTCTTCTTTTCCAAATTTGGGCATCCTTGCTCAATAGTTATTCCAGATGGATTGTAGTTAGCCACCCTTTCTCCAAGCCTTGAGTTTGGTGCCTTTTTCTGATTCACACCAAGGTGCCACATAGACAAGAAAAGGCCTTGTAAAACGTGTGGTTGGAGAGGTAGCCTAAATAAGAAAGAAAAGACAAAAACCATGAGGAAAGAATTCATGTATTTGACTACATCAAAATTTTACATTTCTATATGATAAAAGACTGCAGAGACGAGATTAAAATGCAAATAGCATTTGAGATGAGAACAGAAGAAAAAAATAGTACTAGATTGTACCTAAATATTTGTGGTTCTTTAAATCTGGCTGTAAGTTATATTATCTTTAAAAGAGAATGTAGTGATGTGGGTAAAGGATTAATAAAACTTTTACCCTTCTGCATGACAGTTCGACCTTCAGTTAACTTTCTGTTATCTGTTCCTCTAAAACCTGATAAAATAGACTTGTCAACTATGTCGTTAGGCAACATTACTTATATTAGAGCAATTACTTGATTGGTAAATTGCATTTGGCCTGGCAAAACTGTAATTACCCGATGGAAGAGCATAGCTTTGGGCTTTCCTGAGTGTGAAAACTCTTTAATTGGCCCTGGTGGGTCCCTGGCAGCTCTGCCTGTGAGGTGGGTACAAGAAAGACTGGCTCCTGAGGGCTGTGCGTCTTCTAAGTCAGGGCAGCTGCCAAGGGAACCTGGTGTAAGTCTTCTTTCCTTGCACCTGAGCTGTCACGTGGTGGCAGGCAGGTGAGGAGGGAGCAGCTGTGTGATCGCTTTGTAGATTATTACAAGCGCTCCCAGGGAGGTGGAACACCTAATTCTGCTGTGCTCCAAGCAGTCGTTCCTTCCAAATGAATCCGATGCTCCATGTGGCCCATGGTAGTCTTAGCGAATCTCGATGTTGAGTTGTACCGAAGAAGCTGTACCCCTGGTGGATGTTGCATGTGGTGATACAGTTTATTATATAGAAAAAGCTATAAACAAAAAGACTGATTGGATAGAATCATGTGGGATAATCAATCTGAGTGTGAACTACACCTGTGAGGAATCTGATTTCTATCATGAGTTCATAATACTGTGTGTTTCCCTGTTCCCTCTTGTGATAGTTGCAAATGTGGGGCCAGGAGAGTATGTATACCTCTGTGTCATGAGCCTGGGAAGCCCAAATCTATACACTGGTATCAGGCATTTCACAAGAGTGGAGCAAAGTCTCTTCACCTCACCTCACATGTTTCAAGCAAGTGATGAAGGACCTGAGTTTTAGGGGTGGAAGTTTTCCTTGACCTTAGAGATGCCTTTAAAGCTACTGAACCTGATATTATTATTATTATTATTATTATTATTATTATTAAGAGAGAGAGAGAGAGATCGATTTGTTGGTTCACTTATTTGTGCATTCATTGGCTGTTTCTTGTATGTGCCCTGACCAGAGATCAAACCCAAAACCTTGGCATATTGGACAACACTCTAACCAATGAACTACTCAGCCAGGGCTTTGAACCTGATTTTTAGTGACTTGCATCCCCCTTTATAAGTAGATCCACATAGGGCTACACCAGTGGTTCTCAACCTTCCTCATGCCGCGACCCTTTAATACAGTTCCTCATGATGTGGTGACCCCCAACCACAAAATGATTTTCGTTGCTACTTCATAACTGTAATTTTGCTACCGTTATGAATCATAATGTAAATATCTGATATGCAGGATGTATTTAGGCGACCCCTGTGAAAGGGTTGTTCGACCCCCAAAGGGGTTGCGACCCACAGGTTGAGAACCTCTGGGCTACACAAACCTAGTCCCAGCGTCCTTAGAGGGTTAGCTTACCTGTTCCATCCAGCTAGTCTTGTGGGAGACATCTTTCAAGTTGCAGAGAACATCTGTCTGGGTCAAAACTGACTGGAGAGTGATTGGGAGTCAGAGCCTCCTCTTCTGGTCTCTTTTGTTTTGAAGAAGGAGGCCTCCCCCACTCCCCACCTTCACATCTTGTGAGTAAAACAATGCTTCTCACTGGAAAATACATTATTTCCAATTCATTTATGCCTTCAAAAGCATAAGAAAAACTCCCATTAGCATTCTTTGTGACCGTGTAGATACATCATAACATCACTTGGACCCTATAAAAGACCACTACAGGATCAGGACCTGACAATTTTATTTTATTTTATTTTTTTAAAAATATATTTCTTTACTGATTTCAGAAAGGAAGGAAGAGGGAGAGAGAGATAGAAACATCAATGATGAGAGAGAATCATTGATTGGCTGCCTCCTGCACGCCCCCGACTGGGGATTGAGCCTGCAACCCTGGCATGTGCCCTTGGCCGGAATCGAACCCGGGACCCTTCAGTCCGCAGGCCGACGCTCTATCCACTGAGCCAAACTGGCTAGGGCAGGACCTGACAGTTTTAGATTATAGTATTAGTGGGGTGGTAGGGGAGAGGTGGACCTTAGCCCTATAGGTATTTATTCTTCAGAAACAAATTTATAGAGCCGGAAAGCCTGGTCCAAGAGCTTAAAATTGTCATAATAAACCTGTTGATTTGGGTCAGATAGGGTGTCCTTTAAGTTTTCTGTACATTCTCTTATTTTAAACTTCATTAGATTAAAAAATACAAAAGTAATGTGTTCTTGGGTGATGAGTTAAACAGTAGAGAGATTCATAAAGAAAAATAAACATCCTATCCCCAATGCCACCCTTTTAAAAGTTCAGTGTTTGTCTTTCCACTTCATTTTCTGTGCTCACACAAGTACATATAAAGACATGTGTCGTGTAGAATAGTTTGTTTTGACTTCAAGCTGGATATGTTACTCTGCAATTTCTCCTTTTCACTTAACACATTATGAACACATCTACAAGTTCTCACATATAGATCTAATTCATTGCTTTTATTTTATTTTTAAAAATATATTTTATTGATTTTTTTACAGAGAGGAAGGGAAAGGGATAGAGAGTTAGAAACATTGATGAGAGAGAAACATTGATCAGCTGCCTCCTGCACACCTCCTACTGGGGGTGTGCCCGCAACCAAGGTACATGCCCTTGACCGGAATCGAACCTGGAACCTTTCAGTCCGCAGGTTGATGCTCTATCCATTGAGCCAAACCGGTTAGGCTAATTCATTACTTTCAATAGTAGCATAATATTCTAATAACTATTAGCTCTTTTTCTATTGGTGAACATTCAGGCTGTTTCCTTTTTTCTTTTTTAAAATCACTACCAACAATATTGCAATAGATATTAACGTACGTAGAAATCCATATTGGTGCATTTATTTTTGGACAAATTGTAGGGATCTCTCGGTCAATAATATGTGATGCGCACTATTAATTTCAATACTTACTTTCCCAAAAGGTTGTAGCAGTTTATGCTTCTGCCCCTTCCCCAAATCTTTGCCTGCCCTGGATGTTAGCAATCTTTTTCATTTCTGCCAATCTGAGGATGAAAAATACCTTTAACTGTTCTCTCCTTTGCTCCCCACCCCCCAAATCTATTCTCCACTCTGCAGATAGTGATCGTTTTGAAAAACAAATTTTACTGCATCACCTCCCTGCTCAAAATGCTCCACTTATTTTCTGTCATTCTTAGAATAAAGGCCAATATCTTTGACATGAAAAAAAAACACAAAACACCTTGTGGTCTAATGGTCTACCTGCCTCTCAGGAGGACTTTTCTCCCAACAGGAAGGGCCTTCTCCTGGTCGAATTCTACTGAGAAATTAAGATGACATATTAGCTTGTTTGCTGGAACAAGCCTCATAGGGCGTTACACTTTTTAAAATGTGACTAACTAACTTATGCCTGAAAGGAATAATTATTTCTATATTATGTGCCTTGATGGAAGTGTTTTTCCAGTTGCTTGGGGCAGACCATTTAGAGTAAACAGGAAAACGAAGGACTTGTCAAAAACAAAACAAAACAAACATGTTAGGGCGACACCTTGGCTCCCAAGGAATAGGCAGAAAGTCTGATGGTAAATGTAGGGGGTTTTTGCTTCTCTTGTTTTTAAGTTGGACTTTTAAAGCAGAAGCTGCCTTTAATGTGCTGGTGTGCAGAACAGGAAATCTGATTTTTCGGTGTGATAACACATTCTTTGACATTAACCCGGACGGTTGGATTTTTAATGGCACTTTCATCTTCAAAGCCCTTCACCATCACGGGTGGATTAATTATTCGTTTTTTGGGTGAGTGTTAAAAAGTCTTCAAAGCCTTCATCCTTTCCTCCTTGGAACTGGGGCTCTTCAACCTTTCAAATGTTGCTTTCCTGCCCCCAAGGGAGACAATAAATTGCCTCTTTTTTTTTTTTCTAAGACAAAAAGAATACAATAGAAATATACTCTTTACACTATGGAAAGCTGATGTCCTTATATCCTGGGTGGGATTAGAAGAGGTCGGAAAGCAGTGTTTAAACTGTGTTTACAGTAAGCACTGTGAGATGTAACTCTGGCGAAGAGTGTTTGTTATCGCTCGGGCTTTTGATGTGCTCCTGGAAAGTGCCACAGCTACCCAGAGCACCCTGCGTTCGCCATAGGGGAGCCTAATAGGTGAGTGTTGCTAGAGTATTATTCCAATTCCTGTCCCCTTCAGACAATGCCTAATGGGGTATTTTTAAAGACTTGGTTTTGGAGAAGAAAACCCTCAAGCCTTTCCTCCGGGGTCCTCCTGGATTTGACACATTGTATAACCACAAGGGAGCAGTCTTTTCTTTTGATGAGGTCTTCTCTCCACCTCCCCCAAAATGAAAGAGCAAGTGCAAGTTTGCAAACAGTCTCAAAGCCCTTTCCATTAGCCCTGGACGCCGGAAACCACAAAGGGCAGCTCAAGTTGTGATTTTCAAGGAGAAAGCCTCCGGGAAACTTTCGCTCCGCCGCCAGGAGGCCTGTCGGTTCCTGGGAGGAGCCCTTCTGAATCCGCGAGGATTCCTCGGCTCTTGAAGACCCAGATCAGTGGATTACAGTAATTGCAAACCTCGGGTGGCTTCGGAAGATTACTCTGTTTGGTGTGCGCTCACATTTCCAGGCTGGGGGACCGAGCAGAGGAACCCCTTTTGTTACCTTTTTGAAAGAAGAAGATCAGAGAGGAAGACGAGGTTTGAAGTGCGGATTAGGGGTCCCAAATCTTGGCCTGGCACCTCCGTCTGGAACTTTATAAGGAGGCTGAGGCGTGCACTGACTTCACGGAATCATGCACAGTTTCCCTGGAGCGTGTTCTGGAACTGAGCTTCGGGGCTCAGAAACGTCTCCCCACACAGACCTTCCGTGCCAGGCAGTCTGAATGGAGCATCCTCTCCGCTTTGAAGATTTGCAGCCTCGTTTTCTGCCGAGACATTAACTTCTTGGTTGATCTGTTTGTTGGCTTTTTTTTTTTTTTTTTTGGCGAGCGATGGAGACACGGAAATCGGCCGGACTGCTGACCTTGCCGTACCCCCTCCACCCGGGGCCCCTGAGCCTGCCCGAGACCCTGCCCCGCCTCCCTCTGAGGGACCCCTTCAGGGTCTCCTTGCATCTGGACGCCGCGTGCTGCGCCCCGAGACGGCCTTACCTGCCCCTGCCGCTGGACGGCGCCTTCGAGCCCGCCTTCCTCCGCAAGCGCAACGAGCGCGAGCGGCAGCGGGTGCGCTGCGTGAACGAGGGGTACGCGCGCCTCCGAGACCACCTGCCCCGGGAGCTGGCGGGCAAGCGGCTGAGCAAAGTGGAGACGCTCCGCGCCGCCATCGGCTACATCAAGCACCTCCAGGAGCTGCTGGAGCGCCACGCGCGGGGGCAGGACGGCCCGGCTGGCCCCCCGCGCAGGGCCGACTGCAACAGCGACGGCGAGTCCAAGGCCTCGTCCGCGCCTTCGCCCTGCAGCGAGCCCGAGGAAGGGGGCAGCTAGCGAGCCCCGGACCCCGCCGGGACCCCCGCCTGGACCCCGGCGCCCGCTGCACCGCGCGCCTTTGCCGTCTAGTCTAAGGTTCTCTCCGAAGGTGGTTGCGTTTTTAATCCGGTTTCTCCTTCAGGGGGGAAAAAAATCTTAGAAAAAAGAAATTAGTGCTTTAAAGGGAAAAAGATATTCTGACATTCTGGTTGGATTTCCTCCTCCCCCTTTGATTGGCTTTGTGCCTCCAACTTAATTAGGTGCCCGCTTAAGGGAACTTCTGGACTTCTCACAGGCAAACGGTACCAGATTCGGAGCGCCTCGTCCTGGAAACCCAAAGGGCAGTGACGGTGGGAGTTTCCCTCCGTCGTCGGTGTGGGTAAATCATGTACATAAATATCGAAATAAATCCAACCTTAACCAAAGAAGAACTTCCCCAAAATAAATAAATAAAGGACAGCTCTTAAGGCGAGAGGCACGTTTTCCTGCATCCCTCCCCTTAGGAATTACATTGGGCGGCACCGCGCCTTGCTCGGTGAAGGTGACACCTGAGGACGCGTGCGCCCGCAGCCCTGCTGGGCCGGCCGAAGGGTGAGCCGCGGCGCCGGCGAAGGCAAGTCTCCTTGACACTTCCCGTGTCATCAAAAAGTGGCGATTCTGGAAACTCCACAGGAGCCAGCAGATAACATGTTAGTGTCCATGATCCTTTTGGAAGAGAGCTCAGATTTGTGTGAAAACTTACTTTTCCTCTCAGTTGTTGTTGCTTTTTTTCCTTTTCTTTGCATCGCCCCTGTAGTTCTTACTCAACTGTTGGTTAAATTGAAGTGACACTGTGACCTTTTTGTTTGTTTCAAGTAAATGCTTACATGGTTGAACGGGATGGGCTGGGGTTGGTCCATTCTCACACTTTCATCACAAGGAGGGCTCCCAATTATCTAGTGCAGTGGTTCTCAACCTTCCTCATGCCGCAACCCTTTAATACAGTTCCTCATGTTGTGGTGACCCCCAATCATAAAATTATTTTCTTTGCTACTTCATAACTGTAATGTTGCTACTGTTATGAATCGTAATGTAAATATCTGATATGCAGGATGTATTTAGGCGACCCCTGTGAAAGGGTCGTTTGACCCCCAAAGGGGTCGCGACCCATAGGTTAAGAACCGCTGATCTAGTGCCTCCAGCTTGTTCCTAGTTTCTTAAAAATACTTAATTCTGGTCATTTATTTTTTTTCCTCTGAGAAACAATTATAAAACCATAGATAAGTAAAAAAAAAAACAACCCAACTGTCAAAAGTTCTAATATGCTGAATTGCCCTTTCCTCCTAAGTAGCTGGGGTATGGGGGTGGGGAATGGGGCTAGGAAGTAAACGGAGAGGAAACTGACAAGGGTGCGCCCCTCCAGGGAACTGTTTCACTTGACCCCCACCCTGGCTTCATTAGGTGGGTTGTATTACCCCCTTTTTACAGATGTGTCAACTGAGGGAAGCTAATAGCCAGTGCACACCTTTCACATGCCAGGAATCCTGCTGTGTGCTTTTTTTACATTTTGTTGTATTTCATTTTCATACATCTCTGAGGTGGGTGTTACACATATTTTGTGGTTAAAAAAAAGAAGCTCAAGGAGATTGACCGCCTGGCCCAGACCAGTGTTGCTGCCATTCGTGGAGCTGAGGTCCAGTCCTGCGCCTGTCTGACCCCAACGCCCAGCTTGCTGTCTCCCTTATCATGCCTTCCCTTGCTCTCAGCTAACGTTGCTTGGCCTGTGGAATGCTGAATCCATGTTAGAAGGTATAATTACTAATATTTATAACTATGAGTATAATGGTATTCTATTGTTTTCAGCTGCACAGGTAAATGCTGTGCAACGATTCACAGCCAAGCTTTCTTTTTTCCTAAGAACAGTGGTGGAGCTCTTGAGTTTGAAGGAGCAAAGGATATAAGAGCCATTTTCTCTAATCTCACACACTCCCATAACATATCCACTTTAGCCTTCAGGCAGGTTGTTATTCTATACGGGGGGCGGGGGGACCGCTTCAGTGAAGCAAGCCTACCTGAGGTATATTTACTAATTAGGAAAGAAGAAAAGGGAAAACATTCATGCTGCCTTCCTAGGTAACTTTGAGGAAATGCTAATTAACCAAGTTGTTAAAAACCTGGAGAGACTTTTCTAGGGGTCTTAGTGGGGCAGTAATCACAATGTCCGTTCCTTTATTCTACTCTCTTTTCCAAAGTAGGAATAATAACCTGGTCAGGTGGCTCAGTTGGTTAGAGCATCATCCTGATACGCCAAGTTTGCAGGTTGGATCCCCAGTCAGGGCACAGATAAGAATCGACCAATGAATGCATAAATAAGTGGAACAACAAATCAATGCTTCTCTCTCTCAAATCAATAAAAATTTTAAAAGTAGGAATAATAATAAAAAAGAGTATATTTTTTTAAGCTACACAGTCTTTGTGATTGTTTTCTAACTGCAGGGAAAAAGAAATACTTTTTCTTAACTTAATTCATTTAAATAGTTGTATAAAGTCTGTGAATAAATATCCTTTGCTGAGATAAGTGACTTATAAAGAGGGCAGGTCAGTTTTAAAAGGGAACTTTATTTTGGATAAAATGCCTTGAGAGACTTTTAATGTGGTTTTGATTGAAGCCTACTAAGAATAAGGCAATCATTTTGAGAAACCTTTTGAAAAAAATACAATCCCAGCTCAATTATATACCTATTTTTAGAGAAAAAACAAAATCAGGCAGTTTTTCTGGAACCTTCCTGATGGCTTACAGGAGGAGCACCATTCCAGGAATGAGACCTTTTAAAATGTTCAATCTCCCCCTTTCCTGTGAATGAACGCTTCATTAACCATAGAACCATTTGATTCTCAAAAAGAAGAAAATTGGTTCTAGGTACTTTCACCATTGTTTTCTTGCCACAATCATTTTTGCTGCAAACATTTTGCCCACATGACTAATTGACCATAAGGCGATCTTGCTGTATAAAAGATAAAATAACTGGTTGACCGTTTGGGTTTTTGTTTGTTTGGTTTCATTTCCGCATTGACGAATCAACTGTGTTCAGTGGACTTAATGTACTTAAGCTAGTTGTCAGTTTGGTTTCATTTCTTCATTGACAAGTTTTCACAGTTACTCCCATTTTTATATTACATATAAATCTTGCCCTGGCCGTTGTGCTCAGTGATTAGAGCATCTGCTCACCCACAGAAGGGTCTCAGGTTTGATTCCCAGTCAAGGGCCCTGGTTGTGGTGCATGCAGGAAGCAACCAGAGGATGAAGGTGTGTCTCTCTCACATCGATGTTTCTCTCTATCTCTCTCTGTCTCTCTCCGTCTCTCTCCATCTCTCTCCATCTCTCCCCCTTTTTCCCTCCTTCCCACTCTCTCTGAAAAGTAATGGGGAAAATATACTCTGGTGAGGAAGAACAAAAAACAAACAAATCTTACCTAGGCCTCATAATGGCCAGTGGTTCTCAACCTTCCTAATGCCGCGACCCTTTAATACAGTTCCTCATGTTGTGGTGACCCCCAATTTCATTGTTACAAATTGAACATAATTAAAGCATAGTGATTAATCACAAAAACAATATATAATTATATATGTGTTTTCCGATGGGTCTTAAGGCGACCCCTGTGAAAGGGTCGTTCGACCCCCAAAGGGTTCACTACCCACAGATTGAGAACTCCTGGCCTAGACGGTGATAAGCAGATAGGGTGGTGGAGATGGTCTTAAAATAGATGAAGATGATTTGCCCCAAGAGTTGGTTTCTCCTCCTCCTCCTCTTTTTCTTCCCTCCTCCTCCTCCTTCTCTTCTTCTCCTCCTCCTTCTCCTTCTTCTTCTTCCTTCTCTTCTTCTTCCTCCCTCCTCCTCCTCCTCCTCCTCCTCCTCCTCCTCCTCCTCCTCATTCTTCTTCTTTTGGTTTCTTATTTTGAAACCCATGACATTGGGAGGAGACACACTGAGGGCCCTCTCTGAGGGTGCAGAGTTGAGCCAACATTTCCCACAGAACAAAGACAAGTGCTTAGATACAATCCACAAAGTAAAATCAGTTATCTGCACAGTATAACCATGAATCTACACACATTTTTAATGTATTCAAATATTTTGTATTTCTCAATAAACTTTAAAAAATGTTATGTCCTTGTTAAGGTCCCTCTTTTATTTTCCATGATTTTATCCTTTTTATGGCAAAATTGCCTTATGGTCAGTTCCTTAGGTGGTGAAAGCGTTTGCAGTGAAAATGCTTGTGGCATATATCTACGGCAAAGATGCTACATTGACGATACCGGACATGGACAAAATCAATTACCAGCAAGCTTTGTAGAAGCCGTAGAGGGAGTTTTATGGAAATGATGCATTCATGAAAGGAGAAACATTTATATGGCCTTCAAGGTCTTCCCTGGTTTTTTGGCCACTCAGCCCAGACATATCCAATGACTATAAATTGTTTTTACAGTATTCCCTGTGGTTCATAACCCTAATAGCTGTGACACTCCACCCCCACCCCTGAGTGTACAGAGGAAGGAGAGGCAGTGTTGGGGTGGGGCAGAGTGTGCCCTGGCCTTGGGCTGGGTCCTACTCTGCCACTCACTGACCTGATGACCTGAGATGAGTCCCTAACTTCTGTGCTCTCGGTTCCCTGTGCTAGGACATAATAATATTAGATTGCATCATCTTTTAGGCCTTCCAGCTAGAAAATGCCCTTCATCTGACATGTGCAGATTGCTAGACCAGGGGCGACAAAAGCCACATGCCTGCCTCCTGCACATGGTGCAGCAGCAGCCTCTCTCCCACTAGAAGGATCCCGTCCCAGAGCGGCAGCTTCTTTTTGAGTTCTAGTTGCTGTTGTAATGCCTATTTTTTCCCCCAAAAACAAGCTTCATAATTTTTTGTTGAATAGAATTTAAAGAATCTTACAAGCTTACCCAGCCAGCATGGCTCAGTGGTTGAGCGTCAACCTATGAACCAGAAGGTCACGGTTCAATTCCTAGTCAGGGCACATGCCCAGGTTGTGAGCTTTATCCCCAGTGTCGGGTGTGCAGGAGGCAGCCGATAAATAATTCTCTCTCTTCATTGACGTTTCTCTCTCTCAATAAAAAAAAATATTTTAAAAAGTATCTTACATTCTAGAAGAAAAATGCACCCTTTTTGCCTCAACATGAGGAAAAAAGGTATAAGTGGTATAACTGGTGTCTTACATGAAAAATGATATGAGGATACAGAGCAGCTTTAAGTGAGTAGCGAACTAGGAGGAAAAGCTTTTGGAGTTGTGGCACTGATGGGTGAAAACAGAATGAGAATTACAGGCAGATGGTCCAAGGGGAACAGAGATGTCTCAAAGGCAGGAACTGTGATTAGAGAGAAGCTGAGTAATAGGATGGCTAAGACAAGGTTCTAGAAGGCACTGAAAGCCAGGTTTAAAAAAAAATCATGAACTTTGTTTTTTAGACAATGGGGAACTATTGAAAAAACGACTTTTTGTTTGGAAAGAGGGTGAACCGTTTAGCACTGTGGTTGAGGATCACTCTAGTGGCAGGAAGCAGCAGGCCAATAGGATATTGCAATAATTAAGAGAGGAAGTGAGAGCCCAACCTGTGGCAGTGGCAGTGGGAATGGGAAGGAGGAGATGGACTGGGAGGCCATGTGGGAGTAGCATTGATAGGTCTTGGTAACTCAGAAGTTGGGGGGGAGGGAGGAGGGAGTGGGGTAAGTGAAAGACACCTCTACTAAGTCCCCATCCAATGAAATGGGGAGCACAGGAAGAGAAGCAGATTAAAAAGATACAAGTCTTATTTTGGAGGTGCTGGGTTTGAAATACTGACAGGTTACTATTCCAGTCCATAAACAGTTGGAAATACTGATGTTGAGGTCAGGAGGGAAGTCAAGAACGGCTGTAGACTTGAGAGCCACACATACAGAGAGGAATAGGAACAGGTGAGATCTCCCAGGGAGCATGTTGATGAAGACAAGAGAAGAAAACTGGGGTGGGCCCACACTGAAGGAGTGCAGAAGAAATGTCTTTGAAGAGGATGAATCTGGCTGGTATGAGATCATGGCAATTGAGTGTGGATGTCATTTTATAAGGAGGGAGTGACTGACAATATCCTATGGTGTCATAGGTGACAGCATACAGGAACCCATTGGTTTTAGCCATTAAAAAAAAATCACTAGAGCCCTAGCTGGTTTGGCTCAGTGGATAGAGCATCAGCCTGTGGAATGAAGGGTCCTGGGTTCGATTCCGGTCAAGGGCACATGCCTGGGTTGTGGGCTTGATCTCCAGTGAGGGACATGCAGGAGGTAGCCAATCAATGATTCTCTCTCATCATTGATGTTTCTCTCTCTCTCTCCCTCTCCCTTCCTCTGGGAAAATTTTTTATATATATATATACACTAATAAAAGACAAAGATGCTAATTGACCATACCTTCGCTCCACTCATCAGCCAATCAGAAGAGCATGCAAATTAACCCAACAAAGATGGCCGTTAAATTTGCATACTGCAGGCAGATCCCGCTGTGCCGCCCTGCCCAGGATCCGGGCCTGCCGTGTGCGACCGGGGAAGACGGGGCAGGCACCGTGGGATCGGGCGTGCCATCTGCCACCAGGGGAGTGGGCCTAAGCCAGCAGGTCGTTATCTCCCGAGGGGTCCCAGACTGTGAGAGGGCACAGGCTGGGCTGAGAGATGCCCGCCCCCCCGCCAGTGCACAGATTTTTGTGCACCAGGCTTCTAGTACATATATATATATATATATATATATATATATATATATATATATATGTATAGAGAGAGAGAGAGAGAGAGAGAGAGAGACAGACATTTGTCAGGGCATAATAGGGGTTGGGTGAGAAAGCAGAGGTAAGGTGAAGACTGCTCTTTTGAGATGCTTCACAGTGAATAAAGAGAGCTGGGCTGATGCAAAGGGAAACCAGTTGGAGAAAAGGATGGTATATCAAAGACAGTTCTGAGCCTGAGGTCTTAGGTGAAAGTTCTAGTTGATTCAGACTCATAGGTGATGAGGCTTCAAGGAGTCTGAAGTCCAGTGGAGGTGAAGGTCCTAGGAACTGGGAAGGTAACAGGTTCAGGTAAAGACTGAGGCAGGTGTTTAAATCAGGAAGATGAGCATGGTTTGTCACTTGCAGGTTATAGTCCATATCATTTTGTATTAGTTTCAGGTGTATGGCATAGTCATCAGATAATCATATACTTTATAAAGTATTCTCCTGATATTTCCAGTACCCACCTTGCCAGGTTAGTACATACATACATACATACATAGTTATTACAATATTATGACTCTATTTTCTATGTGGTACCTTTTACATCCTCATGACTCTTTTGTAACTACCAATCTATACTTCTCAATCCCTTCACCCTTTTCACCTGTAATTGAAAAAAAATTTTTCTTTAAAAAATGTTTTTATTGATTTCAGAGAGTGGAAGGGAGAGGAAGAGAGAGATAGAAACATCAATGATGAGAAAGAATCATCGATGGGTTGTATGGCCCCTACTGGGGATAAAGCTCACAAATTGAACCTCGACCTCCTGGTTCATAGGTTGATGTTCAACCACAGGCCAGGCATGTATTGGCCAGGCATGTAATTGAAAAAAAAAATTAAAAAAGAACTACAAAAAACAAACTGATTAAAAAATGGATGAAGGAAAAAAAATGAGAAGAGGGTTGTATGGAAAGTATGACTCTATGGGTTTAGTATTGTCCCTTAGGTAATGTCTGGTTTCACAAATATTAACAGTTTTTAATGACTTGGTTAAAAAGTTGGCACAAGTTTCCTTTGTGATGACACAATTTTAAATTTGACTCATATTTATACTTTATAGTTTCATGACAATAGCTAACTCTGGAAAGTTCTACAGTGTTCATTGTATGAGATAATGGTAATATATGCAATACACTTTGCCCCAAAGTCTGGCAGCAAATAATAGATGCTCAATAATTTATTTCCTTTTGTGTGTGGCTTCTAAGACAAACAAACAAACAAAACAAAAAACCTCTTCTCATGTAGAAAAACTTCAACAGAGCAACCAGTGCAGAGTAAGAATTAAGGGCTGGAGAGAAAGAAAGTAGTACCTTATTTTGTTCCCTTTGTGAAATTTCTGGGGGCAAGGGAGGAACAGGATAACCTAGGAAAGAATAGTGCTTGGAGGAGAGTGGAATTGAGGCATCCTTCATTCATCTGAATCCAGTCTGCTTCTATGGTCAGCAGTTGCTGATCTGTCAATAGCATAACTTGAACCCTGGACCATTGCACTGAACTGTCATTCTTCCGACTCCAGGTGCTATAAGCCTTAAATTGAATTTGAGAGCGAAGTCCTATCAAGCTGGAAAGGCATTTCACAGGATGAGTCAGCGTTACTCAGCTATAAGCACGCCAACCAAGATGTGTCAGATGGTGCATTTTCAAAAGCGTTCTGAGCTGTTTCTGTCTAGACAAAGGTTTTCTTCAAAGCTCCCAAGGTTATCACTGTCATCTGCAGAAATGGGTAACAAGCCCACGTGTCACGCTGGGAATGACTTTTGATGGAAATGTGGGCTGAGGGATGGAATCCTTCCCTGCAGAGTGACTGCTAAAAAGGCAGGCTCTACCCCTAGGCCCTATCAGCCATTGCCAACCCTTTCATCCCATCAGGCGGACCGACCGGCTGCTGGGAGAGGGCAGAGGGCCTCAAGTTGCTTTATATTTTCTTTATTGGCCCATGAAACCATAGAACTATTTCCAGCTCTTTGATTATTATCGCTGAGTTATGTGTGTGTTTGATGCCCAGGCTGTCTGGGTGGTGAGATTGGTTTTTAATCCTTTCGTAGCTATTTAGCTGCGTCCTTTTGTGAAAACCTGTCAGCGGCCTTTTCATGTTGGGTTACTCGCTGTCATTAACCAGGGCCAGAGCGAAACCGCAGATGCTGCAGAAGGTGCAGCCAGACGAGAAAACTCTCCAAACTGGTTTTTGCCTACAGAGCAAGCCTTGAAGGGGCCACTCCTGAAGACATTTCTCATTTCCCTGACAGTGGAAATCTCTGGGGAAGGAATCCTATCTCAGAGTCACAAGACCAGAAAGCGCCTTGGGAAATGACCTGGTTTAACCCTGGGGGTTTTAGTGAAATGAAAGATTAAACCATAGAGGGCAGAAGCATATCTGTTCTCTCTTAAAACACCTCCATTGACAGAAATTTCACATTAGCTAACATTTTCTGAGGACCGACGGGCTGGCCCGTACTACTCTCATCTGATCTTCACAACATTCCTATGATGTAGGTATTATATATCACTTCTATTTTAAAGACGAGGAGACTGAAGCTTAGAGAGGCGAAGTAGCTTATCACACAGACTGGTGGTAGCAAACTGTGTCTGGTTGGTCTTCATCCATCCATCTGTCCATCCATCCATTCATCAATCAGCAAGCACGTACTGACTGCCTACATGGAGCTTAATATTAGGAAGAGGAAGAGTCAATAAACAAGCATAAATATGTATGTTTCAGTTGGTGATCATGGCTAAGAAAAATAAAACCAGGATTTCTGCAATTCAATTACTTTTCACCCTTATTTTCAACCACCATCTCTTCTTTCACTGTTCTGAAGTAGTTCTTTGCAGATTCAAATGACTACATCACTTCCAATCCTAACAGCCTATTTGAAGACTCACAGCTCAATACCCACCTAGGAAAAACCAAAACAAACAAAACGAGGGACAAGTAGAATAAAGTACATTTGGGGCCCTGGCTACTTAGGGGACCCCCCACCCCCAACACCCATTTAGCTGCACAGGAATCAAGGTTGATTTGGAACGTGAGAGCACTTCCTGATATAATTCTGGTTTGACATGTGAGGGAGAGGAAGTGTTCTTACAGAAGGCCCACGACTTCCGCTATACCTTGACAAAGTAGAAAGGATCTAGATTCCAAGATTCCAGTCCTGACCTCAGCACTTCCTGGATGTGTTTCCTTGGACAAGTGACATGACTTTTCTGAACTTATTTCTTCATCTGTAGAATTCAGGGTAGTAACACCTATTCCATCTCACAGGCTTACAGTAAAGGTGAAATGAGGCCACATAGGTATAAGATCTCCATCAACTAGAAAGTTCTATCACTATTAACCCATGTGCAAAGCAATTCTCTAGTGGAAGACAAGGATAGCTTTGCAGAGAAATACAACCACTGTATTGATACTGAGGAAAACTCCTGTTCAGCAGTTAATGTTGATTACATTCTTATGTATAATGAAGGAAACAGTAATATGCTAGGTTTTCTAATTTGTGTAATGAGCCACTCCAAAACTTACAACAGCCATGATTTATTATCAGAGAAATAGAATTGCTGGATGGCCTAAGATGGTCTCTCTTTTTATGGTCCTTCATCCCCAAGGAGGTCTGGACTTCTTTCAGTACCAATCTCAGAGCAGCAAGAGGGAAAGAATGGAGGCTGCTAGGCCGTTGGAGGGCAAAGCCTCAGGAGTCACACAGGATCTGCATTCTTTTGGTCAAAGCAAGTCACAAGGCCAGTGCAGACCGAGACGGAAGGGTCCACCTCTTGATGGGGGAAAGCCACCTTGCAGAGGAACCCAGGATAGGAGAAAACTGCGGTGGCCTGCTGACAAATGACCTACCATAAATACTTTGTATAGGAGATTATCCTTCTAAAAAATCATTATTTGTAAGTCCATTTTTAAATTATTTCAAACTTACATTAAAGTTGTCAGAGCAGTACAGAGAACTACCACACCCCCATTCACCCACATTCCCTGTTTATATTTTACCTTACTGCATTTGCCCACTCTGAATAATTAAGTACTAATTATCATTAGTTGTTTTCTGAATCTTTAAACATGAGTGAGCCACTCATTTCTTCCAAACAAGGACCGACATGTGTTTTCCAATACCACCAAGCACTTCTTAAATTTTTAGTGGCCACTGGCTGGGTGTCCAATTTAACTTAATTCCGACACCACTGATCTGGAGATAGCCTCCGATCACACAGATAAAGGGCTCAGTCCCAGAAGACTTCGGACACCAATCCAAGTCCGGTGGTTACCTGTGCTTTTGACTGAGTGACTGTAACTCAAAGGTTCCCATGACCCCTTCCTTGATTAATTTGATTAATTTGCTGGAACAGCTCACAGTACTAAGGAAACCAATTTACTTACTAGATTTGTGATTTATTACAAAGGATATTATATATATGAATGAACAGCCACATGAAGAAAGGTCTGGAAGGGTCCCAAACACAGGAGCTTCTGTGCCTTAAGTTTGGGGTGCATCACCCTGTAGGCACTGGGATGTGTTGTGGAAGCTCTCTGAACCTGGTCCTTGTGTTGTTTTATGGAGGCTTCATTATGTAGGCATGATTGATTAGATCACTGGTCATTGGTGATTGAAGTCCATCTCCAGTCCTTCTCCCCTCCCTGGAGGTCAGGGTTGGGGCTGAATGTTCCAACCTTCTAATCACAAGGTTGGTTCTCTAGGCAACCAGCCCCCATACTTAGGGACTTTCCAAAAATCACCTCATTAGCATAAATTGGTCTAGTTGAAAGGGACTTGCTATGAATAATGAGACACTTTTATTCCTCTTAGCACTTAGGAAATTCCAAGGGTTTTAGAAACTCTGTGCCAGAAACGACCAAATATATTATTTCTTATTAATCACAATATAACACAAGGACACTACCCTGCATAACTGCCATCAAGAAATCAACCAAGGCACACCACTGCTGACCCATTTATAGATTCTATTCTAATCTCACCACCTGTCCCAACAAGGTCAGTTTTCCCCATTTGGTCCAGGACACTGTCCAGAATATATATTGCCTTCAGTTGTCATGTGTTTTCAGATTCTGGAAGAATTTTTAAGTCTTTCCCTTTCCTGGACAGTTCTGAGTGTACAGACTTTCATTCTGCAGGAGGACCCTCAACGTGGGTCCCTCTGATGTTTGCTGACTCAGGCCATGCACTCTTGACAGGAACATCTCAGAGATGGTGCTGTGTTGCTCTCTGCCCTCCAGAGACATGGCTCATTCTACCATTGGTCATGGTAACTGTGATCACCTAGTGCTTGGCACTTTGTTCATTTACTACCTATCTGCAAGGCAGAACTTGAGTCACCACACACTTCTCTGTAACATGCCCCCTAGTAACATTATCTTCTTGGATCACCGGTGTTTCAGATGTTAGTTTTAGAGCAAGAGCTTTTAAAGATCAGAATCTAGCATAATGACTTGGCATGCTCCAAGGTGCCTGATGGATAATTAACAGCATCTTCATAACTCAACTGATCAAGATGGGCACAAGTCATGCTCTCTGGACAACATGAAAATCCCATATAGTCAAGCATTGGAGCAGATGCAAAAAGAGTAAGGACTGTAAGTAGAAAATAAGGACAAAATAGGCTGTGTGAGTTTTGCACAGGGCTGTCAATGTTTCTGCAACATCAATGATGCTGACAAGCAATTTTCAGAAGTAGGAGAAAAACCTGATAGTGAACATGAAGAAAAAATGAGGTGTTAAGCAGAAAAAATAGGAAAAGTTAAAAAACATGTTATCTTGTATTCAAGTTTTCAAAGGTTATATGAAGATTAAAGTGGGAGTGTCTTAAGATCTGCAAGATTTTGTTGAATTTTTAAACCTTCACTTCTTTGTTGCTCCAGGAAATAGTCACAAAATTAGAAAATCGGTATTCATATTTTGTCTGTCTCATGAACTGGTTTTCCTAACTACATTCAGACAACAGGAATACCACAGCCCATCATCAGTGTGAATGTCAGTGCTTTTGAGATTAATTATAAACCGGCTGACTTAAGAGGCCTTATGAAGGGACCAAGATGTGCACAGTATTAGGACTCATCTTCATGCTTGAAAGAACGGACAGGGGCTTGTCAGAGGGCGCTCCCAGCTATGTGCACATGTAGAGGCAGGGAGTATCTTTATTCCGGGCAATAAAAACAGCTGGCTACTTCAGCTTCATTGGAACATTTATTTTAAAGTGGCTTTTTGCCTCAAATGGGAGAGTAACATCTTTAGAACAAGGGAAACAATGTTTATACTTTTTTTTTGAACTCAAAATATTAACCATTACTTTCTGTGGTCATTAATAGGGCCAACTTCACTGGAAATGCTACATATAGGAGAAGCTAATAAAGAAGTGCCACTGCATAAACTATTCTCTGTATTTCCCCTTACCTGCTCCCTTCTCTGAAGAGTAACTTTTTTTTTTCCACCCACACTTGTCTTTTTTAGAGGAAGGGAGAGGGATAGAAATATCAACAATGAGAGACAATCATTGAGTGGCTGCCTCCTGCATGCCCCCTACTGGGAATCAAGCCCACAACCTGGACATGTGCCCTGACCAGGAACTGAACCTGTGATCTTTTGGTTCATGGGTTAACTCTCAACTACTGAGCCATACCAGTTGGTCAAGAATTTTAGAGTGTCTAAAAAAACTGAAAGTATCTAAGTTAATCTGCAGCATTTCTTGCACTGACATCAGTTAGTTTTGGGAGGAAACCTTGCTTTAAATTAGTCTCAAATGACATACCATTAGGCAAGCCCAGTTATAGGAAGTCTACATGGACACTCCAATGTTGCTTCATCTCCAGAGAATCCAGCACCTGCCAAGAGCCTGTTTCTCATCTTTAAATTAAAGGCCCTCCAGCATTCACTGGTAACTTGTACCCTTAAGTCTTCTGTGTACAGCTACTGGTCCAATCTGAAGGCATAAGTAACCTATAATTATTATGTTGATTCCTAACTTATATTTATTGATAACTTTCAAGCTCTACCATAGAAAATATTTTAAGTTACTGAGTGCTCAGAGTAAAGACATGCTATGTTATTTCCTATCATATATTTTACAGAGGAAGTCTGCTTTTCTCTAGCCTTCCAAATAGCATCTAGAAGATAGTCCAATGGGGGTGTGGGGGGAGGGAGGGAAGAGAGTTATTTTAAGTTGCAGGATGAGTTGTAAGAATATTTTTTAGGGTGAGTCTCTGAAAGCATCCTGGGAGACAATCAGAAAACATCAACATTGACCAAAGTGACACAAGTACAAATACTAATTGTCCTAAGCTATAAAATATTAAACACAAAATGTAAACAACCTATTACAACTTTATTAGATTTTTCTCTTTACTGGCTATTTGGATTCAACTGAGGCCTTAGTAACCTACTTTAACATCTTGAAGGTGTCAGTACATAACATGAAATGTGATTAGGTGGCACAAAACTAGTCAACTTGTCAACACCGAGCAACCAGTATCACAGATGTGGCCGTTTCCTGCTTTTATAATGATTCCATCACCCATGTAAAGGTATTGCTGCTGTAGTGCAAGTTATTATTTAAGAAAGGTTTGCCAGACCAGGCATAATTAATGACAGATACCAGCCAATGCCATTTTGCAGGCTAAGTCAAAACTCTGCCTTATATTTAGAATGAGAGAGGTAGCAACTCTATGAAAAATTATTTTCTTTTGGGTCCCTATTCCCACACTGCCACACATATTCCCTCCTCAATGTGTCCCATCAGCCAATCATCTAACATCCTGACATGACCCGTGGATACTCTCCCAGTAAAAGTGGTAGGATTTTGCTCAGCGCAGGGGAAGGAGGTAGACGGTGGATAAATGGACAAAGTGACAAAAGGAAGGCAGAAAGGAAATTCTAAAACCTTCTCATTTAACAGAATGTTCTTCCTGACACCTCTCAGGATGTAGAGAGAGCTTGGTGTAAAGAAGTTCATTCTGATGGTTACAGATTCGTATGACCGAGTAAGGTGGTTTCTTGAACTACCCCCATCCCCTAATAGGTTTCCCTAAAAATCTGTGGACAACCAGGGAGGAAGCGTATGCATCCCTTTCCAAATGGGGACCATGTGACTCCTCCCAGAAGGTGATTTTATAACACTGGCTCCCCAGGCATCAGCCTCCCCATCAGCCACTTGCAGTGGGCGGTTACAGCTACACACTTTGGAACCTGTCAGGTCTCTGAGTTCTGATATCTGAAGAGCATTTCGGTCCACTTCCACTTGAGTAAGGGTCATTGGAGTCCATGGCTACAGTCGGGGTTCTACCCTTTGATAACAGCAATCGGTCTCAGTTTAATGGCCTTCTTGCTGATTCCAGCATCATGGCAGGTGTTCACAACATCCGTCACGTTCTTATAGGACTCAGGAGCCTGCAGGAGTGTAGTTAAACTTCACTTGTAATTAAAGAAATGCACATTAAAACAATACTGAGACTTTCCCTCCCTATCAAATAAGCAAAGATTAAGAAGATGATTAAATTCATGTTGGTAAAGGGGTAGTAAGATAAACACTCTCACCTTGTTTTGTATTTTTTCGAAATTTCTCAAAATTTCCCTAAAGAACATGTATCACTTGAATAACTAAGAAAAGCAGCAAACACAACTGAATGAAACATGCACACTAATACCCAGCTGGAAGGAAATGCACCAAACCACCCTATTAGTGGTAAATATCTTTAGATGGTGGAGTTATTGGTAGTTGTCAAAATTCCTGGAATTAACATGTATTATCTTCACAAGAAGGGAGAGTTATAAAATTCATATATATAACTAACACTGTGTATGTGTTTGCATATATATGTATATATGTACACACACAAATTCTGTGGATTTCTAGCAAGACCTCCCTTCCTTTCTTCCTACCCACACTCACTGTTTTGCCACCATTAGAATGAATCTCATCACATACACCCTTTATCTCCATTTACGTCAACACAGCAGCTCAGGTCTCCCAGACCTATTCGCATAGAGCTCTGTACACAGCTCCGTACATACCCCCTTCTGGCCCATCTCTGTTCTCTTCTGATTTCTGAGAGTTTTCCACTGTGGCCTCTGCAACTCCTTCCATTGAGTCAAGTGCAAAATCCTTTCCCTCTTTCCTTCTTTAACATTCCCTTCACCTTTTCGTTCTTGCTGAATCATGGATTTCCCCTCAGGATGTTACTTCTGCCTCCAACTTTCTGAAATGGTAGCTGTCTTCTTTCTCAGACTAGGTCATGCCATTAGGCTGAGGAGTGGGACACGTGTCCTTGCTCTTCCTGGTTCTTTACAGACCATTCTCCCTCCTTCCTAAGCACTACCAGTTTTGAATCTTGCAGTCAGCATTTATTACCATCTACTACCTCTTCTTGTTGCAATTATCTGTTAGTCTCAATCACTCCCCATCGTTTCGTGAAGATTTCTAGCCCCTTGCTCACTGTCACTCTCTCCTGCTATAATTCTGAGTGATTTCAGTATTGAGGAAGAGGATCCTTTCAGTACCCTGGCTTCTTAGTTCATTGACTTCTGTTCCTTCCATGCTTACCCTGGCCATTCTCTCCCTGGGTCATACCCCAGAATTTATTACCAATGATCACAAGTCCTTCATTATCTGTTCCAAGGCTGGTGATCACAGCCTAGGTTTCCAGCTCACTCCCCATCGTGTTCCATCTCTGATAATCCTGCAAACCCATGAGACCTACAATCTCTTAGCAACACCCTCAACAATCTTGCTTCTTATTCACTGTGCTGCACTTGCAACCCTGATTAAAGGTAACCCAAGTTGGCCCAGCCGGTGTGGCTCAGTGGTTGAGCATCGACCCATGAACTAGGAGGTCATGTGCGATTCTGGTCAGGGCACATGCCCAGGTGTGGGCTCGATTCCCAGTTGGGAGCATGCAGTAGGCAGCTGATCAACGTTTCTATCTCTCTGTCCCTCTCCCTTCCTATCTAAAATAAAAAAAATCTATATATATAAAAGCCAAGCGACCGGAACGACTGGTCACTATGATGCACTCTGCAGCTGGCCAACTGGCCCAATGGGGGCAGGGCTGGCCGGCCAACCTCCCTCAGTCCTCCTGCCCCCGATCGGCCCCTGCAACCCCATCGGGGCTGGGGCCTGCCAACCTCCCGTGGCCCCTCCACCCAGCCGACAGGCCCCAATCGGGGCGGGCTGACCAGACCACACCTGTGCACAAATTTGTGCGCTGGGCCTCTAGTAAACATATAAAAGGTAACCCAATCTCTACTTCATGCCTGCACTTCTACATCTGAATGCACTTGACAACCCCCAACCACTGAATTTAGCTCAAGTGTGTCCTTGGTGCTGTCCTGGCAAATTACCTAGAATTTCACTAGACCAATTATTCTTTCTCTCTCTTTTAGTTAATTATGTCATACTTTCTCCTTCGTCCTCACTCTCAGCTGCTGGCCCTATCTCTGATTACTCTGAAAAACTGTTGTTTCTTAAACATCCAAGCATAATCTCGCTTGGATTTTTGCACCTGCTGTTCTCTATGCCTGTAAAGCTTTCCCCTAGATACCCACATAGCCTGTTCCTCACTCCTTTCATCTCTTCATTCAAGCATCACCTTACTATCCCCTATTTAAACTGCACCCACTCCCAATCTCTCCGTATCTCCCTTCCTATTTTTACTTTGTAGCACTTATTATCTAATGCACTATTGGTTTTACTATTTTGGAAAGTTTCATAAGGAAGGGATTTATGTTAGTTTTGTTCATTGCAGTATTCCTAGCATTTAAAACAGTACCTAACTAAAGCAGATGCTTAATAAGTATTAGCTAAATAACTGAATAAAAATATTGTAAAATATGCAGGTAAAAAATATACTAAGAGTAGTTAGTTATCTCTGGTTGGTGGAATTCTAGATGTTTTCTTTTTTGTATTCCCTAAAATCTCTTAATTAAACCCGTGTTGTTCTTAAAATCAGAGAAAAAAATAAATAGTTATTAAAAAGTAAGGTTTTGTCACTTACTTCTTCCATAACCAGTTTGGGTGAGGCAACACGAATTGCAATTCCCATATCTGCCAATTTGTCTAAGACGTCCTGGAAATCTAAGTTACGTCGAGATTTTGCTCGGGACAATGCACGGCCCTAGATTGGGAAAGAAATGAACTTCACTTTATAAATTTAATTTTGTATTTCTTATTACTGTTAATTATCAACTCAATATAAACACATTAATTTTTAATTGTAAATAGTATGTATGCTGTAACAAAAGCTTTGTACTCTTTATGGTTTATAACGGTTTGCCAACCTTAGCCTTACTGACATTTTGGACCAGATAATTCTTTGTTGTGGGGGCTGTCCTGTACATTGTAGGATGTTTACCAACATCCTTGACCTCCACCCACCAGATGCCAAGAGGAAAACTCCCCTCCCCAAGCGTGACGATAAAAAATACCCCAGACGATGCTTGTGTGTATGACACGTCATACTGGTTTTGATCACTGGGTTAAAATTAGGAGTTGGGAGGCAGCTGGAAATAAAAAAGGATCAGAGAAAAGAGTAGGATTAAAACATATTTGTGATAGTTTGTGCTATGAGAGGGTATTCTAGACAGCTTCTATTTTCTACTACAGCACTAGCTAAGCACGCTAATGGCTTAGCACAGGGCTTGGCAAACTGGTTTGTGAGCCAAATCTGGCCTACCACAGCTGTTTTTGTAAATAAAATTTTACTGGAACAGAGCAATGCCCATTTGTTTATGTACAGTCTATGGCTGCTTTTCCACTACAATGGCACAATGGAACAGCTGCCACAGAGACCATATGACCCCCAAAGCCCAAAATATTTAGTCTGTTGCTTTACAGAAAAAAGTTTACCAATGCCTTGCTTACAAGAGGCAATATGTTGATATAGTTATGCAGTCAACCCAAAGGCTGTGATTTGCAAATAGGGCATATCCCACAAATCTTGACTGGACCCACCCAGTAAGGGGCAAATTATGCAAATGACTAGGTCCGGTGAATGAGATAACTTGAGGTAAACCGGCATCAGTTAAAGTTGTACCAATTAGGCTAATGCAGGGATGGGCAAACTTTTTGACTCGAGGGCCACAATGGGTTCTTAAACTGGACCAGAGGGTCGGAACAAAAGCATGGATGGAGTGTTTGTGTGAACTAATATAAATTCAAAGTAAACATCATTACATAAAAGGGTACGGTCTTTTTTTTTTTTTAGTTTTATTCATTTCAAATGGGCCGCATCCGGCCCGCGGGCCGTAGCAGTTGCTGGCCTGACAATGACCCTGCTAGTAGAGATAATAGATGACTTCGGTTGGTTCACCAGACAGTATATATTACGGGAATAAATTCAGGTAGAAGACCAGACCCAAACCTCAACTTTGTTAATGCTCAATCAAGTACATTTACCTGTTAAAATTCAAAACAATGACTAAAAAGAAGAGAGCATTTCTAAGTAAGTTTTTATTTTCCTTACCGCTCCATGGCAGGTTGTCCCAAAGGTCTCAGTCATGCCCTGCTCAGTGCCAGTAAGAACGTAACTACAGGTTCCCATGGTGCCACCAATGAGCACTGGTTGTCCAGTGAGCTGAGGATGCACACAGATCAAACATGTTAAAATTCAGAAAAGCATGAGCTTTTTATGCCTGAGATTTAAATTGCCTCTTATATTGGAGGATTGTGGGAGAAACCTGAGCTTCTAATTGCATTTCACTACAACTATATTGGCATTATTTTGATTCTTTGATAATAGAGAAGGAAGGAAAGATGAAGGGAATAAAAATGGGAAGACCGGTAAGGCAGCAGAAGGCAGACTGAAGGCAAGAGCAAAGCATTCAGGGAAAGGTCATTAGGAGGAACCATCCTAAGTGAGGCACCTGCCGCGCCAGGCTTCAGTTTCCTCATCTGTGAAATGGGAGTAGGTTAAGGTCTTTCTAACTCCATCACAGTCAGACACCAAAAGGATAAAACGAACGAAACAGATTGAGTTTAATCTTAATCCTGTCTTCCAATCATTCAAAGTCTTTAAAAACAGAATCTAAAGTATAGATGATGGGGAGAGTCTGCTTCAGATATTAGAAATCAGTTTTCATGGTTGACAGATTTTCTTTTCATAACTGCTGTTTTCCTATTTAAATTAACCTAAGTCATGCACCCACTGCCTGAAACCACAAATGGCTTAGCACATACTTGGTAATCAACAGCAATGAGGGGATGGTGAGGAGGGAAAGCTCGGGTGGATCCCTTCCTGTGTACTAACAGGGTCCGCTCCTTTCCATCCACCACGTGCTGTTCCACTTTGGCGATATTGTGAGAAACATCATAGATGACGTGTAGGTCCAAGTCATCAGGGGTTGTGTTGAATACCTTGGCAAAAGCCTAAAAGAAAAAGCTTAAGTTAAATGCAGCCAGAACCAGCTCTTCAAAATTCATCTTACTGATCCCAGTGAGTCTGTTCCAGAAGGGAGCGAGGGATTTAAGAGTTCAAAAACAGCAGTATTACTCATCTTCACGTAAAGGTAAAAACTGTCTTTTAGACCACCTAGGAATTCCACTCCATAAATTCCAAGTTTGGCTGGAAAGCTTCTTGACAATTCTTGACCCCTCCCTTCAGAACTGACTCTTCCTCAGCCTTCTGAATCGTAGTGAATGGTACTTCTAGCCTCTCCAGGCTCAAGGAAAATTCCAGGAATATTGTTGGCTTCTTTCTTCCCTCATTCCCCACACCTGATAGTCTGCTTATTTATTTTAAGGAGATACCAAAAGCTTACAGTGCCAATATTTTAAATATTTATTATATAAATTTCCAAAATCCTGATTTGACTACACTGTTTAAAGCACTTAACTTCATCATAAGTTGGAACAGAAGAGCAACTTCAAGTACCTGACGGGTTAAGAAGGTCATGGAAGAGCGGTTGACCCAGGCATAGTTCCCAGCTGCTGCCATTCCCTTCAGGTAGTCCTGACCCTCTGGAGAAGCGATTCGAGCACAAGCCAACTGACGGTCATTGACTATAATCTTGTCTCTCTTCATGGCTTTTTCCATAGCAACCAGGGCATCTGGAACAAGAGAGTAGCAAGTCCAAACCAGCCAGCTTTCATGAAATAATTCAGATTTATTACAGAAAGGTACGATACATTCAAACCCATTCTACAAAAAAAAGAAGTTAAATACAACTTTCCCTTTGAAGTGTTTCTCAGTTCATCTATTGGCTTGGTCAAGATATATTATTGAGACTATTTTCTATCAGAACTGTGACACAAGCTAAGTGGGCTACAAAGACAACATCTGCCCTCCAGGGACTTATAAGGGAAACAAGGTGTGTACATGCACAGCAACAACATGTACTAGTTACTCCTTTACTGGCATGTAAATGTATAAGAACAGAAGTAGTAAACATTTTATATCATCATGGTTTTTAAAAATAATTTTTAGTGACTTAGTGTAAAAGAACTGGATACAAGTTGCCAGACCTGGAGGAAAATCAAATCCATGACAAGTGTAGAGAAGTACTCAGCATAAAGTTAAAAAATTCTAGTAAATGCTCCATATATTTGCTACATGAAATATTTTAAGGGGTCAGGCTGGCACAAATTATTAAATTCTCATAGGATGAAATGTACATATAAGGACGAACTATAATATGCAATTTAAAGTTCACAATAATTTCCATGTCTCTATAAATTTTCATATATTCATAAATCCTTTCAAACATCCTACAAAGTATTCAGAGCGATCTTCCTACTATTTCCCTGCCTCCTATTTTTGTTCATGCTGCCTTTTGGTCATGAGTGTCCTTTGTTTATGACTGTCCAAACTGCAAACATTATGTGGTCATGAAGCCACTTCTGAAATATTGGCATGTTTTTCCTTTGTCTCTTCTATAATATTTAATCAATCACTACCTTCTGTCTTTACCCTTTCTTTGTAATGAACATCACATCTTTCTCATGAGACAATGTGAGGGCAGAGTTCTTGCCTATTCCATCACAGAATCCACTGTAACACCTAATCAGTACGTAAATTTAAGACATATTTGTTATATTATGTCTACAACATAAATTCCCCATTTAAGGTCCTTCTTGCTCTTTCTCGGCCAGATAATAATTTTAAGAGGACAACAAAATAGCTGGAGCCAACATTTACTGAGTACCAAGCATCAGACACTGATGTAAATAATTTACATATATTTCATTTAATCTCCGATGAAAACACCATATGAAATAATTATTATTCTCATTTTTTTTTCAGACAAGGAAATTAAGGCCTAGTGAAGTTAATTTTTTCAAGGTCTAGTTAGAAGAACCAGGGTAAAAATCTACACAGGATAACTCTAGAGCTTTCTTTCTTAAATCTCTATATAGTTCCCCATAAAACGTACATTTGGGTCCAGCCCAGCCAGTGTGGCTCAGTGGTTGAACGTCACCCTATGATCCAGGAGATCACAATTCGATTCCCAGTCAGGACCCATGCCCGGGTTGTGGGCTAGGTTCCCAGTGGGGGTGGGGGGGTGGGGGTGGGCGTGAGGGGTGGGGGGAAGAGGGGCATGCAGGAGGCAAGCCTCATCATTGATGTTTCTTTCTCTCTCTCTCTCTCTCTCTCTCTCTCTCTCTCTCTCTCTCCCTCTCTGAAATCAATAAAAATATATTTTAAAAAAAGAAAAAAACTAGGTCCAGAATATACCTGTGGCTACTTGGTGGCCCAAGCCTCTGCTTCCACTGTGGATCATCACGCACACCTGTCCTTTATGGTCGATGCCCATCTTCTTAGCAGCATACTCATTGAAAATCTCATCTACAACTTGGATTTCTGCATAGTGGTTACCTGCTCCCAGGGTCCCCAACTGAAAATACAAGAATGTCTGGTAAAATAGCTTCTAATCTGACAAAAAAAATCCATTTAAAAGTAAATAGGTAAAAAACAAACAATAACAAAACAAGAAAACAATCACACAAATAGTGTTTTATGTAACAAAAATATTTCTAAGCTTTTGAAATGCTTCACTCATTTTAAGCAATAGTCTACACAACAGAGATAAGGCAGAGCAGCTCCTGAAGTTTATTGTATCATTATCTGCTTGAGGCACACACATATCAAAAGCTTCATAAACCAAAAACCATACCATTAAGTGGTTCAAAGGACATTTTAAACATTATTGGGAGAAGGGTCAAGTTTGGAGACAAACAACTATGAGTTCACTGACAACATTATCCGTCATTGAAAGTCTATGTCCCTTAACTGGAGCTAATAGATGATTTAGGAAACCAGAGTATGGCAGTGCTTGAAGAGTTTTTAGAAGTTGCCTAGCTTTAATTATCCCAATTTTCAGATGAGAAAATGAGTCCCAAATAGGCAAAAAAGACTTGCCCAAGGTCACAGTGAATTACTGGCAAAGCCATCAAAATTAGTTGTAATATCTGGTATATTCTTATCTCATGGATACCAATAATTGACAAGGCATCTCTTTTCATCTTAGATATGAGAAAACTTTCAGCCAAATCTTAGATTGTCAAAGCAATTTTAGCATACATTTTAAGCCTGATCCCATTTTTCCCCATCCACTTCTAATTCATGGTATCTTGTTTTATCTTATGAACATTGGCAAGATCCTGATAACTTTTTAAGAGTAAGAATGGCCGAGGCCGGTTTGGCTCAGTGGATGGAGCGTCGGCCTGCGGACTGAAGGGTCCCGGGTTCGATTCCGGTCAGGGGCATGTGCCTGGGTTGCGGGCACATCCCCCATGGGAGATGTGCAGGAGGCAGCTGATCGATGTTTCTAACTCTCTATCTATCTCTCTCCCTTCCTCTCTGTGGAGAATCAATAAAATATATATAAAAAAAAAAAAAAAAAAAGAGTAAGAATGAAGCACAAACAAATCTGTGCTCGTTTTGATATACTATGAAAAAATCTGGGGATGTATATTTCCTACATAGAAGACACATTTTTTCCCACCACCAACAAAAAAATAATATGAAAAATATTAACATGTCCCCCCTCCAAAGTGAGTGTTACCTGAGGAAGGCCTCTTTTTTTCGCCCTCGCAGAGACCTTATTGGGGTCAGCTTGCAGCATTCTCCCATACTCCTCACAGTGCTCCTTGTCTTCAGCCCAGGCGTAGCCTTCTCTTAGCGACCAGTCCACACCCATCTCCAAGGCCTCTTCCAAGTCTCTGAGTGAGTAATAAGGTGCTGGTCATTTCACAGTCAAGGCAGATCAAAACCTAGGGATGATGAAAATCTCAAAGGGTAGAGGAAAAGCTACATTTATCAACTAACACCTGTGTACCAGGCATTGTGCCAGATATAAAGTTTATGCTCTCAGCAACTTTAAAGTTTTCTCAGGAAAGCAGCTACATAAATAACTGTAATATAAAACAGTAAATGCTATATCAGAGATGATTACAGTTCTTCCTTGACATTTATATAGCTCTTTATTTATAGTTTTCAAATCTTATTTACATTAGATTTGCCTCTCTGATCCTGCATTCCATGAGGTGCTAATCAAGCAGCCAAAGATTTATGACCATAATCAGATGTCACTATTTACCATTAACTTTACCACAGCTACCTGCCTTCATTAATAATTTATGGAAAATTAGTCAAATAATACATAAAGCTATCTAAATGTCCTTAGGCAACACAAGTTTTAAGCTCTATTCCTACCTTCACAGAAGTACAATAAAAGTACAAAGTAAAGACCAGGCTTTACTGCACCTGCATTTAGAAGCCAAGATGCACATACATTAAAACCCCTAGAAGGAAAAAGCTCTGATCTTCATCTAAGGTCCAGACCTCTTCCAAAACAGTGCCAGGAGAGATTGCAATGTTTAATGTTCCTGCCTACTATAGCCCACTTCAAACATTATTTATAGGACAAAATTCCTATCTAAACATTTATAAAAATGAGTAGTATTTATTTATATGTTCCAGGCATGCTTTTCAAAGTGGGCTGGACCTCATGCTTAAAAAACCAATTCATTACCACTTCCTGTCAAGAGGCTGAACAATCCCCATCTCCTAAGTGTCCTGAATTGGAAATGACTGTGAGGGTCTGACGGGCATTATTTCTCTCACTCCATTTATTAGAACCTTGTGCGCTTACTTGGCATTCATTGGGATGACACCTTTGGATCCCACCCCAACAGGGATGTGGTCAAACATAGCTTGGGCAAGTTGCTCCTTCACAGGCTGGACATCGCTTTCATCTAAATTGGTTCTTAGCAAGCGAACCCCGCAATTGATGTCAAATCCGACACCACCTACAAAACAGAGAAAAGTCAGTCAAATATTAGGAAAATCAGGCAGCTGGGCATTGCGACCTGTGGTTGCCCACCACTGATGAGGGTTTAAAGGCAGCCACACACACAACCATGAATGTAAATTAGAGGTCAAGGTGTCAAGTTTGTCAATTGTTCAAATCCTCTATATCCTTACTGAGTGAAAGCTCCATTACCTCGAGAAAAACAGTGTTCAATGTGGGGCTTGTAGCCTCACAAATTCTTGCTGCCATAATAACTTTCCCAAGCTCTCAAATAATTTTTTTTTTTTTTTTTTTATCCAGCCTTCCTTATTCCCAGCAGGGGATTTGTCTGCAACATCCATGTTAACCAGTGCCAGAGGCAAAACTCTCAAGATGTGATTTGTACTTTCCCCGCCCCCCTCAGATTCTGATGTGAATTATTTCCAGTGAAAGCACACACAAGCAGGAAAGACAAGCAGGTAAATAATGATGACAATGAAAGCAAACACCGGGTACTTGCTATGTGCCTAGCACTGTTCTAAGTATTTTCCACAGCTTAGCTCATTTAATCCTTACAATAATGCTGCAATTTGCCCAAGAGGTAACTGTGACATAAAGTGTTTGTTTTGTAGCCAATGTTTGAATAGCGCCTGGCATATAGTAAGAGCCTGAAGCATTCTCCTAACTATATGCTTTACTTGATATTTTAAGAGCCTCTGAGTGTCCACAATGAATTCTCTCAGTAAACGAGGAAAAGGAATGATAGTGTTGGGTGAGACAGAGAAGCACACAGGAAGCAGCCATGCTCTAGTTCACCGAGGCGATGATAGGCTGAGAGGAGGTACACACTTGACAGCAGCATGCAGTCACCTTACCTGGGGACACCACTGCTTCAGGGTCATTCATATCAAAGGCTGCCATATTCCCAATAGCAAACCCATAACCTGAATGGACATCAGGAAGCCCAATAGATCGCTGAAAGAGAGTTAGAGAATGAAATACAGCTTGTTTAACCTGGCACTCTGGTTGCCTGATGATCCTGATACTAATTCTCAGAGAGGCTGCAAGTTAAAGCCTTCCCCAAATCAAGATCCTACTTTCATAAAATATTCTCTATTGGTGAAAATTAAGTGTAAACATTCCTAATCACGAAGTTAATACAGTGGAGAAAATCCTTCTTATAAAGTCTGACATTAACTAAGGAAACCTAAACAGAAAAGCCTCAGTATAACATGATAACAAGTGGACCACAGACTACCTTTGATGTGCTATCACATTTTAAAGGCATCAAAAGATAGACACTGACAAGTTGTGGTCATGTCAGGTTAAAAGGAGAAATATCTGACTTATATAGGTCCTTGGTATTTAAGCAATCACAGACAAATGTAATCCATTTAATGGTATGCATACTGTATACTTTCTACATCTGGGACCTAGAAAGGGATCCTGATCCAGGAGGAATGCAGGTAAAACAGGGTGAGGATTTATGGAGATACCAGACACCTGTGAGTTCTTCATATCCATAAGCCCTGTCTTTTTATCCCTGCCTCCCCACTGCCCAGCATAGAAACTGGCATTAAGACCTCAAAAAATGTCTGTAGAATGGATTCATTTTTAACATCTACCTGTAATGATGGAATCTGAATGTTAGACTGCAGTGAGGGCCCACTTATACCATCCAGTTTTATCTCTGTTGCCTTCACTACCCTTTTTCTTTTCTTTTTCCTGTACAAGCTAATAACATTCGTTTTAGTTGTTTCCTTAAACAAAAGGAGGAGCAAGAGGCCCAGGCCACCATCCCTGTGATACCCTCAGCAGACAGGGAGACGCAGGGGTGAGGCCCAAGGCGGCACAGGTCAGGAAACCTGAGCAGGATGCTGGTCTGGCCCCTTGTCTGCGCAGAATGGCTTGGAGGGGAGGAGTGGCGTCCTGGGCTTTTGAGGGGAGAGGTCAAGGTCATGTGAGAGGCCCCACCCAGTCCACAGCCTGAAGGCCAGAATGAGCATCTTGAGAATAAGAACACCTCTGTTGGGGCCTAAGGCCTGAGCTCCAGGTCACTGGGGCTCCATTAATTCACTCCCCTCATTCATTCCTGGGTTGGAGCCTTCTCTGGTTCCCCCGGCTCCTGGACTGCAACTGGTTGCTCTGTTTTGTAACTAATTTTCTGCCTCATCACTACCCTCTTTTTCAATCACGTCCAGAATGCTATACAGTCCTCTCTCCCTCTCAATCCCAACCCTTAAACTTCTTTCCGTTCCTTCTCCAATCATTCTCTTAAATGGGGCCAGTGAAAACTACAATGGTGGTGTATACTAATCCAGGAAAAACGATGTATAATGACAAAAAAACAAGAACACATTAAAAACTACTTCCAAAGTTCTCAAACGCTTATAGGCTGCAACCAGAATCTGTGATATTATTCAGGCCCATTATTTCTTTATGTCCCAGGGTTATTTCTAGATGTTCAAAATCAGTGGTCGCCAACTGGTCGTCCACGAGGTCCGAAAGGTTGGCGACCGCTGGTCTAAATGACACCACTATAGTTAGGCATGGTCATTTATCTATTCAACAAACTTTTAGACTAAGAGAAAATATAAATGATTAAAGCTCTGAACATGGACTCACATGAACAATCCCAGGCAGGGCTGCCACATTGCCAATTTGTTTCATGGCAGGCAGGAAGCCACCAACACCTGAAGACAAAAAATTCAAAATTAGAGGACACATTTGCTTTTTAGTAAGTATATTCCTACATTTCTAGGTTGCGTTACATGAAGGGAAGTGACAAGGCTACTAAAACAATATAAAAGGACATTTGAGATGGAAGTGTGAAGGCAGCTTCTTTAGGCAGCACATGCGCAGAGAGGTAGCGAGGGCGACCAGACTAATGACAAACACCTGTCAGTGTTCTGTGCAAACCAGGGAAGGTTGTTTGCAAAAGTACTGGGAAATGTAAAACATAATTATTAAACATTATGTTGTCAATATAAAAAATGTATTCTTTCATAGTTCACCTTATTTATCAAAAAACATCAACATTGGTTTTACTCTAAGTGACGAAGAGGGGCAATGTGGAGTTGAAAAAACACGGGATTAAGAGTCAGGGAACTGGGGTTCTATTCTAGCTCCAGCTCTGTCACTTGGTCGCTGTCATTTTAGGCAAGTGAACATACTGTGGCAGGAGGCAGGTGGGACTAAGTTTGTTGATCTAAAAAATAAAAGGATTAAAATTAGATTTCAATTCCACCATTACTATTAGAGCTTTTTACATTTATCTCATAAGCTCACTGTAATCCTGCCAAATAGGTGTAATAAAATGTCCTTTATAGATGAGAAAACTGAAGTTAAGTAAGACTAATCAGTGTACTGGTTAAGAATACTGACTTTGGAATCAGTTACTTCTGGGTCTGAAATCTGGCTCTGTCACCAAGAAGTTGTGCAACCTCGGACAATTAACCCTTTGCACTCCGCTGTCCCCTCTCAGGGGACATCGGAATTCTAGCATATCACTCGGATGTCCCCTCTCAGGGGACATTGCAGTTTATTAGTGATTACGGGGAATTGAGTTATTTCAACGCAACTTTTTGAGACATGCATGTTTCCCTGAAGTTTTATCTTGAAATGGCACAAGAAATTAAATCAAAATATCGTAAAATCACTAAGATATATACAAGAAATGTCAGCGGGTTTTGTGTCGGATTAAACAATAAACTACATATTCCCAATGTGGGACAAAGAAAACGGGACTGCATTGTGTGTTCTAACAGGAAAACACCTGGTGGCAGGCGTCAAACCACTTATTACTGTCAAACATGCACTAATCAGCCTGCAATGCATATTGGGGAGTGTTACAAAACTTATCATACTGTACAAAATTATAAACAATAAAATATTGTTTTTTTTTGCAAATATACATTCCTCGATGTCACCCAATTCATATAAGTCCAATTATCATTATAATACGTTACTTGGTTCCAAAATTATACTAAATAATACGAGGGTCTGTAAATGCACGTTTCCGCTGCAAAGTAGCGTCGAGTAGCTGGTAGCCAATGTCCAGAATGGTTCGGAGTGCAAAGGGTTAAAATTAGTTAGCCTCACTGAACCTTGACTTGCACATCTTTAAAATGGAGATAGTATCTTCCTCTTAGAATTCCTCTAGGAATTACATGAGATAACCTAAGTTAAGCACCTGGTAAAGTGCCTGGCACACAGTAAATGCACAATAAATGATAGCTCTTATTATTACCCAAGGTTGGCTTCAAAACCAACCAGTTCCATCTCACTCTAAATGGTTTCTACAAGGTCAGGTAGCTAACAATATAAGCACAAATTAAAAAGAGTTTTTTAGGTCTCATTTCAAGTCTTGGTTGTTTCTTGACAATATTTCTGTATTTTTAAATAATATCTGAATTACCATATTTTTCAGGCTACAGGAAGACATACTTACATGACCACATATAAAATTCTAATGCACTTACGCCACCTCGACACGCATTCCCTTAATTCCTCAAACATTAATTTTTCCAGAGCATCATTTACATAGAAAATTCCTTCAACCCTGGTACCAAAGAAAATGAAGAACTATGTCTGAGCACATGTACATGACATACAGACACTGGATAGAATACAAATACCGTATGCAATATTCATTTTGCTTTACTCTTTATAAAATACTTTCACATTACCTTAAACAAGCAGAAAACTTCCTATAAAAAAGTACAAGATGTTCCCATCCTTAAACACAGTTGCCCCCGAAAAACGTGGGGGTTTAAGGCACTGACAAACCCCTCCCCCAACCAAGTAGTTGAAAATCTGTAACTTTTGACCCCCCCCCCAAAAAAAAAAACTTTTAACTACGAATAATAGTCTAACTGGAAGCCTTACTGATACCATGAACAGTTAACATGTACTTTGTATATGTACTAGTACTATATTCTTACAGTAAAGTAAGCTAGAGAAAAGAAAATTATAGTATTTATTGAAAAAAAAGTCCATGTATAAATGGACCCATGCAGTTCAAACCTGAGTTGTTCATGGGTCAACTGTATATCTTAAAAATGTATTATTCTGAAATGTTCACAATTTGTTTTATTCATTCTCCTATTCTCAAAGCCACATTTAAGAATGTAACAGGTAAAACACTTTGTACAGGTGATAAAAGTCTTTCAATTGCTCTTATTGCCCAAAGATCTCAGCGTTCTTGTGCTTGTACAATATCAGTGGGTTTTAGTGTGGTGATGGCTGGAGGGGATATAGGAGAAGAGGGTAAAGAGGGGACAAATGGTGACAGATGGAGACTTGGCTTGGGGCGGTGCACACACAATGCAGTGCACAGATGATGGGTAGAATTGTGCACCTGAAACCTGTACCCATCTGTTAACCAGTGTCACCCCCATGCCTGCCCTGTGAACTTTCCAGGCGGCCGTGAGGAACAAAACCGCTTTATTAAAAACCAACGCGGAGCAGCGAATGCTACAATCTGGTTCGGCGAACACCCATCTGTAAAGGTCACATGACCAGCAGGACGTGGAGGAATGGAGTTCCAGACCCAGCAACTCTACCCCGGACTGGCCGTGCCACCTCGTAAAAGGCAACGGACGTCCCCGAAGCCCGGGAATGGAACGCCTCTTACGGTGCGTTTGTGACACTCATGTGTGAAAGGGTCTGCAAACGCCGCCTTCGCACTTGCTGGGAACCCGCCTAGACAAACCCCGCTTTGCTCGTCCACGTGGTCTGGAGACCTTTCAGCGGGGAGACGGGGTCGGCACCCCGGTCCCGAGGCCAGAGGGTGGGGTGAGAGGGACTTTGATGGGGGTGGGGCGGCCCCAGCGCTCGTGGGGCAACGGGAGGGCGAGGAGGCCCAGCGGGAGGCCGAGGCGCCGCGAGCCCCCGGCGGGAAGGCCCCGCCACCGGCTCTCGCTCCCCCGTCTCACCTGCATGTTAGGCACGAAGCCCTTTTTGATTCTCCAGCAGTTTTTATTGATCTTTTCCAAGAACTGCAGCTCATCGTTGTAGTTGCGACTCATGGCGGCGACTACGGGTATCAACGCCCGGTGCCGGTGCCGCTTTGAAGAGAGCTGCCGCGCTGTCCCGGGATCCCGAGCACCACTTCCGGGACTCAGCGCGCAGGCGCGGCCGGCTCCGCAACAGGAGGGGCTACGGCAAGTACCGAGGCCCCAAACTCATCGCACAACCGCTTTTCTCTCAGTTAAGTTAGACTGCCCGCCCGTGTTGTCCTTTTTTGGGTAGTCACTAGTCATTGTCTCCAGGCTAAAGCCAACCGAGCTAAATCCAGCAGTTTTTAGCACGACCTAGCTACCTTTTGCTTTGGAAGTGCTTGCAGTACTGGAAAACGTACTGAATCTGGGTTGGGTCGCTGCTCTAATGAATAAATCAGCCTGGAGTTTCATCCCCACCAGCTGAGAAAGATGAACATGTTTAAATAAATGCCACCACTGAACATTTGTAATGTTTCAGAATGAATTTGTGGATATACCTTGAGTAACTTTTATATCGCAAAAGGGCACCCCCAAAGCATTAAACATGCCAGTTTCATTACAACAAGCACTGAAGGGGCAGCTGTTATGGCCAGATGTGCGCAGTCTTTCTTTGGCGACTCAGTACTCTATGATCATGCTTTTGTCTGCAGTGTCTCATGTTCAGAGTAGTAAGTGAGCTTTCAGTGATTTCAGTTTCTAGTCCTACCTTGTAAACAACAACGACTTGGGAATCAGAAAGACTTGGATTCAGTTTCTACTTTTGCCGTTTACCAGCTTTGTGTGTTTAATCTCTCTTGACCTTTGTGTCCTCATCTATAAAATGGGATCATAATTCTTCATAGAGAGGCTGTGGGGACGCAATGAACCGACACTCCTGCAGTAACCTACATAGGGTCTGGCATGTGGTTAGAACTCCAATCAACCACTCTCTTCCATCCCCCGACTAGATTACAAACAACACAAAAGCAAAGTTTGTGGTTTCTATTCATTTCTTACATCCTCCATTCCAGTCTCCCTGTCCTCCTCTTTTGTCTCAATTACACCCCATTGATTAGGTGCTCTAACAACATTATCATCATCATCATCATCATCATCATCATCATCACCATCATCAAGTGTGAGTTATCCAGGGCTAGTACTAGGCACTGCCATTTCATTTAATCTGGGAAGGAAAACACCCTGAAACTTAAAGAAGTGTTATAACTTCCAGAGTTTCCTGTTTGTCATTGGAAACACCTAAGAGGCAAAATTAAGCCTTGAAATCTGCACAACCTCAGTTTTCATCAACATTAAAGATGCTAAATTCTCTTCCCTCTTTTCTGTCTTATTTTATTTTACAAAGGGACAGGAAATTTTGCAAATAAAAAGACAAGATTGACATCGATAGAAAACAATTTTAATTAAATACAGGGGACAGTAGCAGTAAATATAAAACACAAAATCCGACATACAGGAAGGGGGAGAACCCTCGAGAGCTGAAAGGGCCGAAGGGATCTCCACTGACAACACCAATTCAAATCTGTCCTTACGCGTTTCTCACATACCTCTTCAGAAGCACAGGCCTAGCTCTGGGCCACAGAATCTTATAAACACAGAAACACACAACATGCATTGAAACATGAACACACATTCAAATGAACATATCCCTACACATACACAGAGACACACACATCCTGGTTTAACTCTTTAACCCAGTTTGCTCCCTCTGTCGCAGAGGGCTTGAGAAGGAAAACTTTCAGCCTAGGCACTCCACAGGAACTTTAAGACTCCAGCGTGCACTGTTTTCTCCTTCTCCGTTGACAGTCGGTGGGATTAAGGGCCATTGACTTCCTGGAGCGGACTCCAAACCAGCAATCAGGGCACTGAGTTCCCCCTCCACTGTCCATTTATGAGATTCAGACCTTCCCAACCGTAGAAACTTGGTTGCTGTTTTAAGGGCGTTTCATACTTCAGGTCAGTGGAAATCAAAAGGAAATGCTGAAAAAGATGTAACAATAAAGATAAGGTGAAACTTGAGGCATCTACAGCCATAGGATGTCTGGGTTTACCTGAGGGGTGAGGAAGAGGTGGTTTTCTTTACCAGGTCCTACTGCGTCACATCCTCTCCTCCCCTACCCCCAGCCATGCCTTTTGCAAGCTCCATAAACCATTTCACCTCTCTGAATCTTACTTTCCTCATCTATAAAATGGGATGGATACTCCCAGCCTTCCAGGCTGTTTTATGGAATAAAGAAAATAAAAGTGCACCACCGTGCCTCTTGTTCTGGGGTGTGAATAAAATTGGCTGCAAAGGGAAATGGGACCTGGCCTGATTCTAAAATTCAAGTTTAAATGCTCTTCGTTGTTAACTGCAAGCTTCAAGAGCTAAACATTTTGTTTATAAGATTCCTTGGGCTCGGAAAAAAGCAAAGCAGAACAAAATAAAACAGAAGGTAAGCAAATAGAAGGAGGCTTATTCTACTATGAGCAGCAATGGGGCAGTTAAGAGACTTCACATTCTTACCTCAAGGACTTCAATGTCTGAATTGACGAATGAGATTTTGTGTGGGCTGGGCAGAGGAAATCCTTGCTGCAATTTTGCTAAAATATAAAACAAGATGTAACATAATTGGGCACGGGCACAGAAGATTTGTCAAGCTTTTCAGTAAGAGACTAACAGGCAGCTTTTAAATAATCTATCTTTTCATTCTCCCTGGTCCTTTGTTTTCATTTTTTCTGACATGTCCCTAGCATTGCCCCGGAAGAGTGGTTAATTAATTCATTCTTAATAGAAAGGCACCTGCAATTATGTGCATTTGGATGGCAGAAACATGCTGGCACCTTGTCCAATTCATATTTTGAAAACACCTTACTTTTTGGGTCCTGAGAACATTCTGGTCTCCAATACAAAGTATAATTTAATTAAGCCAAACTCAAGATGCTGCTGTGTGTGAACATTTGTCATTCATGAAAACTGTGTCTATCCAGATGGTGGTCTTTGCATAAGAACCAGAGAGACACCGACCGCTAAGGAGAATAATGCCATTTGTGGCTGAAGGCGACTCTTCCCTGTGTAAGGAGAATGATTTCAATCTCCATAACTCAACCAGAGATAGCCTTTCTTGCCGAGTCTTCATGCAGAGTTGCTAACAAGGCTTGGATCTGGAAGAACTAATTTTGCAACCGTATCCTTGATGGTACAAACTTTGCAAATTGTGGCTCTGGCCTGGATTCCTAATAACACCTGAGAAGTACAAGCTTTGGGTGGAAAGTCCCAAACAATCCCCGACATTTGGCCAATGTCAGAGTCACACTGTTTCCCAAGGACCTCTTACCGTTGGCCAGTGGGAGGACGCCAAAGTGGAGAATGGAGGACAAAATATTTTCAAACCTTAAGACCTGAAATGAAAGGGGAAACGAAATCACTTGGGCATTGTGAAAGAGCCATGCCTGGGGTAGGCCTGCACTTTCCCAGACCTTACCGGGATAGAGAGCTATGATTAGAATCTCCCATAGAGATACGTATTCTAGCTTCCAGACTCTGAAAGCTATTTTGTGGGAAACCACACTACAGAGTTTCCCAATCCCTTTGCCTCCTTGAGGATAGACATTTCTGCTCCCCTCTACCCTGGATCATGGTGACAACAAATGCCAAAGGACCATCTGGTGGCAGCAAACATGGCAGCTTAGATATCTACCAAGTAAGACAATCCTGGACAACTAACACATATCCCAATGCGTAGTCTTTCCTTAATTTACTGGGAAGCCCAGCCACAGCATTATGTTATGTGCCATGGTTAATGACATCACCAGAAGCCCAATTTATCTTTAATAAACTATGGTAGTTGTATAGTCTTAGCAAAGTGCTGATTTCTGGGAAGGCTCAAATATTAAAAACTAAATGGACTATGATAAACATGGATTCATTCAATGAATATTTTTTGAACACCCTCTAGGTTTAGCAATAATAAGGACCTCTTTGCAGCTTAACAAGGGTGGCTCTGAAGCAGATTTCCTAGCTTTACCTCTTGTTTATACCACTTTACTGTGTGATGCTGGGAAAGTGCCTTAACCTCTCTGTGCCTCAAGCTCCTCAACTGAAAAGTGACGATAACAGTACTAATCGCATAGGATGTTGTCAGGATTATACAAATTAACATTATGCCTGGTATATACTATTGTCATTTTTTCCCCCCAGAAATGTCATGGTTAGTACACTCTGTTGTTGGTAGTGAGCAGTTTTTCTGGGTCTTCCTGGAAGACCTGGACTCATTTTGACTCCTCAGGGCTCAGGAAATATTATTTACAAGTCAGTCAGCTATGCATTCTCACTGACTATTGTCTGTCATCTACCAAATGGCTATGCCACAGAGGTGCTAATCCAGGGTGACCCTACTTGAGAATCACTGCTCTAGAATATAAGCCCCGTGAAGTTGGATGCCAACTAGTGATTTGGCTGATCTTCCTGAAGCTTGGGAGGGGGGCTTCCAAGTTGCATGCTGGGATATACTCTTCCAATCAGGAGGTCACCAGGCCGCACCCCTCACAAGGTATCCATACAACCAGCCTTGACCTAATTTTAAGAGGTGGATAGAAAGCCTTCAAAGAGCAAACTTGATCATGGCCTAATAACTGACATGGAGCCTCGTTCTTTGGGAGTCTGGATCTTAAATTGAACTATAAAGGATTATTTTAGAAAAAAATAAAATCTTCCTAAAGATGCACCCCCCCAACATTACACAGTGTCTTAACAGTCTTTCAAGTTCCTTTTAAAGTCTTTCTGAGTAGATAAAAGTGAATTGGAAAGTTCCTCTCTTGTTTAATAGTTAATGGGCTTGGTGGACTGACCAGTAGCTACAGAAAGAATTTTAAAGTTAAAACCTACACTCCTGGGAAAACCAAGTACTCCTCAAGGCATAGAAAACAGTCATCCAGCTACTCTATAGGAGGATTCACATTCTCCCTGGACAGGGAATGATGAGACTCTGATTCCTACCTCAATATTGTCACGATTGGACTCTGGCAAAGAGAGGCGGAACCTGAAAACAAGACCACAAAAATCAACAGGTTAAAGGAGGAATATTTTAAAACAACCATTTAAATAGAAAGAAACAAAGGGGTCGGAAAATTTTTTTAGCTCAATATGTTACTATTTAAAAAAAACCACACCACCCAATCTTGTAAGGACATGATGTTCTATTACATCTTTACCCCTATATTCGCTGCTTAAGAAGCAGGGCAGGAAAAGCAGAAGGCTTGGGTTCCCCAAGTGCTTTTGCTCTGTGGGACTTAGTCTGTTGGCAACTTGGAATGCAGAACAACCTTAATAGTTTTCAGTCAACAGCCATACCACCCCCCCCTCCCCCCCCCCCGACCACAATCTCCTCTGATCTCTGAAGCTAAGCAGGGTTAGGCCTGGGTAGTACTGGGCTGGGAGAACAGTTCCAGGTCTTCTTGCTCTGAACTCAACCTCATAACTTCTCTGATCCAGGTTGGTACCTTATTAATAAACATGATGATGATGGTGATAATGATGACACTATATGACATGTCCTAGTTTAGGAGATTTATACCCATTTTTTAAAAATAATTTTTTTGTTAATCCTCATCTGAGGATATTTTCTCAGGGGGAGAGAGAAAGAGAGAAAGGGAGGGAGGAAGGGAGAGAGAGAGAAACATCGACATCAATGTGAGAGAGACACATCAACTGATTGCCCCCAGCACTCGGCCCAACCAGGGGTGGGGAGTGAACCTGCAACCCAGATATATGCCCTTGGTCAGGAATCGAACCTACGACACACACTTTGGTGCATGGGCCGATGCTTTAACCACTGAGCACACCAGCCAGGGCTAAACATTTTTAAATTTAAACTTCACAATAACCCTGTGATAGATGCAATTATTGTTGTCCCTTTTGCAGATGAGGAAACTGATGATCAGAGAGGAGAATTAAATTACCCAGGTCTCAGAGTTAGCAACGGATGGATCTGGATGACAATCTCATTCTACTTGACTCTAGAGTCCATGCCCGGCCGAGGCCACTGCTCTCAGGAGGCTGTATCACCTATACCATTTTTTATCTGTTCCATCATAACACATTGGGGAAACGTCAGCTCTGACAGCTGTCTGGCGTCACAGGCAGTGCAGGGAAACTGTGAAAGGCGCTGCTGGGACATGGGGAGGATGCCTCCTCTTGGTCGCACCACCTCTCATGGACAAGGCAGACCAGGTTGGAAATCTGGCCACAGAAGGTGGAACACACTTGTGAGTTTTCCTTCTTTTCTTTCATCAAAACCCCAAGCCATGATTGGCCGCTTCAGGACCACCGGCTATGAGTGAGCTCATCTGGAGTGTCCCACAGACCAACTGTCCTTTCCTCATAAGGCCATCTTCTGTCTCTCTCCTTGTTCTCTAGGCGCACTCACAGGTTTGCCTACTAATGGACACGTCTCACTGTCTGCAGAGAAACAGGTGGAGCAAAGAGCAAACTCTCCCTCCTCTGTTTCTGAAAAACACGCGAGTGCAGCTCAGACCACGAGGTGGCGACTCAGTTCAGTCCTTTGACCTTTCATTCTCTGCCAGGCCCCTAGCCTGCTACATAAAGCCTTGACACTAGGAACTAATTTTTATGACAGAACCACAGAGTCCTTGGGGAAAACGGGAGCTCAAATAGCCTTACTTTGCAGACATATAAGAATATAGCTTATTTAAAAAGTTTTGGAGAAGGTTTATTGTCCTGATCAAAAACCAGAGCTAAAGTGCAAGAGGCCCTTTATGATCTGGGCCAATATAGCAAATATGACCCAATGAAAGTCAAGTGCAGCAAAGCACAGGCACTCACAAAGCCATTCCTCCAACCCTGTGGCCACAGCAGACATTGAAAATCAATCCTGCACTCAATATCTACCCTATAACAATTGTTTATCTCTTTGCCTGATTGTGAACTCCTTGAGGATAGAGATTCAGTCTTAACTTTGTATTCCCAGATTGAGTACAGGGCATGGCACATTTAGGCACTTACTGTTTGTTCATTCATTCATTCATTCATTCATCCAGCAGATATTTACTGAATACCTAATAGATTGTGAGCAAAACCAGACACAGCCACTGCTCTCATGCAGATTATTATAGCCTAGTGGGGAGGCAGGCGTTAATCAATGATCCACTGATGAAGGTGTAATTGCAGATTGTGATAACTGCTAGGGTGGAAAGAAATACATTCATGGAGGCAAATGAGAAAGGAACCTCATCTTACTTGGTGGTTACGGGAAGTTTTCCAAACCACGGAAAAATGTCCTTGAGCTAACATATAAGGGATGAGCAGGGTTAAATAGGCAAAAGGGGAAGGAGAGAGAAGGGGTCTGGGCAGAAGTTGCAAAGGCCCCGTGGAGGGAACAGAGAACAAGATGATGCTGGAGAGGCAGACGGGGTTGACCAGGCTAGGTTTCTCAGGCCATGTTAGAATTTTGATATTTATCCTAAGGGCAAGGAATCGACAGAAGGTTTCTGAGAAGGGAGGTGATGCCCGTGTTCTGTAAAGATCACTCTGGCTGCAGCATGGAGGGAAGACTGGCAGGTGAGAGGTTTCCCAGGTGCTCAGTCTATGCTCAGTGATGTGGTTTGCAACGTGCAGAATTTTATTTATGTGAGGGATGGAGAGAAGCTGTGTGTGCAAGAAGCAATTAGAGAGCAATGCAAAGCAGTGCGTATTCAGGTGCTCTTTCGTGAGTTGCTGCAGGAAGTCTGAGAAGGTGGGACAAGATAAAACAGCCAGCGTGGGTAGCGTGTGTGTGTGTGTGTGTGTGTGTGTGTGTGTGTGTGAGAGAGAGAGAGAGAGAGAGAAAGAGAGAGAGAGAGAGAGAGAGAGAGAGAGAGAGAGAAGGTGGGGTGGAGAGCCGGGGGGGGGGGAGTGGGGGGAAATAAACTGCCCTTTGAGAGAAGCACTCTGTACACTACCATGTTCCTTTGCACTCAGTACTGTAATTGCCTGAAACTGAGTGTTTCTCTCACCAGACTGTGGATCTGGAAAGTAGACACCACTGTCCTCTCTACTCTCTGTATTAAGAACAGGGCAGAGCACATAATAGGTGCTTCATAAATTCTCAATGAGTGGATATTATGGATAAATGAGCAGATAAAGGACATGGTGGGAGAGTGTCTATTGGAACTGAGGTCACTTTGAGGGTGAGCCAGTGTGGGTTTCATTGCACCAGCAGAGTGTTCACTTTAGGAAACTATGGGAAGCCAGGCTGCCTGGCTTGAAAGGTAGAGCCAGTAACTGAAGAGCTTGAAACCCCAGGCTGTGGATTCAATCCAACTATGAAAGATTTTGAGGGGAGCCCATTCCAGTATTTAAGGATCCTCTAGATGAGGAAGAGTTCCCCAATGTTTTCACTTGATTGCCTTCTGCAACCTGGAAATTCCCCCAAAGAGTCAGGGAGAAGGGGAAGAAGTCATTTGGGGTTCCCTTCTCTGATGGAGCCCCTCCCCCCACAGTGACTTCAACATTTGCTCAGAGGAAGGGTGGAGATGGAGGTCAACACGATGCCAAGTCTGAGCTCTGCTGACCTGTCCGAGCACTGTTCCAACAGAAACCGAATCCATTCTTCCCGGACCTGTTTTCCTCTCTGGGTTTCTCTCCAGATGGCTCACCTGGGGAAATGTTTATCTGCCCAGGCTTGAGGAGTGGAGTTAGGTGGTGATTCTATCTGCTATATTTGCATTTTCTGCCAGTGTTGCATGGGAGGGGTTGTAGGGCATGTGTGTGTGTGTTAATGTTGTGGGGTGGGGTGCAGTGTGGAAGCATCCAAAGCCTCAATCCCATAGCAATGTCAAAAAATGATCTAAAGTTCTAAATGGTTCAACACGAATGTACATTTGATTGCTTCAAGCTTTGCTTGCAATTAAGAGGGTTAGAATTGCACCATCTGGATGAGAACCAAATAAGGGAAAGTGTTGTTTAATTTGGCCTCAGAAATAATTGCAAAATGTCTACTATGTGGGCCAAGCTACCGCCAAACAGAACTGTGTTTGGAATGAAATTCTCTATTGTAGATAGAGCAGTAAGAATCTGATGTACGACTGAGTGCCAACTCCACAGCTTTTAAGACCATCTGGGTCACACTTTGATGCTAGAATGGGGAAAGAGAATGAAATACCACTGCTAGTAGGAACAGATCTTTCTTGAGCGCTGATAATGTGTTGGGTATTGTGCTTTTCACACTTTAGCTCATCGACCTACCCAGACAGCAATGCTATGGAGACGTGCTCTGTTTTGCTGGTAAGGAAACTGATACTTGAAGAGGTTAATTAGCTTGCTCAAGGTCCCCCAGTTCCAAATGACTGAGGTAGAGGTCAAACTCACATATGTCTGACTCTAGAGCCTGTGCTCTTAACAGACATATCCAAAGAGGTCAAGTTTATTATTTATACTCTTGGCTTTGGCTTTCTTTATCCTTCCTTTACTCAATTCCTTAATGCAACGAGAAGTCCAATGCCAGTGTCTCCTCTATCACTACTTATCAATGAGGAAGGTCATGCTCCCTGTTTCAGTTCAGTGTGACTCCATGCTCATGGGTTTCTGCTTCTAGGCAGGGTATTTATTTTCTAAGTCTTAGGTCTAAGTCTTATTTTCTAAGTCTCAACTCTTCACTACACCAAAGGCACTACAATCCAGTAAGTAAATACTCAAGGCTTTGAAAACAGATACACCCAGATTCACGTTCTGGCTCCGCTATTCAATAGCTCTGTGACTTGAGTAAGTCATATAACCCCCAGAAACTGAACCATGGGGATAATAACACCTACCACCAGGGTATTCATTCAATCTACAGACATTTATTGAGTGCCGTGCCAGGTCCTGGAGATACAGGGTTGTGAGGTTGAAATGAAATAATCTATGTGCAGTGCTTGGCATAGGACCAGTAGACAGTAAAGCCTCACTAACACAGGGTAATCATGAATAGTAGAACAAACAGCGATTTCTCTAAGCACCATCCCAGGACAGGGGAGTGAGGTGTTTTCTGAATAAGGGAACTCTTGAAATGATCTTGTATGACTGAGCACCACTTTCTGCTGGCTGAGGCCAGCCCCCAGTTTTAAATAATAGCCACAGCTGATGTTTCTTGAACACATAACATGCACTTTACATGTATTAACTCAGGTATTCCTCACAACAACCCCTGAAGTAGAAACCCGCCTGGGAGTCTGGGCTGGGATCTGAACCAGCAAGTCCGACTGCAAAGCCTGTGAGCTCACTACCTCTCTAGCCTCACCTCTGGATGTGCCTCTGATTTCCGCAGCTCGTCTCTATGCAGCCCACCCCTAGCAGCTCTGGAAAGAACTGCTCGAGGCAGGGGCTGGTTAGAAAGGCGGGGTGTTCTGGAGAGTTGCATTTGAAGACCCTGTGTCCCCCGATTCTTCTCAGGGATGTTTCCCTGGTCCCCACCCGCTTTCCTCTCCTTCCTGCTCTGTCTCTCTGACATCACCAAAGATTAAACCAGCTCATCCTGAAAAGCCGTGCTTGCCTGCGAAGCCCAAGAGTGGAGACACTGGCTGGGGTGGCCTGTGTGGGCGGCGGGGCTACCGTTCTTGCTGCCAAAGGCCAAGGCCACTCTTCCAGCACCACCTCTGCTCCTTGGCAAAGCCTTGCCTCTCACGTTGGCTGCCTGAAGTCTGAGTGAAGCCCGGCCCACTCACCTTGGCCATAGTCTGCTCCTTGCTGGAGGTTTGCTACAGTACCCCCTGCAGGGGCCACCCTCAGACTCATGCAGGCAACCTGTGCAGTTAGGACGGGGCCTCTGCTCAGAAGGGCCCTGCTCGGTTAAATGCTCTGCTGTCTCCATCTTGAAATTCTACATAATTTTTGAACAAGGGGTCTGCATTTTCATTTTCACAGGGCTGACCCATGTGCTTATGCACTTCCATATTTTGCTTGTTTTATTTAGTATTACAGGTATTTTATTGAAAACATCTTGCAATGGAGAAAAAAATGGGGACATATGCAATACTTTCAACAATAAAGTTGTTGGTTTTTTTTTTAAAGAAAGAAAACATGTTTCTACAATAGTCCTGATAACCATCAAGTTGACTGATGGTGACTGACTTAGTTTCCCCCTCTGTTGGTTTCCTATTCTTTTTGGACTCTGCCTTCTTTGTCTGTTTTATTCTTTGTCTAATTTCTTCCTTTCACAGGTTTAATCTGGGCCATCTGATCATTCTGTATCTCCTCCCCACAGGTAGTCTGATTCATGGCTTCAACTATGGGCTTCATAGGGCTGAGGAAAATGGGCTGTTCCTCCCAATGGCCATTAGTGCTCAACGATCTGTGTCTATGACCTGCTCAAGCCTGTTCACACCGCATGGCTTGCAGCTGAGAGCCAGCCAGGCCATGTGGCACAGGCTTGTTAAACTCTACCTTACGGTCATGAGATCCGAGTGTCAGAGCCTGAAGGTATCTGCGGAATGATTCAGTCCAACTCCATTATTTCTCAGATAAGGAAACTGAGACTCAGCGGTCAATAGACTTGATCACGGATATGGAAGCAGTGAGCAGGGATTTGAAACTTCATTCCTTGACCTCCAAGTTTTATGCTCTTTGCTCGATGGCATGGCTTCTGAATTTGTTAAAGAGGAATTTTAGTTTTACATGGCTGTACCATCAGAATGTGCCTTTATAGTAAATAATTATATTACCGTGTTGCCTATTTTAGCTTAATGTTATTTAATGGGAAGGAAAAAAGAAAATGTTCGCAACACATTTTTAAGTCCCTACTTTGCAATGATCTGGACTATTGCGGGAGAAGTGTGTAAGTGATTCATGTTCTATCCAGCGGTAACTCGGTAACTGCACTTGTTGTCTTTGTCTCTATGGTCTGTTGATTCACTTATGGTGAAGGTTCCCAACAGTCAAATCATCTGATCTTACCTGTTCAGAGACAGGGAGCAGATCAGTCTTTGTCCCAGAATAACCAGGCCGACACTGGTGCTAGCGACCTGCAGACAAGAAAAGCATGGGTTGCTAAGAGTGAAGCTCTCTGGCCATAAATTGGCCATAGATATTATTCCCCATAGTGGAAACATCATAAGCTCCATTTCCCTCTCATTCTGAGAGATATTTGAAAGAAATAATTCTAAAAATACTGTCTTTCAGGTAAGAAAACTAAATATAAAGACTTCTGCTTGAAGATCTCCTTTAAACTGTTTTTTTCCTCCCAATCTCTCCTATGTACCGTGTGTGTGTGTGTGTGTGTGTGTGTGTGTGTGTGGTATTTCGCTTAGGTTCATTGTATTAGTCCCTTTCTATTGAATTGTATTTGGCCTTTATCTGCTCAAATAAACTTGAATTCCACCTTGATTAACTTATTTCAAGGGAAAAGAAGCTTGGCTGTCAATGTAACTGAAGCAGAGGGAAGGGCACACGGGGAGCAGGGAAGGGCGCAGAGCTATTTTATAATGTATGGGGTTTGAGCACTGGCCTCTCATAGCTCCCCACACCCCATCTCAACCCTGTCCTCACTCCTGATATATCACTTCCCAGCCCTCCGAGCACGTAGGAGACCACGGCTGGCCAGTGGTTTCTACAGGAGAGCATTGGCATCCACAGGCTGCCCTCTGTCCCCACAGACTTACAAAGTCCATGGAAACGATGGCCTCGGCGGTGGAGTTCTCAGACTGGGTGAGCAACATGATGGAAGCAGGGATGTCCAGGGTGAAGTTCCCTGGCAGTAAACTGATCACGGGAGGCTCCGTGGCCATGATCCGAACCATGAAGGGCTGGGACAAGATGTAGATCTCCGCAATCTGCCGGGGTTCAGGGAATAAATGGAGACCGGGGGTTGTGAGTTGATGAGTGAAAGTCACAAATTTGGGGTGACTAAATCTTACTAAGAATAGAAGAAAAGCTCCTTAATAGTAACAACAACAACATGCCAAAAACAAATAATAATGGCTGAGGTTTATCGAACACACACTGTGTGCCAGGCACCATGTCAAGGCTGTTTGTATTATCTATTTTAATCTTTACAAAATCCCTGTGAGGCAAGTTCTCTCCATTTCACAAATAAAAAAAGTCAGTCTTGGAGAGGTTCAGTCATTTTCTCAAGGTTCCAGGTGAGTAAGTTGTAGAATTGGGGTTCAGATGTAGGTCTGTGTGATTCAAGATTCTTAATCTAAATCCAGGATGCTCTAAAAACAGTATGCCTTGCCTGGCTGGCGTGGCTCAGTGGTTGAGCATAGACCTATGAACCAGGAGGTCATGGTTTGATTCCTGGTCAGGGCACATGCCCGGGTTGTGGGCTCAATCCCTAGTGCGGGGTGTGCAGGAGGCAGCCAATCAATGATTCTCTCTCATCGTTGATGTTTCTCTCTCTCTCTCCCTTCCTCTCTAAAATCAATAAAAATATATTTAAAACAATCAAACAAAACAAAAACAGCATGTCTGTCTTTGTCCTCAGGGGCAAACCTGAGCCTTTCATACACTTGGTCCAGCACTCAGGTGCTCTGAGGCATGGCATTAATCGTTGCTTGATGAAAGGCACGAGCAAGGGCACTAGCCATTCATTTCCCATTTAAGCTAATTATTTCCAGTGTGTGGAACCTTGTGGGTGCAACAGATGATTTATCTTTTGAACTTAAAATCTTTTAATAGTAAGATGTTCAGTAAATATTTGTGGATACTTGAACAAAAGAAAAAAATTCCTTAAGAATGTAAACACGGACTCGGGCTTGCACCAAAAAGGAATAAAAAGAACCCCCAAAATAAAAAACAAAACAAAAAAAGAACCCCAAGTGTTCTGGAAGTAATTCCAACGAAACCAAATACACTATCAAGGAGTCAAATCCTGACCACTTACCCGGGAGAGAATGTTGCCAACGCCTTGAGAGTTTCGAACCAAATGGCTGGAAATCTGGAAAATGAAGCCCATCATGCCAGAGTGTAAGGTTTTTACTTCAGGTTGTCTTTTCAGGGAAAATATAGTATTCCCTATAATTTGTATGAATTATGAAGCTGTTGCACCAGAAAAAGTGTTTGAAGGCAACTTACCATTTTATAGACCAAACCCAGGAAACATGAGGCCCAGGGAAGTCAAGTGACTTGCACACGGGGAGTCCCACAGGAGAGAGATACATTCCTTTTGAGTAAGTGGCTTTTAACCGTGGGAACACTGTGTACATCATATACTATGTGTGGTCCCTGTATAAATATTCTATGGTGGTTAACAACACGTTTTATGCTACTGTCTTCATTATGGAGACATAGAAGGCTTAAGTAATTTATCTTCACGGATGGGTGGTTTTTAAGTCTTGAAGCTAGAAGTGTCTAATTTTCCGCACATGGTAGCTGGTATGGCCAACTTAGTATTCTGAACATAAGGTTTATGACAACTTGCATAATTAAGACCTACGGAATGAAGATTCACAAGGGATGCTCAGTAAAAGTTGTTGGTTGGCTGGCTGGAAAGAGTGTTCTCATATGTAAAAGGGAGGGCCATGGCAGAGAGAATCAGTGAGTATCTGTATTCTCACAGTCACTGCAGATAGGTCAGTTGCAGAAGAAATATTGATGTTGGCATAACATAAGGAATAATAATAATAATAACCAGCAACACTTATAGTATACTTTCTCTGTGCTGGGCATTGGTCTGAATGCTTTAAATATATTTAAATCTCTTTAATGTCCACATCAACCTATGGGTTATTATGGACATTAAAGAATTATTATTATGCCAATTTTTCAAATGAGGAAACTCTGGCACAGAGAAGTTAAATAAACTGAAATTGCCCAAGGTCACAGGTAATAAGTGATGGAGGGGGTCCTGTCATCTAGAACAGTGACTTGGAGTCATAAAAAAATGAAATTAGAAGAACTGGAAACTCAACAACTTTCCAACTATTAACATTCATGCCACAACTCCTTCATTCATTGTCCTGATAGGAGTGCTGGTCTACAGAGCCTAGGAATAGAAGTTATAACATAGAAGCCCCCAACTGGGATACTTATGATAAGATGAAATGTTGGAGCCGACTGTCATCACCCGTTAGCTCTCCTCACCTCTTTTGTGGAGAGAGTGACATTGAAAGCCCCAGCTGCAAAATGAGCGAAGGAAGCAGATTTAAAGAAATATTCGGAGATTCCAATGTAGAGCATAGAGTCGCTGCGTTCTGGGAGCTCAAAAGGCACTGGGGAGAAGGGGGGGTCGGCGAGGTTTTCCAGTGGGTAGAATACGCCCTGTGGGAAAAAAGAGAGAGGCCAGTGTGTTAGGTGAAGGCTCAAATATGCAGGACACAAGAAGGTGGACCCTCTCAGGTCAGAATAAGAAAAATTGTGGAAACTCAGTAAAGAAGAAAAAACGGTAAGGCCTTCTGACTCCTTGACTAGTGACCATGTTTCAAAGCTCTGACGACTTCTTGAGTGTACATCTGGGCATGTCTGTCTACTCTGGGGTGTAACCTAGTAAGAAGTTCCTTGTCGGTCCTCTTCTCCAGGAAAGAAAGGCAGGTGCATTTAGCTGGAGGTGACAGCTCTGAATACTTCCTGAGGTGCCAGGTAGAGATGTCAACCCCTGACCTTCAAACCCTGTGATTGCTGAGTGTCTGGGGTGTCACAGAAAGACTCAGGAGGCTCCAGAACTCTATATGATTTAAAGCATTCAGCAAATATTGATTGAGCTCAACTGGGTTGAACATGGCACCTTGAACTGCACCTGCATCACGTCTTCATGAATGCACATGGCTTTCAGAAGTCTAGGAGAAAATCCGTGGCATTTCTAATGGCCCTCATTAGCCATTGGTTGTCTTGTGTAATGTTTAAATAATGTGAATGACTCTGAGTGATTGAAATATATAAGCCAATATGCATTTTTAAAAACAATGATATTAACTTTGGGGTAAAACTAAACATAAGGGCAGTTAGTCACTTTTCTAGAATCAGCAAACACCATTTTCATGTGCTAGTAGCCCCAGTAGAGGTTGGCAGCTCGCAGTTAAATGGACTAATCTGAGAGGAACAGAAGTACTAATATGTACAATTACTGATGTGGTAAGTTCTAATAATTGCAGACCACTCTACTTGCTGCCTCCTAGCCTCACTCCACTCCCAGAGGCAAAGCATCATGAGACTCTTCTTGAAGAAGACAGACATGTCTTGTGCAATCCAAACCATCGTTTACCGATCAAGGAAATGTTCAAGAGTCTTTCGAAAGAGCATAACATCAGGGATTGTTTCAAAGAAAATGAAATTATTTGAAGAGCATGTAGGTATATTTCCTCTGCACACATTTGTTCCCTGAATACAGTCGGCCCTCTGTATCCTTAGGTTCTACTTCAACCAACCGCAGACAAAAATATTTGAAAACAAAGTTACATTGTTGCTGAGGGGCACTATGTAGTTAGGCCTCTGATGGTTGTGTCGCACAGAGCATGTACATTTTCTTTTAACAACCATCTACATAGCATTTATGTTGTATTAGGTTACATAAGTAATCTAGCAATGATTTAAAGTATACAGGAGGCTGTGCCTGGGTTAATTGCAAACACCTTGCCATTTATGTAAGGGACTTGAGTATGGAAGATTTTGGTCTGGGGAGGTGTCCTGTAACCAATCCCTGGAGGACACAGAGGGGCGCTTGTACTGGGTGTTGGTAGCCAGGATGAGAACTCTGATGATGATGATAAAGTTACCTTCAAATTCAGGTCAATGTAGTTCTCAGTAATTTCTGGAGAACTCATTAGTGAAAAATCCAGCAGGGTATAGTTGTCAATCTTTGTTAAAACTAAAACAGATAAAGCAAAAAGAAAAGTTACATTCCTTAAAAGCATAACATATGATTAATGTATATCTAGAACAAATTTTAAAAAATTGAAGAATTTAAAATTATATTGTTTAAAAGAATAATTACCCTATTTCATAAGTAATACACATTCACCTTTTTCTTCTTATTTATTTATTTATTTATTTAATAGTTGACATTCAATATTATATTAGTTTTAGGACATGCTCACTTTTTAAGACCCAGGAAAAGTAGGTAAGTCAAAAGAAGAGAGTAAAAACCCTTTTAAATCATATTACCCTGAGAGAAACTTAAATTTTCGGTATATACCCTTTTTATCTCTCTCTGTCTCTCACTCTCTTTCTCAATGCACATACATTCTTTTAAAAGAAGGGATTAGACAAACAAGTCACTTGTCAACATTAAGCCATACGTAGTAGGTCGGTATAATGAGAGACTTTCAAGTTCTATGTTAAAGCCTCCTATGTAGTTAGAACTTAATTTTTTCACAATAAGCATGCATTACTGTTGTAATTAGAAATAATTTTTAAAAAGAAATATCGAGACAGACAGACAGGAGTAAAATCCACTAGGTTGGAGAGGCCACGGACATTCTCAGGCACAGTGCTACTGATTCACGTCCTTTTTGTACTATCGTTTTCAGAGCCAAGCAGAAGACCAGGCAGGGGGCCAGGGCCAGGGAACAGCGGGCATGGCTTGCAGGAAGCATGGACATCAGTGTCTGGGATGGGTTATGTGTGTGGTGGTGCGGTGCTCAGTTCCTGCCCTGGCCTGGAGCTGCTTTCCCGACACCAACCACCACCAACACCACCATGTGCTCTGCGACAGGAAGACTTCCTCCCTAGAGGCAGGCCCTGAGCACCACAGCTTTCCTTCTTGCACGTCATGCTTGGTTTATGCCATAGATGGCGATGCGAAGGAAGAAGAGATGAAGCGATTTGCTAAGGTGAGGGAGCAATACTATCCTATGACACCATAGTTTTAAATCTGTTTTCAAATTCACAATCTCCATGGATCCACCATCAGACTGTGAGGGAAGCAGGATTGTGATCACTTTACAGGTGAGGGGAGTGCAGCTCCCAGAGGTACAGAAACTTGTCCAAGGCAAGCTAGGACATGAGACTCCTCCACCAGTTCTTTCTTCACTCCTTCTTTCTCTTTCCCTGCCTCCCCAACCCATTCATTTTCTTTCATCCACCTGGATCCATTCATCAATCTATTTGCCCAGCCGCCCATCTCCTGTCATCCCTTCATCAATCCAATATTTATTAACTTATCGTGGCTTAGGCACTGTGCCCGGTGCTAGGAACACAGATGAGTCACAGTCCCTGCCCTCGTGGAACTCATAGTCTGGTGGAGGAGACAGACATATAAACGGGAAAACAGAAGACAGGGTAGTAAGAGCAGATCTAAAACTGAGCTCGTGATGGTCCTATTACAAACCAATTCTCACAGTCTTCCCCATTTGGGTAAATGGTAATTCCATTCTTCCAAAGTTCTGGTTGCTCAGGGTAAAAACCTGGGGTCATCCTTGACTCCCCTCATGACCTACATTTGGCGTGTCAGCAAATACCACTGTCTCTACCTGCAAGCTACATCCAGAACCTGAATGTGCCTTGCCTTCTTCATTTAGGCTCATGGGAATCAGTAGCCTCTTAAGTGGTCTCCCTGCTTCCACCTTTGCCCCTCCCTCCTGTCTATTATTAATGGACAGAAGTCAGAGTGATATTCTTAAAATATAGATGAGATCATGCAAGTCTTGCTCAGAAGTCTCCAAAGACTTCCCAATGACCTATAGAGTCCTGGACATCTACCCATCTGCTTTCTCCTCCCTGACCTCATCTCCTGCTATCCCCCCACAACCCCCGACTCCCTCTGCTCCCCATATGGCCTCCTCACAGTTCCTCTAGCACACCTGGCAGTTCCCGCTTCAGGACCTGTGAGCTTGCGGTTCCTTCTACTTGAAATGTTCTTTGCCCAGATCTAGGAGTGGCTCACTCCCTACTTCATACAGATTTGTACTCTATGTTACTTTCTCAGTATCTAAAATGGCAACCCCTGGCCTCACTATCTAAAATGAAAAACACTCCCCAGCTCCTTCCCTGCTTTAGTTTCGTTCTTATCACTCATCACTAGGATGCCATAGATTTTACTTATTATCTTGCTTGCTGTCTGTCTCCTCCCACTAGTCCCAGGAGGGCAGGGATTTCTGTTTCCGAGCCTGACTGCTGCATTCCAGCACCAAGAGCAGCACCTGGCTTGTACCATTGGTGAATGAATGGGTGGAATGGAAAGAGAGAGACACTTTCAGAGTATCATGTGAGTACAGAGGAGGCGGAACTTTAGGGTGTGGACATCAGGTAAGGTTTCTTGGAAGAGACTATGCCTGAGCTGAGCCTGAAAAGATAAAGAGAAGTGAACAAGACAAGGGATGGCCGAGGGGTAGCGAGTGGAAGGGACTGCATCCCTCACTGCTTAGCACAGTGTTGGCAACGAAATAGGCACTGATAATGTCTACTAAATGAATGAATGGGTGAAGGGAGAGGAAGCTCTTCTAGGCAGAGAGGACAACATGAGCAAAGGTAAGGGGTGTGAGGTCAGGAAAGGCAGTTTGATTGCTGGAGCAGAGAAAGGTGCAAGATGAAGCAGAGAGAAGTAGGAGCCAGAGCGTGGCGGGTGGGTCTTACAGTCCACGTTAAAGCATTTGGACTTGATCCCGAAGGCAGCGAGGAGCCAATGAAGGGGATAACCTGGCCCAGATTAGCATTAACCATTCTGAAGAGGATGCATTTAGTGCCAGAGCTGGGATTAAAGCTTGTGAGAGTTTAATTCTCTGAACGGCATCTGGTCTCCTGAAGCCACCCCCGCCTGCAGAGAAGTTGGTTGCAGAAGCAAAGAGCAGGCCCCATACACAGGCTGTGCCCCTCTGGCCTCCCACCTTCCCGAGGCTCTAGTTTGCAGAGGAAAGCAGACTGAAGAGGCGGAGCTGTATTGTGTGGAGAAGCAAACCTGGAGAGCACCAGAGTGGGAAGGTGGGGAAAGAACCATCCAGAAGAGACGGTTCAGAGACTCACCCTCCAGCATGCTGAGATTGGCATTCAGTGCTTCCACCTCTCCCGTGATAATGGGACAGAGCTGGCCATAAAAGGAATTTTTAAAAAATGCAGGTTATCATATTATACTGGAAACCTCTATTTTTGGGCCTAAACCCTGCCAGCAAAAGGCTAGGAGACAGTCTCCCTTTGGCCATCAAGACTTTTTTTTAAATTAGTTGATGTCTATGGGCCTCAAGTTACGTATGTATGGGTGGCAAGTCACTGAATGCTGACTAAACTTCACAGCCACTGGGACTCCACCCAGGGAGGCCCATAAAAGAATGAGCCACTGCCTTTTCTTCCTGAACATGACAGGACATGTGCCCCAGTCCATGCTGGAGGTGTCCCACCTGAGGAACCTGCTATGCCTTTCCCCTGCTCTGTCATCCCCATGCTGCTGGGCGTGGTCACAGCTGGGGCCTCTACTTCCCCGCTGGGCTGGTTCGACTAGATCCATTAGATCAGGCATCTATTTCAATCGAACCCCGTTTGGAATTAGAAAATAAACCTTGAATCAGACTCAAGCACATCTGGAGGAAGAAGGAAAGACATCGATGAACCTGCTGTGTGCCAGGCGTGTGCTACGCACTCAGGGTGGTGGTTACTAGCAAAGGCTCGGGAGGTGGGCTGCCTGGGTTGAATCCCTTGGCAAGTTACCTGTACTCTCTCTCCTCAGTTTCCTCATCTGTAAAATGGGAGTGACAATTGCATCTACCTCATCAGGTTGCTAAGAGTAAGCATTCAGTGTATGTTAGCTGTTGTTTTAACCCCATTTCATCCTCACTATAGCTCTGGGAGGTAAGCCCTACTGTCCCCTATTTACAAATGGGAAAACTGAAGAAGGGAGGCTGACAGAGTCACCAGGTGTCACATCACAGCTCGACAGTTGTGGTCTCAGTATTCTCTTCATTTCCCAGTGGCTCAGAGGGAATACTAGAGGCAAAGTATCTATGATTCCTAAGTTGTATGTAAACTCCAGGCAAACTTAACTGTTGGCCAAGAACCATGCCTCGTTCTGAACAAAGGAATGGTCAACTGTGAGGTCCTTGAAGGTGGCAGCACTATTTCCCAGTCGCTCTTTAATGTGCACATCCACTGGCCCCCAGCCCCTGTCAGGTAAGATGGAGAAAGACCGAGAAGCCTCAGTCCCTTGATGAGCCGGCAACCTCACTGGACAGGCTGCTTACTATTTCTACCTGTTGATTTCCTCGCCGGTATTCATTAAGCACTGAGCTGAGCTGAGGGAGAGGAGATAGCCAGACACTGTCCTTATCCCTTTTTCAGAAAGGAGTCTCCCTTCGTTCCCACTCTTCCTCATCCCTCTCTCTGTCTCCCACAAATACGGGTCAAGGGTTCAGGGAAGGTTTGGTCAGGATTGGAAAGAGGGCACACAGCCAATCCCGTCTTTTCCCTTCCTCAAACTCGGACTTCTGGAATCTAGCTACTTGTAGCTTTGGAAGCCATCTTAACTCACATTGTTTCTATTGGCTGGAAATAGCCTATCTTCTTTCCCATTCCTTACCTATCCAGATCCTACCTATATTTCAAGGCCCAGTTCAAGCCCTGCATCCTCTAAAAATGTCTCCCAGGATACTTCCAGGATCTATTTATTTAATTTTCCCATTTCTCTGAACCTCTTCAGTTCAATCTAATGATCATGTAAGTATGTCCTAAATTCAAGTCCTCATTCAGTTATTGCTTCACAAGCCTGACTTTGGTTTTCCTAAAAAGATGGTAAGTTTACTTCTTTTTCATATCCCAACAGAGGCTAGCCTACTGCTGGGCATGCAGTGGGTACACAATAAATAAATTCGTGTTGATTGTTTGGCATGAACTTGAGGAAGGGAATTCTATAGAATGATGTGTGTGAAAGAGCCTTGGATGGTGCCTAGCACACAGTAGGTGCTCAGTAAAGGTTTATTGACCAAGAATTAATTCAAGCGTGGCAGACCTGCTGCTGATGGCATTTGACCACGGTTGTGTAACCTCTAAAGACTTACCATTTCATTTAAGTTCTTTAAAATGGGTTTCTCCATGGGCTCAGCGAAGGAGTTATACAGGACACTGGAGAAAAAAAGGAAATAAGAAAGGGCTTACTCAGGGACTGTACCTGTTGGTTTTTAACCTCTCCTACATGCTGCCCGAGAATCCAGACCGCCCCCAACTAGCCACCGTCCACCATGGCACCCTCCCTCACCTGAGTTCTCCAGAAAATGAGACGTGGGCGTGGCTCACTTGGGCGTGGCAGTCTTGGAGCTCCAGGTTTGGTTGACCCAAGTCATTTCGGGTCAGGGTAAGGATACCCGCGAAGTAGACCCCAGAGAGAAACAGATCAGCTCCTCCTGAGTCTTGGCTGTGGAGAGAAAAAGTGCAAGGTTAACCAGGCCTCGGCAGGGGAGGAGATGGCTCAGTTCTCTATCCATGGACTCTGAGCTCCTGGAGGGCAGGACCCTTGTCACCTCTGGATTCTTGGCACCTACAACAGGTAGGATCAGAGCAGGTGCTGAATGAATATTTGCTGAACAAATGAAGTAACGAATTATGGGAACGGTGACAGCTTTAGGGACCTTGCAGTTATTTCATCCTCAGTGCCCTGCCCCCGCCCCAGTGGTTGAGCACATACTGAGCACCATTCGTATACAATGCTCATTTACAGAGAGAACATGGTTGGGGGCGGGGGGGGGGGTGGCCACACGTTATGTAGGAGGGGCATGGATGGGAAAGGGACACGTAGTCTGTGAACTCCTTGAAGGAGTGGAGTGTGTGTTACTCATGTCCATGTTTCCAGGACTTAGCTGGTGGCCTGATGCAAAATAAGCATGCAATGTAAAGTTGATGACTCAGCAAAGACAAGAATAACAAGAATAAATACATGAATCCATGCTACTTATAGGAGGATATGTCATTTCTCCCCAGTCCATAAGAGTTCTTGGAGTTCTTGAGATGGGAATAAATGGTAAACAGTAGGCACTCAATACATGCTTGTTAAATGACCAAGTGGGTGAATGAATGTGTTATTCTGGGGCACCAACCAAGGCAGACCTAAACATTATACCTAGGATAGCAACTTGTACTAATGGGTGGTCTGTAAGCATACCTTGATTTGATCCCTTCTTTCTAAGGAGGGTGCAAAGGCCTTTTGTTAGGGGAGAACTGGGCACAAGCTGACTATCATCCTCCAACCTCCTTGTGACAGGAAGGCTCCAACCTCCTTGTGAGGTAGGAAGGCCCCACAGATGGCAAAGAGTGTTCAAGGACTGGCTAAGATCATACAGTGACCAATGAGGCGTCTCAAGTGTTGAGCGCATGTCCGTTTCTCCAACAGCCTTTTAGTTCTTAGGAAATCGTAAAGGACCTTTTGACCAGTTACTCTGTCTTTCTGGTAAAGATGACTTTCAGCCCTTCCCCTCTGACACCCAGCAGAGATATTCTGATTTAATTCTCTCCTGGAAAAATGCTCTTGAAAAAGAGTGTTAATGGTTGAGGAAAGAAGCCCAACATCAAAAACATTAGCAAATTTCTACCCTTTGGATTTCTGCTCCATTTCCCTCCACAACAGCAGCAGGCTTTTTAGGGGATACTCACAAAAGTGGCGACTTGACTTCCCAGTTTGTGCTGATGTTGGCCGTGCCGTGGTTGGTCAGGGCCTTGATTCCCACCCCCGGCACAAAGGCTAATGACGTGTTGGGAAATGAAAAGGCATTGATTTTTATGCTGTAAAACAAGAAACAGAGGAGTTAGTGAGACACATCGCTAAGTAAGGGAAAATGGGAAATTCAGTTGTAGAAATCGTGACTGTGAACTCCCACGGAGCAAGGAACCCCGGGTCTGCAGTGGTGCCTCTAGGCACTGCCTTCTAATTCCCCTCAAACTCGGGGCAGGCAGCTCCTGTGCCACATTGAGGGGGGAAACGAGCAAGTTTGAAAGAAAATTTGCAAATAATCAATTTACTTTTTTTAAACTTCTTTAAAGACAAAAAGAGATACACTTGCCATCATACCTTTTCCTTCAGCTATTGCAGTGTTTCTAAATAGGGGTCATTAGTATTTTGGTTAGGACAACTAATTTTTTGTAGAGAACTGTTATACACATTGCAGGATATTTGGCACATGTGCCAACCAGCTAAATGCCAGTAGTTTCCTCCCCCCCAACCATTGGGAGAATCTAAAGGGTGTCTCCTCCTCTTCCCAAATGCCCTCTATGTGGACACTGTCTTCCCTAATTGAGAAACTTATTTTATAGAGTTAACTTCCCCTAAGATTCTCTGATCTGTCAAACAGGCAACTAAGAGGCAGTGGGTTGCATGTAATCTACATAGGTAGATGGCCACATGCATTATGGTAGGTTGTTGTTATGGACGTCGATTGAGTGATTACTCCCTGCCAGGCACTGTGGTGAGCACTTCACATGTATTTGCTCATTTTAACCCTCACAATAATCCTATGAGGCTGTTGCTGTTTTTGCAAACGGCAATTCAGAGATGAGAAGACAAGAAACTTGGCTTAAGTCATATTTAAGTGGTAGAGCCAGATCTGGAAACCTCCTCAGTCTGCCTTCAGACCGTGTTCTTATCCACGAGGCGATGCCACTTCATTATTGTGCAAAGGGCACTGGACTTGGAGACAAGTTTTGTGCTGGCGGTGCAACCTTGGGTAAGACACGTCACCTTTTCCAGTTAATCACTCAGAGGAAGTGTTACAGGCAGGTGACGGAGACAAAATGAGGCCACCTGTGCATCATTGTTGCTTAGCAGGAAGGCATTGTTGTGAGCTAAGATCAGGAAATTTGCAAGACATAAGTGTGATAGCTGATAAGAAATGGTTATTTTGCTATCTCATCTACTTTGCATCCTTTCCTACTTATTATCCGTGACACAGCCTGAGACCCACTGTGGGAAGAGGAAATCTTGGAAATGTTTTCCTTTCGATACTATGGGTCTTACCCATTCTTTGTAACTACTGTAGAGTATTCCAAACTGTGGATGTATTGTTAAAACAACAGTAATTCCTTTGTTGGTGTCATTAAAACAACAGTAATTTCTTTGTTGGTGTCCACCAACAAGGGTGTTTCCAGTGTTTCTGTATTGTAAACTAAACCACCCTGAAAATCCTCATACATGCAGTTTATGTACGTGTTTCTCTATGGAGGCTGCCAAGAAGCAGAATTGTTGGGTCAAAGGGCATGCCTAAAAAAAGGCTGCTGGCCCTAGCCAGTTTGGCTCAGTGGATACAGCGTTGGCCTGTGGACCAAAGGGCCTTGGGTTCAATTCCGGTCAAGGGCACAGACCTCAGTTGCAGGCTCCTCCCCAGCCCGGGCCCTGGTCAGGGCTCGTGCAGGAGGCAACCAATTGATGTGTTTCTCTCACATCATTGATTCTCTCTTTCCCTCTCTCTTCCACTCTCTCTAAAAATAAATGGAAAAATATCCTCAGGTGAGGATTAACAACAACAACAACAACAAAAAGGCCCCTGTAAATCTGTCCAATAAAGATATGATGCGAGCCCCAGATGTAATTTAAAATATTCCAGTAACCACATTAAAAAAACGGGAAAGAAAAGAGAGTAATTTTATCATTTTTAACTTCATCCAACACATCTAAAATAACATTTCAATGTGTAAGCAGTATAAAAATTATTAATGCAATATATTTTCCTTTTGCCAAAATAAGTCTTCAAAATATGGTACATATTCTATACTCATGATACACCTCAATTTAAACATTGAATTTTCATCAGAAATACTGACCCGTATTTAGATGGCATAAAATTTTCAATTGAAAAAGTAAACTTACAACTTGTCCTAAGCATACTTAAAAGTTTTCCAATAACTGAATCGAGTATCGGTTTTTAAATTAAAATTAAATAAATTTGGAATTAAGTCATATTTCAATTGCTACTTGTTTGGACAGCATGGGTCTAAAATTCTTGTACCAGCTTATCTACTCCCACCAGCAGTTCACGAGAATTCTTGTTTCTCCTCATTTTCATGTACCCTTGATGTTATATGATTCACCCTGGATTTTTCTGCTGTGGCATTCCCATCATTATACTTAAATAATCAATATTTTAAAAAATATCTTACAATTTTTTTCAATAAAGCTGAAAAAAATATGGAATTCCCCCCAAATTACTTAAATAATCTTAAATTTTTTTAATATATATTTTTATTGATTTCAGAGAGGAAGGGAGAGGAAGAGAGAAACAGAAACACCAATGATCAGAGAGAATCATTGATCAGCTCCCTCCTGCACTCCCCTTTCTGGGGATTGAGCCCGCAACCCGGGCATGTGCCCTTGACCAGAATTGAACCCATGACCCTTCAGTCCACAGGCTGACATTCTATCCAAAGAGCCAAACCGGTTAGGGCAATAATTAACTTATAAATATATATTTATTGTCCATCTCTCTCACTGGACATCAAGGGCAGAGGATTTATCCGTGTCATTTACTACAGTATCTCCTATGCCTAGAATAAAGCCTTAGTACATAGTAGATGCTCAATAAACACTTGTTGAATGGCTGGCTTTATCACAGAATAGAGTAACTGCCAGGAACTTTCCCTAGAGCACCACACCTCTTTCACAAAATACTCTTGGTTTTATAGAATGTCATCCTTCATAGCAGGGAAATTACTACTTTAAAGGGCTAGGATAGCAGGGAATTATCACTGGATTGACAAAGCATTGTGGGTGGGACTGCTTTGCATGAGGCCAGTGGAAGAAACTGGTGTTGCTCCAGAGGAGGAAAAGCCAAGAGAGCAAGAGGGAAGAAGACCATGTGCCCTGGGACCTCTGAAATCGTGACTAACCTTTACGAAAATTAGAGAACATTTGATGGAGTAGTTATTCTTGGGACTGTGGCTGAATTCTGCTTCTAGCTTTATGGGGGTGAGGGTAGCAATGGAATGAGCAGGAATTTCCTTTAGAGTTCGAGGGATAAGGTGGCTGCAGCTGACAACTGTATTGAATTAGGATTCTCATTTTAGGAGAGAGACAAGGACATAAGGACACTGAGACACTGAGCAGATTCGCCAGGTGCACACAACTAGTATGCAGCAGAGACATGACCTGGACCCAGGTGTTCTGACCCAAATGTCACACTTTTTGTCAACTTCATGACCCTTTTCCCTTTGGTTATTTTCTGATAAGCCTCTCGCCAAAGGCTGGTTAACTTCCACTCTGCAGGGCCTGATGTTACAGCAGAACAGGTGGTGGCATGTCCACAACCCTGAGAGTTTAAAGATGAATTTCACTGCTGACATTGCTCTGCTCTTTTACTTACTTTGAGAAATTGTAGTTCACATAATCAACCTTCAGAAATTCAAGAGATTCAGAACCTCTTAAATCTGGAATGCTTCTTTCTTTGGCCATTTGCTCAATCATCTCCATCCCAGCTTGAACGCCTGTGAAAGAACCAAACAGAGTGAAGTTTATTGAATAAGGCATTCTCCCCAGATGCTTAGAAAACTGCAATCTTACAAGGTGGGTATTATTGTCCTTGCTTTACATATGAAAACATTGGTTCTCAGAGGGGCTAATAAAATTGCTCAAAATCCCAGAGCTAACAGCATGAGAGACTTTCATTATTTGGCCAGGGCCAAAGAATGTTACCACAGGACAGTATGATAGGAAAAGTATAAAATATTATCATTATCCACATTTTACCGATGATGAAACTGAACTTCAAATAGGTTAATCCTTCCCTAGGTCACCCAGCAAAGAACTGGGGGACCCAATAGTCAAATCTGGGCAATTTGGCTCCAGAATCTATGCCTTATTATAGTCAGTTCCAGAAAATCATTGCCCCCCAGCCCTAGATTCTTCAAGCTCAGGAATTTTTGGCCTGAAGTCCATGGGCCTTTGGGAACTTTTGGACCTCTTGAAATTCTAATAAAAGACTGTGATTGGTTGTGCATGTGCCTAACGGGGTGGGCAAAGGTAGGTTTACAGTGGTTCATATGGCAAATAAATAATAAATAATAAATAATAATATAAGAATAAACTGGCCCAGCTGGTGTGGCTCATGAACCAGGAGGTCACAGTTCGATTCCGATCAGGGCACATGCCTGGGTTGTGAGCTTGATCCCTAGTAGGGGGCGTGTAGGAGGCAGCTGATTGATGATGCTCTGTCATCATTGATATTTCTATCTTTCTCCCCCCTCTCCCTTCCTCTCTGAAATCAATAAAAATATATTTTAAAAATAATAAACTGTGTGTCACATACTCACAACTATAAACCTACTTTGGCCCACCCTATATGTATCTCATTTTTCAGGGGAGAGGGTCCACATTTTCGTCAAATTCTCAAAGAATCCCAGGACTCCAGAAAGGTTGAGAACCACTGCTTTTTATTTGGGAATAGACCTGTCTTAATATGGTAGCACCACAAAACACATTCCTCTGAGTTCATGGAGAAAAAGAGGCCGCTTCCCATTAAAGAGCTTGAGAAAAGTAACTTACACAGCAATGAAGAGTGATCTTTTCATCTTCACCTTGTCAAGGAGGAAGCTGTGCCTTTTTTTCCTTACTTTGCAGCTTTAGCTCATTTCTACTTACTCTATCCTTGTTGGACATGAAGTAGGAAAGAGTTTGTCCTCTATAATACCATGAATAATATTGCAATACAGGATGTGAAGATCAAATGTAAGGATGGAAAGATGGAACCGAAGGCACTATCAGAGAGCTTTGGCGGAATCCCAACACTGCCACTTACTAGCCCGTGTGACCCTGCAAGTTATAAAATCTCTTTATCCCGAACTTTCTTCATCTGTAACATGGGACATTAGTGAATATCAACCTTCATTTAGCTAATCTTAGGCCAACATTCACAGGTGAGAATAGGCCCATAGACTCTGATTTTGCAGTTCATTTCTTCTACATAATCTGTCCTTATCCCAATTTAGCTCGAAGAAAATCTCAGTCCAACACTTTCCTCTGCCTGTTCTTAATCTTGCAGACGCCTTTGCGCCTCTAATATATGTACAGAGCCTCCCTCAAGAAAAATGCATGATCATCATTCCCAGTAAATTTTACACACACAATTTTAGAAAACTCTGTTTCTTTCGGAATCAAACCCTTTCTGAAACTGTAAGTTATTACTTTCACTACAAATCTTCTTCCCTCTATCCTATAATGAATTCTCTGAGATGTTCATTGTGTGTGTGTGTGTGTGTGTGTGTGTGTGTGAGAGAGAGAGAGAGAGAGAGAGAGAGAGAGAGAGAGAGAGAGAGAGAGAATCTGTGGCAGTGTTTGGATATGCCAACTGTTAAGGTGATTATTTTTTCGGCAACACTTTCTTCCCAGCCATCTGCCTGAGGGACTAGATCATCACACAGCAGAGCTTGTCTCAGTTATGACACAGCTCTCTCTGAGCTTCTGCTTTTGGGTCACAGACTCTACCGAGGGGGGCTGCAGCCTGGCTCCTGAAAGCATCCAACTCACCATAGTCCAGAGCCCGCTGAGTAGCCCTTGCCTTGATTCCAGGGTGTGTGGTCCAAGCAGATGAGATGTAGACATTCCACAGGAGGAAACATCCCCAAAGGACTCGGACCATCTTTGTACACATCTGCAAGTAACCGACATTTATGGCTCCTTTATTATTCTGGACTTTCTCATTGGTCAATTCCACCCAGCATTTCTAGGCTTTCTCATGTTCATTGTTCACTTCCAGGACTACCGTACATCTATCCATCCAGTAATCATTTGTTAAACACACCAGAACATGTTCTAGATGCTGAGGATGTACAGATGATCCATGTGCGTGGCCCCTGACCTCTGCTTCCCATAGACTAGTGGTGAGTCACACACACCCACACGTACACACACACACACACACACACAGATGATTATAACACAATACAGGATGATGCAATGCAATATAATACAAGAGCCTTACAGTACATGTAATGATTGGGATATGCCTTGGGGAAGATACTGGGGTGGGGGTGAGGATAGTTTTAGGATCTTCTAGGGCCAGCTCCAATGTCCGCTCTGTGACAGCTTCCCTCACCATGTCATTTTGCACTGGGTTCACCACCATCTCCCCTGTGCTTCCACTGCACTTTGTACAATACATATGCATGCATGCATTGAAACATCATGAGCTTTCAGGCAGGCTCACTATTTCCACTGCTATACCTCCAACCATTACACCAAGCCAGTATCATTTCATGAATGTTCACAATCAGCTCCTTACTGGTCTCTCTGCCTCCCTTGCCCTCTTCTGGCTATGTTCCACATCACAGCCGAGTAGGCCTCCTAAAATGAAGTCAGATCTTGTCACCTCCACCCCATCAAGACTTTGAGTGGTTCCCCATCTTATTCAGCATAAAAGCCAGAGCCCTTCCACCAGCTGCAAGGCCATGCCCTACTCCACACCTCTACTTTCTCATTGACCTCCTTCCTTAACACTGTTGTCTGGCTCACCTGTCCCCAGCCTCACTGGCTGACTTTATCTTTCTTGAACACTCTCTGGGACCTGCATCCTCAGGTCTTTGCACTTGTTGTTCCTTCTGCCTGGTAGAGTCACCTCACAGATAACCACATGGGTGTCTTTCACTTTCTTCAGGTATCTCAGGTGTTATCTCACTGAAGCCTTTCCCAACCACTCTATACAAAACAAGGATTGTTACCCCCCCTCACACCCCGAGACCCTGATATTCACTATGCCCCTTCTTGCTTTATTTTTCTCCAGGTACGTATCATCATCTAGCATAGTCTATAGTAACTCATTTGTTCATTGCCTGTCTCTCTTGCTGGAATTTTTAGGTTTCATGAGGGAAGAATTGCATCACTTCAGCACCTTGAACAGCGACTGGCACACAGTAGGCAATGGGTAAATACTGAATGATTGATTGGTTGAATGAATGAATGTCTCTTCCTGGAGACTGTGAAGTGGGCCAGATTAACCTTCTGAGTTCCCACAGCACTTGGAGCAGTCCCTGATCTTGATATGCACCATCCTGTATTCTGATTGTCTTTGTCCCTTCATCATTGGCACTGTCTTACTTTTATATCTCCAAAGTCTGGTACGATGCCTGGCACATGGTAGATACACCAAAAAATCTTAATAAACATCTTCTTTAAGGAAAGAGACCACATATTCTTCACTGTGCCCAATGGGTTTTGGGCACATTCTCACACATGCCACAGACCCACAGGTGACAGAGGCCCACCGAGTTAACACACAAATATGAAACAGATCAGAGAAACATTTGTGGGGGTAATCAAAGAAGAGGAAGTTGTGGGAGCCATTTAGACAGAGGGAGGGGTAGGGAAGGACAGGATTCAAAAGGGGTTCAGAAGCAATCTGGATGAAGGAAAAGGGGTTACTATAAGAGGTGTGTTTGAGTGTGTGTGTGTGGTGCATGGCCAAGATAAGTGAGAGCTTTGATAAAGGGGCTTGTGTGGGCTTATGGGTAAGGCCATAGAAGTGGGAATGGGGGTGGCACAGACAAAAGGACTTATTTGAAAGGAATAGAGCGGTTTGACCAGGGAAGGGAGTATCTGGGGAGGGCTGTTGCTAGCCTATCTTGGCTTTTGTGTGAAATGGGTAAAGGTGGCCTCTGGCACAGCGTGGAGCTGGTGAAAAGTGTTTTAGGAAAACCCCACATCAGTGTATCCAGTTTGGTGGGGCAAGCAAGGGCTGCCCCACTCACTTCTTGGGCTGGCATTTGTCCAGTGCACAAGCTGCCCAACTCACACAGTGGACCTAAGCTCAGATTAGTGAATGCTCAGGCAGGTATTTTGACGGACGGCCATGAGGTTGAAAAGGGTGTATCTACTATGTGTCTGTTCTGTACAGCATAAGTCCACCTTCAGGTGTGAGGAAAGGCTGGCTCAATCAACCTCATCTCCCAGGAGCCCTCTCTGTGTACCCCACTGGCCAGACAAGCTGGACTCCTGGTTTGTAAACACAGGCTATGCTTCCTGCCCAATGCCTGTGCTTATGCTGCTTCCCTGACGTAGGCCTGCAGAAACCCTGTGCATCCAAAGGTCCATTTTATTTTAATATTTTTAAAATATATTTTTATTGATTTCAGAGAGAAAGGGAGAGGAAGAGATAGAAACATCAATGATGAGAATCATTAATTGGCTGCCTCCTGCATGCCCCCTACTGGGGATCGAGCCCACAACCCGAGCATGTGCCGTCGCCAGGAATCGAACCTGGGACCCTTCAGTCCGCAGGCCAATGCTCTATCCACTGAGCCAAACCAGCTGGGGTAAGGTCCATTTTAAACACAGCCTTCTTTCTGAAACCACTTCTGAATTCCCAAAGCTAATCTCACTTCCTTTGGAACCCTCAGTCAAAACATATATTGAAACATGGGTGTATGTTTATCTTCTTGCTTATTATCTGTCTCTCCTACCAGAATGGAAGTACCAGAAGGGCACAGACCTGATCTGGTTTGGAGGTCCCAGAGCTTGGCTTGGTGTCTTGGACATGGGAGCGATGGATAAGAATTGGTATAATGAATCAGTGAATCATAAATGAAGGAATAGCCCTTACCTCACTCTACATTATAGTTCTTTGCGGAGGTGATTGGAAAAGCACCTATACACTAGCAGAGCACAGGTACCCATAAGAGCAGGTGTTGGCCATAGTCCTGGAGCACAGTCAGGGAGGCCAGACACTGGATCATGGGGAGGAGGAGTGGTCAGTGTGGTTGGGGTACTGGGCATGGGGACTCAGAGTAGTGACTATTTACTATTACTGCTCAGTTATTTCAATATTTTAACTCTGCTATGGCCATATGCATTCAGTGTGATGTTTCAGCCCTACGGAGTTGGTTTGGGTTATAGAGGACAATCTACAGAAAGAACCTGGACAGCAATGCCGGGGGCAGGGCTAAGGAGGGGTGGCTGGAGGACGATCGGGGTGCAGAACACACTAAGGGAAGCACAGAGGAAAGAGACTGAGAGCTAAGGGGAAGGGACTTGGGTAGGAGAGGATGATCTCTGGCCAAGAAATGAGTGATCTGAGGGCTGGAAGAAGTGCGAGGAGTGGGTAAGCAAGTGTGAGCTCTTCCACGTTCTGGGAGGCACATCTGATACTCAGGATGGACTCAGGAGCTAGGTCCAGTTGCCATCTGTGCTAGGCCTTCCTTAATCCTTCAGTTGACCTGGGGGATAGCAGAGATGAATGGGACTATGGGAGTAAGCAAAACACTCCTGGGGCTCAGTTCTGTGGCTATTCGTCAACTGGTATAGAAGTGTTTCTACATTTTAACAAAAGATGAGGTCATATGAACGTGTAGTCATGCTAATATCTGTAGGCAAAGAACTATAAATGGATGTGTCATACCAAGGCAGGCATAAGACAAATTTTTCAAAAGAGGAAAACATTTTTCATAGCAGTCGAAAGCAATGGGAAAAAATGTTAGACCAAAAAAACTATACCCATTAAATTGTGTGCAAATTAAAGTAGAAATGATGTATCTGCCTAGCACATAGTAGGAACGCAGTAAATATTTACTAACTGACCAACTGACTGACTTACAAGATCCTGGTTAACTAAGAAAGGTTCTAGAACAGGGTGAAAAAATGAGAAAACCAAACCATCATATAAATAGCTCTCCATTTCTATAGCAAAAAAGCACGATAAACCAAAGCAGAGATACTACTTGCTAAGAAGCTCAGAACAATGCTTTGAGGTGGATGTTATCCGACCTCTGTTTTGGACATGTGGACAGAGGCTTAGGGAGTCTGAATGAGCTGTGTGAGGCCACATAGCAAGTCAAGCACCTGGGAATCAAACCTTGTTCTTCTGGCTCCTCCTCTTACTATTTATAATTTTTTTCATTTAATGACTTGATAAATGCTAGAATTATAATTTTCACTTGGGAATTTTAAATAGGAGTTTCTTGATGCCATCTTCTATGTGGAAAAAAATATATTAAGTGTCTGGAAATTTTTAAGCATCAAGTGCAAGTCCCTTTGTCTTTCCTTGGGCACAAGTGAAGTTTTTAATCCCCTTCCAACAGCAAAAATCTGTTTCCCTTCTTAGTTAAAGAAAGTTTCTGAAGTGGTCCACTTTGATGGAGATCCCAGGACCTCAACATTGAATACAGAAAAACATATTTTTCCTCTAAAATTTTTATGAGTGAATGAAATTACTGGGCTATAAAGAGATGAATTGTATGTAATTTTCAGTTGAATTGTTTGGCTAGGAGGATAATTTATGGGCCGGGGAGGAAAGGAACCTTGCCAAGCAAGGAGATGACTCCTAAAAGGTTAAGTCATTTGGCTGACAAGTAAGGGCAAGGTGAGTAGCCTGTTAGAAGAAGGGATCCAAGATGATTTAACACCCTGCCAGCCAAGTAACCTATCTTGTTGCTTCTGAGGATTACTTCTTTCTAAGATTCAAAGCCTCGGAACCCATGACATTTCCTTGCCAACATATGGGCGGAATAACACTCCTAAATTAGATGGCCCTTGCCTGAGCCATTCCGATGACTAGAAATAAGAAAACTGGTAAAACTGAGAAAATTCCCTAGACAGATCAATTTGCCATTACTACTCATGGGGGAGAGCTCTGACAGACTTGAATAATTGATTAAAGAAGTGATGAGTGAATGAAATGTAGCTTTCAACACAGAGGCAAAGGTGGAAAAATTAAGTTCAATTGGTTTAAAGAAGGCTAGAGTATAATAATATTCCAACCTAATGGTGAAGACAAAATGTATTTAAGAAATCAATAGGTATGGGATAGGGGAAGAACTGGAGAATATTTCAAGGGATTCAGTTCACACATCTGACTTTATATCAAGATCTCTAATGACAAGGGCCTTGAAATTTTACACCAAGTCTTTCTTCCCCAAACTCCATACACAACACGGACACATTAAAACTTTCTGGCAGGGCAGGGTCTAGGTTACTGATGAAGACCTGGCCCCCAAACAGAGAGGTCAAGGCAGCTCCTTAATCCCAACCACATTGGTTGAGACACCAGTTAGACTTTTCTGCCACTGTGCTGGGTTCCCCATTGAAATGGAAGCAAAAAGAAGTCCAGACTCTTGAGCAACCTTCTTAACACTGCTGAACGATACAAAACTGAACATGTAGTCCCTGCTAATTCTCTTTTCTTTCTTAGAGCTGCTCACAATCTTCTGGGTGAGTGTGAGTGACATAAAAAGCAAATAAAACATAAAAACAGAGGCAGACAATAACTCAGAATACGTGACAGCTGCCCCCTCAGGGTGTCCGACCAGATCTGGGACCTCTCCCAGTGGGAGGGTAATCCCCGTCCGGAGATCCTGCCCTGGCAGAGCCCTGAAGCTTGTTCATGATTCTTACCTTAAGCAGAGGAAGAGCCCAAAGCTGGGGAGCACCGTCGATTCCCTCTGCCTTTGAAGTCGATGTGTTCTCCACTTGAGCTTTGAACCCAGCTGCCGCAAAGACAAGATAATTAAGTCTGAATCACCTAGTCGTGGATTTTTTTAATGCCTCTTTCAAAATATGATACGTAATTGCTTCACTTCAATTACCCAATGGCATGAATGAACACTACAGTTTCTACCTAGATGAGCAGACAATGCCACCTATGCAGTAATTACCTCCCCGCAACACGCAGGCGTGTACACACACACACACACATACACGTACGCACACGCACAGCACATGTGAAATAGTGATGGCTACTTTACCAGAATAATGAAGTCAAGACTTCCAATGATATTGAGAAAAAATGTTGAATTGGGAGAGGAGGAATTTTCCTCTCTGGAATATTAAGCTGGTTTCTCCTGGTCAGGGTGCCTGCAGGGCTTGGCTCCACTACTGCCCAGCATACCTTCTGGGCTTTTAGTGGATCAGATTCAGTCTGAAAGCATGAGCCTGATAGCCAGGCCGACCTACTTACCATCTTTATCTCCCAGGGTCAGACCACGGACCGCATCTCTGGGGACCGCATCTCTGGGCGCTGGCTCCTTTTCAGCTTATTAATGACTTCCTGTCTCAGCATTCCTTTGAAGGAAGCTGGGTGGGTGCATCAAGCAGGTATTATGTAACTTGATAGCTTTAGATTCTAAACCCCATCCCCCAGGTTTTGGTCATTGCATTTTCGATGGCCAGGGATCTGATTGCATGAAGTGTCTAATGTCTTATTTACAGCTTTCTGGGTAAGATAGGGTGACAGTTTGTCCTGGTTTTCCCAGGATGCAGGATTTTCAGTAATAAAACCAGGACAGTCCTAGGAGAACTAGGAGGATGGGTCACCTTAGCAAGAAAAACAGGCATGTTCACTTGGCATTGTCTGCACTTCTGACAGCTTATCAGTGTTCTCATCTAGTGTATCTCCAGTTACATTTACCTACTTAGCCGTTTCCTTAGGGGCAAAATGAAGATAAAAATAATATCTACCTTGATAGGTTCTGGTGGGAAAAAAAAGTTAGTAACTGTTTTCGCTTGTTTGAGCTGCTATAACAAAATACTATAGAACAGTAAGCTAAACTGAGCTAAGCTTATATGCTAAGATCACATCGTTTTATAAGCAACAGACATTTGTTCCTCACAGTTTTGGAGGCTGGGAAGTCCAAGGTCAAGTTACCAGCATGGTCATGTTTTGGATAGGACCCTCTTCCAGATTCATAGCTGGCTATGTCCTCACTTGGTGGATGGAGTTGGGAGCTCCCTGCAGCCTCTTTTATAAGGCTCTAATCCCATTACGACATAGGGCCCACCAACTAATATCACCTTTGGGGATTTGGATTTCAACATATAAATTTTTTTGGGATACAAACATTCAGACCATAGTAATAACCTATGAGAAAGTTCTGCCTTGGCTGGTGGCTCAGTTGGTTGGAGTATTGTCCCAGGCACCAATGGGTTTTGGATTCGATTCCTGGTCAGGGCACATATCTAGGTTGCAGATTTGATTCCTGGTTGGGGTGCGTTCAGGGAGCAGCCAATTGGTGTTTCTCTCTCACGTCAATGTTTCTCTCTCCCCCCCCCTTTTCCCTTCCTCTCTCTCTCAAATCAATAAAAACATATCGTTGGGTGAGGATTTGAAAAAAAATTAAAACAGAACTATAAAGTGCTGTAAAATCTTATTAGTATGTGGCCATTATCAATGATGACATGAGACACTGTAGACTTTCTCCTCATAGAATCATTTATTGGCAGTCATCACAGATTAATCCATTCATTAAATCAACAAATATTTATTGGGCACTTACCACATGTAAGGTCCCCTGTCCAAAAAAGACAGAATCCCTGTCCATATGGAGTTTATGTTCTAGCAGATGGAGAGATAAAATAAGCAAACAACAAGATCCACAAAAGGTGCAGATTATGGCGCCTATGAAGGGAATAAGGGGATGTAGTTTGTGGGGTGGTCTTATAATTGGTAGGGCGATGTAACTGGGGGAGATGTGCTTACTTCTCTAGGCTGGTCCAGGAAGGCTTCTCTGAGGAGGTAACATTTGAGCATTAGAAACAGGACAGGCAAAGCTCTGAAAGGAAAGGCGGAGGGAACAGCAAATGGGGGCCAGTGCGTCTGGAATGTAGCAGGAGCAGAAATAATGGTGTTAGACATTTAAATGACGCTGTCAGTTGTTCTGGGAAGAGGTTGGTGGGAACTACGAGTTCCTAAGTCATCCTCCTCGAGGTGGAATGAAAGCCACAGAAGTGCCATCTGAGGCAGCTCCCATGGTGCAGGTGCTAGCCTGGAGGGATGGGGAATCATTTCAGGTGCTACACAGATGAACACCTGAAACTGTATTGTGATTATCTTTAGTGCATTAGGAAAGAAATACCAGACATGGAAGAAGATGAATGACATCATACATCACGTGGGAAACATTTTTCCTCCCATTCTGTTCTTTCCTCAGCATCTCCCCTGGATGGCACCAGTTTCTCTCCCCCTCCCCCTCCCCCCACCCCCTCTGGTCCTAGGTTTACTCTTATCTCACCTCACCCCAAGCAGCTTCTTCGCTCTCCCTTCCCTGCTCCCCTTTTCTACCCCCATTCCTTTTCTCTGGCAGAAAGATTTAGATGTTCAGCCTCCTATTTGCATCTCATGTCCATTAACCAGCTGCATAGGATCTGCTAGACTTTAAACCAGGGGTGGGCAAACATTTTGACTCGAGGGCCACAATGGGTTCTTAAACTGGACCGGAGGGCCGGAACAAAAGCATGGATGGAGTGTTTGTGTGAACTAATATAAATTCAAAGTAAACATCATTACATAAAAGGGTACGGCCTTTTTTTTTTTAGTTTTATTCATTTCAAACTGGCCGGATCCGGCCCGCGGGCCGTAGTTTGCCCACGGCTGCTTTAAACTGTAAAACTGTAAAATAACAGTTGCAAATATTTTCTGATGCAAATATTAATTTTTCTTTTTGTCACAAAAAACCTGAAAGTCTAACCATATCTTGGTGAAAACCTGAGTCATTGTTGTGTATCCTGGGACTTTCCGCACAGGATTTGGGAGGAGTTCTCAGGAAGGGTGGCCTGGATGAATGAGGAGAGAGAAGGTGAACTGGGGGGGCTTTGCCCTGCAGTCCTCGAGGGCTCTCGCCTCACCTGGACCTGCTCTACCCTCCCCGACTCTGGGGCCTTGGGCAATTTACTCACTCCTCTGGGGCGCAGAGCCATCATCTGTAAAAGCGGAGATCACATTTACTTTGAAGAGTCATGATCAGAATTAAACTAAAAGAGCTGGCACATAATAAATTTTTTATATGGTGTCAGTAAATTAGATACATTATTACTTGCATTTCCTCTATTTTATTTTTATACTAGTAATTTAAGATCTTCTAAACAATTTTTATTTTTAAGAAATGTGTTAAATTTTCATGGTATTTATTTTTTTTATATTTACCCTCTATTTGGAAATTAACAGAAGTTTTCCCTTTATATAGCTTCCCCTTTTAAATAAATTTATATATAGTTTAAGAAGTGGGCTGATTTATAGGGGGAAAAAGTAAATAACAATACAGCTCATAAGGGACATGGAATAATTTTGGAAAAAGGGCTGAAATAAATAGAGTGTAGGAAACTAAGACTGAAGAAGAGAGTGTAGCTAGTTTCATTTCATTTGAAAGGGTCTAGATATTATTAACCAATGTCACCCCAACACATTTAATAAAAATAAAATAAAGAAAGGGGCTATAGAAATCAGCTCATTAGCTTTCCTTTTTATTCAAGGAATCATTTTAGGGCAAATTTGCCAAGTTCATCATTAAAAACAACAACAAAAGCCAGCAGCACTATATCCAGTTTCATTATTTATTTTAGTTTTTCAAGTTTAACTGGAGATTTGCTGGGAATGCCTGCTTATCCAGAATGCAAACTGAATTATTTTACTTACCAATGGCTGACAATGCATTAGTCTCTGCAGATTAAGGGGCACCTTTAATTAAAACTCCAAAAGAAAAATCTTCATGAACTTGGTAGAATAACTGTTCATTAAAGAAAGATGCCAAGATACAGTATTAAGGAACCGAGTGACCATCCTAGCTCCTGGTTTCCAGAATGTCTGGGCTGTCCCCATGTAGAAAAAAGCCTATCTGAATATCAGGCTCTTTTTTAACTTGGAAGACAACTATGTTATTCTTTATGGCAGACAAAAGTAGGAGGGGACAGGGGTTGGGTGTATATGGGGAATGAACCAGAGAGGGCAATTTTAGAACAAAAGACACTTTGAGCTCTGACCCCTCACTGCCCACCACGCCCTGCCCTCAACATTTTTTGTTGGCAAAATCTGGTTAAATGGGACCCCTGAAGAGGGAGAGAAGGGGTAGAGGAAAATAAGAGGTAACATTTTTTGTTATGTCCTGGGCACTATCTATATATGAACTCTTTAAATTTCCACCAAGACTGTGTAAGGTATGAATATTATCTCCATTTTACAGATGAGGAAACCAAGAGGTTAGGTAGTTTGCCTAAGCTTGGGCATCTCAGACAGTAAGTTACAGAGCCAGGGTTCAGGGCCCAGGTGGGTAGGTGTGCTGCTTCTGGAAGTCACTCTTAGCCACTATGCTAAGCAGCCTTTTTAGGAAGGTCACTAAAGGGCAATCCGAAGTCTAGGGGATGTGCAAGGTGAGGAGAGAGAAGGATGCTGTTGCCAGGCAACACATCTGGTTTTTCAAGCTGCTAATCGAGTCAGTGTAATTGCTAGTTTGAAATTGCTGGTTTATTCCTGACTAGAGGAAGCTGCCTGGAGTTTATGTGCCTCATGAAAGAGACAAGTGACTCTGCAGTTCATCCAGAAGGGCCGGGGAGACATCTGGCAGAATCACCCTACCACCCGGCAGCATCTCCCCGTCTCTTCCCAGTTCTGTTCCAGGCCACACTCCCTTGAAGTCTGTGTGATGATGTTTCTGGGTGGACACCGATGACTGAGTCGGAACGTGGCTTCTCCCACCCACCAGTCTCACTCTGGAATGATTTACAGCAGTGACTCCCTACTGGTTTTGATAAATAAACACACCCACTTGCCTGCTTACCTCCACTTATTATCAGTTATCTAAAAGGGAATTACATTTTATTATTTGCAGTTCAAAGTGAACTTGAATTCATGCTAAATTTTAAATGCATATACATATGACTTTTAATTTTTATTTAATTTTATTGATTTTAGAGAGGGAGAAAGGGAGAGAGAGAGAGAGAGAGAGAGAGAGAGAGAGAGATCAACACGAGAGAGACACATTGATCAGCTGCCTTCCATACATGCTCTGACCAGGGATCAAACCCACAACCTAGGTATGTGCCCTAACTGGGAATCGAATTGGTGACCTTTTGGTGCATGGAGACACTCCAATTGAGCCACACCACCAGTCAGGGAACATATGACTTTTGTGAGAAATGGAGGGTATTGTGAAATCAAGCAAATAAGATAGTGTGATACAACTCTGACATGTCTGAGAACCACTGATGTGAGCCCAAATCAAACAAATAAGAATTTGTCTACCTTGGCATTAATGATACTTTGGGCACAGAATTATTTTTTCTGTTTTTTTAAGAATACTTTTTCTACGAAACACTTTTTTTTCAATTGCAGTTGACATCCTATATTGGACCACATAATACTTTGATGTAGGGGGCTATCCTGTGCTTCGTAGGATGTTTAGCAGCATCCCTGGTCTCTACACTGATGCTAAGCAGCACCACCCTCTCCTACCTGAGTTGTGACTATGGCCAAGGTCCCTTGACAGGCCTCAGCTGAGAACCAAGGAAACTACAATGTGTGTGTGTGTGTGTGTGTGTGTGTGTGTTTTATAACATATTTTTATTGATTTCAGAGAGGAAGGGAGAGGAAGAGAGAGATAGAAACATCGATGATGAGAGAGAATCATTGACCGGATGGATGCCTCCTACACACACCACAATGGGGATCGAGCCTGCAATCTGGGCATGTGTGCCCTGGCTGGGAATCGAACCGTGAGCTCCTGGTTCATAGGTCGACTCTCAACCACTGAGCCACGCCAGCAGAATGTATATTAAAGTATTCTATCTAGACTTTGCAGTAGAAAATGACATTCTTCTAACATTTAAAAAATATTTTTCTTAATTACCTAATAAATATATGAATACATTCTCTTGGTAAAAGATTCCAACAGTACCGAGTTACAGATCAAACTGTGAAAATCTGAATGCTCCCTCTGACTTCACCCTTGTCTCCTGTCTGCCTCTTTCTAATTTGCTTTCCAATAATATTTTTATTTCTTCCTTCCAATAGGTCCAAACATCTTCATTTGGTCCATGGGAGGATTTTAACCATTTCAACAAATAAGGAGATTTTTTTTTTAACTTACATGGTTCTAATTTCAACCCACAACATTTTTTTAAAGGCCCATTTCAAATTCTCACCAAGCACAATATCTACAAACTTTTAAAATTTCTTCTACTAAGGAGATTTGCCTATTCTCTATTCAATCACTTGTTTAAATCAGTTTGGACTTACAGATATTTATTCTATACTTTGGCTTATAATCAAAGTCTTCATAATAATTCTATAAATCTAAAACCTCAAAGTCTTTTCATAAATTAAAAAAAAAATCCCAAACAACCTCAGTAAGACCACATGGTATAGCCCAATGGTTCCCCACAGTAGCCTCGCCTGACAATCATTAGAAATGCAAATTCTGAAGCCCCTCTCCAGACGTGTTTAAGGAGAGGCTCTCTTCAATGAGAGACTCTGGGGCTGGGACTCCGCAATCTCTGGGCGATTCTGAGACTAACGTGTGAGAACTGTTGGTAAGTAGATAAAAGCTCAAGATTCAGGTAAGTAATCTGGATCTGTAAGAAAACACCCAAACTAAGGCCAACCTGACTTGCCCTGGTAGAGACAGTGAGGATCTTACTTTCCCAAATAGAGATAGTAAGAACTCAGAGACAAGCATGAATACTTCATTTTAAATCTTGCTTCACCATCCTTACACTGGACATGGAGGTTGAGGGTTGTTGAAGATAGAGAAGACCTGCCCTTTCCCATTGAGAAACTCATACTCTAGGATGAGAGAAAGCCTGGTGTACTAATAACTGCACTGTGATGTGACGGGTAACACCGAAAAGTGTGTTCCCAGTGCTCCTGGAGCAAAAAGAGAGAGAAACACATTCTGCTTGGAAGAAGGGAAGGAAAGATATTCCAGATAGAAGGACTGGCATGTGCAAAGGCATGCAAATTGATTATGTATGTGTATACATATATACACACATATCTCTTTGCTCTGTCAGCTGAGAAGGCCTGGAAGCAACAACACCCCAATAGCAATGAGCACACCTAGCACCCAGATCTTGGTTTCTAATACCCTTCTCCAATGAAAGGAACTAGGACTCTTTGGAAAAACGACTGATCCTAGGGTTGGGGCAAGATATATACAAAATGTAGCATCTTATAGTGCCAGAAAGTGCTTGGAAACAGAACAAATCAAATGCACAAAAGCCGGCAATGATGTCAATGGACACAGTAGCCAACGGAAAGATCTCCCAATGGTCAAAGTTGGAACAATTTGAGCAACAAGATAAAGTAGTGTTGGATTATAAGCCAAAGTATAAAATAAATACGTCCAAATCGATATAAACAAATGATTGAATAAATAGAGAATAGGCAAACATCTTGTGCAGAAGAAATTAAAAATAATTTATGTAAACGCTTCACCCCTGAGGAAATAGGTACAACTCCCTCTCTTTAAATGTGGGCTGTACATGGCTACAGTATGAAAAGGAGAAAAAAGGAGTGAATTTACAGTGGAGAAGCAAAATGATGAGGGTTAACACCAATAGTGAGAAGTCATATTGAAAATATGTACTGTTGATGCGATGTGATGAGAATGGTGCTCTAGCATAAAGGGTCATCTTCCCAGGAGCACATCACCTCAGTCAAATCATGAGAAAATATCAGACAAGTCCCAATTGAGGGACAGTCTACAAAATACCTGACCAGTGATCCTCAAAACTGTCAAAGTCATAAAATATAACAGAAGTCTCAGAAACTGTCCCAAACAAGAGGAGCTTAAGAAGCCATGACAACCAATGTAATGTGGTGTCCTGGATGGGATCCTGGACCAGGAAAAGGACATCCAGTGAAAACTAAGGAAGTCTGAACGAAGTGAACATTAGTTAATAAAAATGTATCCATATTAGCTCATCCATTGTGACAAATGGGCCATCCTGATATAAAATGTTAATAATAGGAAAAATTGGCTATGTGGTATGTAGGCCTTCATAATAATTCTGTATATCTAAAACTGTTCTAAAATAAAATGTTTACTTAAAAAAGCCTACAGGGAGCCAATGAATGGAGTCCCACGGAAGAGTGACATCATGTAGTATTGTATGAAATACTACAAAAAAGAAATTTAAATTTCTGAACTCTGAAAGTTGTAGTGACTATTGCTTGCAGACATTAAGGTGACATCCTGCAAAAAAGAAAATAAAATCTCAAGGGAGATGGTTGAGAGAGGGGTATATAACATTCTTACGGACCTCTAACGTGTTGGGGTGTAGTCCTCTAGGGTACCTTAATTCCTGGCCGTGCCTTGGGAATGCTCTGGTTCTCTTTCAGGACCCTCGTGCACTTCCCTGGTTGGATCACTTCAGCCATCAGTGGTTACACTCTGCTGGGCAAAGGATTGTGATAAGAATCCCTGGTGCATTAGTTTTCTGTTATTGTCATAACAACCTTAGTGTTTTAATACAAAAGTTGTTATTTTACCGAATCTTTATAACACACCTGCCTGATATACATATCTATATATATATAATAGCCTAATATGCAGTGTCCTCTTGGGAGTTCGACCGACAGGGTGTTCGATCGCTCGCTATGACGTGCGCTGACCACCAGGGGTTGGTGAGGAACGAAAGAAGTCTCCAGCTGGCTGCTGGGGAAGGGTGGCCCCGGCAGGCAGGGACCCTACACGTGCACTGGGTCTTTATTGACTTCAGAGAGGAAGGGAGAGAGATAGAAACATCAACAATGAGAATCACCGATGGGCCGCATCCTGCACGCCCCACACGGGGGATTGAGCCTTGGGCATGTGCCCTGACCAGGAATGGAACTGTGACCTCCTGGTTCATAGGTCGGCACTCAACCACTGAGACACACTGGCTAGGCTGTCTGATATATCTGTTACTTTTTCATTTTTACAGATAGTAACTTACTGAGGTTTACACTGTATTAAGAGCTGGTTATGTGGTGGATGGTCTCCAAAGACACCATGTTAGCCTTCCACTGCTTTCTCCAAGAATGTTATTTCAGAGAGAAATAAACTTACATTTGCCACTCTTATTTCAGATCTCTGCTAGAGCCGCTGAAGCTATATCCTAACATAGCCTCCAAATACAGTCATCTCCCAAGTTCTATGATTTCTACCTCTGTAACATTACTCTTGTCCATCCCACTATCTCCATTCCCACTGGCATTCCACTCGTTTCTTTCTTCTTAGTTACCAAAAGAGCCTACGAAGTGAGCCGGTCTCTACTCCAATGGTTTGCGAGGCAATTTTGCTTCCTAGGGGATATTTGGCAAAGTTTGGAGATATCTTTGGTTCTCACAACTGGAGGAGGGGCGTTCTACAGGCCCTTTGTGAATAGAGACTAGGGATGATGCTAACATCCTATAATGTATGGGCTTGTCCTCCACAACAAAGACGTAGGAGGCTTCAAATGCCAGTAGTGCCGAGGTTGAGAAACCTTGATCTAATGTATCCCCCACTAATACGTCTATTATATCTGCTGTGACAGGTTCACATTTCGTATCTGACCTATGCCCCTTATTGTGTACACCTGTCAGACTCCTGGCTTCCTATCATTGTTTAAACAGCCTTCCTATATTTGGGGAAATTCCAAATATATATATATTTTTAAGTCCTGCCTCTCCAGGAAAAGAGTTCGGACCCCAAATTCCAGTCTCTTTTGCAGCCAGGACTCAGGCATGGGACCTGGTCTCTCTCAGTCAGATATATCCCTAGGAACCTTTGATTTAGAGGTGAGCAGGTGAGGAAACAGGCTCCTTTGGGAGCTTGGCACTTTGTTGGTGCAGGAGGCCGCGAAAGTGTGTGGCATCTGAAGGTGGCAGCCATTCCCCAGTGGTGATGCAGTTTCCTCCAGGGTGGGGTGGGTGGCAGCAGCAATCCCAGTCATGGTAGTTTCCTCATCAGGCCAGTTCTTCAGCATGGTTCTGAGCTTCATTCCTGGAAGCTTAGCCTGGAGCCACTTCTCCAATCCTCCCCAGAATTCCCTGAGCTACCCAGTATCATTTAATATGCTCTTTCCCCCTTAGTCACCCAGAGCCAGCTTCTATAGCTCAGAACTAAGATCCCTGGTAGCTAAAGACACCCCTGCTTAAAACTCTCCAATGGCTTCCCATACATTCTAGAATGTGCCCCAAATCCTTTCCTTAGCCCAAGGCTAATTTTTATCCAGGGCGGTACCCACTGACCTTTACCCTGGTCCTGCCACCCTGCCTCAATCCCATATTGCTTGCTACTAAAGAACCCTGCTGTCACAGCAACCCTCCTCTAAATGCCCTAATCCCCAGGACTTTCTCTGATCTCTTTCACAAAAAACCCCCAATTTTAAAATATATTTTATTGCTATTTTTTAACAGAGAGGAAGGGAGAGGGATAGAGAGTTAGAAACAGCGATGAGAGGATAACATCGATCAGCTGCTCCTGCACACTTCCACTGGGGATGTGCCCGCACCAAGGCACATGCCCTTGACTGGACTCAAACCTGGGACCCTTGAGTCTGCAAGCTGACGCTCTATCCACTGAGCCAAACCACTTAGGGCAAAAACCCCAATTTTTATGCTTTACTACAAGAATCAATTCACTCTACTGTAAACTGCGTCTTTTCAATCTGAGTCTTCAGCACCTAGCACAATGACTGCCACAAAGGTGATCTGTACACGGTTCCTTAATGAAGGCCAGGATGTGGACAAGTACTGCCACCTAGGGGGAGAAACTTTACTCAAGTTTCATGATTTGGACAGTGGCTATCAGACGAGGATGAAACTGGGATACGCTCTCCCTCCTCTAGGTTATCTTCATCTTCATTATTGTCAGACCCTCCCGCATGGCTCCCAAGGACCCCTGCCTATTGATTGTAATCATGCCTTTGGGTTGATCTTCCCACGCTGAAGGGTTGGTTTGGGATCAATAGAATATGACAAAAGTGTTGGTGCCTGACTTTTAAAGCTAGATCACAAGAAGACACCGTGGCTTCTGCTTTGGCCTCCCTGGGATCACTGGCACTGAGGGAAGCCAGATGCCAGGCCATGGGGGCACTCAAGTGGCCTCATGTGGAGGTCCGTGCAGCGTAAAACTGACCTCCTGCCAACAGTCACGTGAGCAAGCCACGCTGGAAGCAGATCTCCAGCCCAAGGTCAAGACTTCAGATAACTGGCCCCGTTGGTGTGGCTCAGTGGTTGAGAGTCAACCTATGAACCAGGAGGTCGCGGTTCCGGTCAGGGCTCATGCCTGGGTTGTTGGTTTGGTACCCCCCCTCCCCAAGGGGGCATGCAGGAGGCAGTCGATCAATGTCTATATCTCCCTTTCCCTTCCTCTCTCTGAAATGAATAAAAATCAATCAATCAACAAATAAAATATATTAAAAAAAGACCAGATAACTGCAGCCTTGGCCTCCATCCTGACTGTAATCGCCCAAGAGGCCATGAGGGAACCACCCAGCCAAGCCAGGCTCCAGTTCCCGACCTGCAGAACCTGTGGGGCAATAGGTTTGTCGTTTTAAGGTGTTAAGCTTTGGCGTGACTGTTATGCAGCAACAGAATACTAACGTACTCTCCGACACAGATCACTGACGACAAGCTGTTTTTTACATTTTGCTGGAATAGGAGGAAACTACCAGAGCCTGGGTTCCACCTGCAGCGGTTCTCAACCTGTGGGTCACGAACAATGGAAATACATCCTGCATATCAGATATTTACATTACGATCCATAACAGTAGCAACATTACAGTTATGAAGTAGCAACGAAAATAATTTTATGGTTGGGGGTCACCACAACATGAGGAATTGTATTAAAGGGTCGCGGCATGAGGAAGGTTGAGAACCACTGAGGCTTCTCCGAGCAGATGACGCAGGTGCTGGGCGAAGGGCCCGGGGAAAGAACCAGTCACACCTGGGCCTTGTGGAGCGGCGAGGGGCGTCGTCTGCAGTCCCCGCTTCAGGGTGAACATTCCCCAGGACCACGTGGAGCGAGTCTGCACAGCCTTGGCGGGGGCGGAGCC
>NW_005871151.1:2225266-2276388 GCF_000147115.1 Myotis lucifugus | reverse complement strand
CCCAGTGGCACCCTCTTGCAAACCCGACTTTCAACACCTCCAGGGGGGGGCCCCAAAACGCACCACGGGGGTTGGGTCCGGTGAGGGACAGATTCCAACATGGTGCGGGGGATTGTCGATGGCGGGACGGCGGTTCACAGGCAGACCATAGCAGGTGTACGTAAGAGGGAAACCCCTGCCAGGGGACCCTTGGAAATTGCCTTGAGCGCAGGCCGGGCAGGGAGCGGGCGTTGGGTCCCGGCTCGGAGGACATGGCCGGGCGTCCGGGGGGCTCCGTCCCTTCCAGGGTGAGCTGTCGCTTCCGTTTTTCCAGTAAACGAACCGGGGGATAGGCCCGGCGGCGCGCAGAGTTCCCCCGCCCTTGGAGACGTCAAGTTGGAAATTACGGGTTTGGTTTGGGTTAAAATGTATCAGGCCCCACAGAGATGTAACTTCACCCTCTCCAGCTGCCGGGGTATCAGTGAAAAAGTTTGGAAAGTACTAGAAGGAGTTAGCAGTCGGCCCCGCCTCCGAGGCCACCTGCACCTTGTTGAGCTGCACTGAGGCTGCAATAATCGGAAGGCTTCACTGGGTGTTTACGTGCGGGCCCCGCAGTGAGCGCCCTGCAAAGTTTTTATTTTTTTAAAAATTAATTTTAGGGACAGAAAAACATGGATTTGTTGTTTCACGTATGTGTACATTCATGGGTTGATTCTTGTATGTGTCCTGACCGGGGATTGAACCTGCAACCTTGGCCTTTGGGGAGGACTCGCCAACCAACGGAGCTACCCGGCCAGGGACCGCTGCAAAGTTTTGCGAAGTGCAGCGTGTCCGGGTGTTTCAAATAATCCTATTTTCCTGGGCGAGATGTTGCTTTTTTGCTGAAACGAAAGTACACGTGGGCCTTATGATGACTGGAGGCTTACCGTTGGGGGCAGTGACGTTGAGAAGGAAAGGATCAAAGTCTGTTGTTTATGGGGCTGCAGATGCGGCAGCTTTGTTTCCACTGAGGGTATCTTTTGGGGACAATAATCTGGGAATTAGAGGGACATAAGGGTGATCCTCTTCAAATTTGGAATTTTGTGCTAAGAAAAAAAATGTTCTCTGGGGCTTTTTAGAGGAATTCTTTAAAAGAAAACCTTTCTGTTAATTAAGTGGTTCCTTTTGCAAACTTCCATTTTATTTGTGGGGAATTCAGAAAAACGAGACCATATTATGAACTACTCACCCTCCCATTTTTCAGGTTAAAAGTAGGCCTGATTTTTTTCCAAATTAAGACAAAAATAGAAAATGAGGTATTAACGTAACCCCCTTTAAACATACTGACATGCCTATTGTAATTTCTCGATGTTAAACCTAAGAGTTTTGATGCTGACTTCATTACCCCACCACAAATTTTCAAAATTAACCTCTCTTTTTAAGGTATTTTCATGTGTGTATTATTATTATTATTTTAATTAGGAGGGGCGGTCTTAAACGGATGTGCCACACAGTGTGACTCCTTGTTTACCCAAGAGCCCAAGTTAGTTTCTCTTTCAAGTTTGTTTTCATAGTAGAGGCTGGTTAACTGGAAGGACTGTAGCTTCTGGATATATGTTCATTTTATAATAGGCAGTTTTAAAATGTGTCCATATGACATTATTATTTTTTAAAATGTCTTTGCTGAGTAAGTGGATCTGGAGTTGCCATAGAACATTTTTTAAAAGGCCTGAAGTTTCTAGGAGGGAATTTCCTGATGAGCTTAAAAGGTCATCAAGAGTAGTTTCTAAAACGTCAGTAATTTCTCAACCAAAGACACTCTGATTGGTAAGAAGAAACGTGAAAGGAAAAACAATGAATTATTTCAAGCACTTTTGAAAATGCAGCATTGTGAGAAAGAATAAACAGCATGATTTTTCAAAGGACTTCATCCTTTGACTTCAAGAAGTTAATGAAGTCAGCATTGCTGTGTGTAGATGTCTTATAAAATGTTCTACAATTGTTAATTATTGCTTTCCACTACATGGTGAAATGATGGTTATTCTTTCAGGTCAGATACTCTGTGATAGAGAAATGGGGGGGGGGTTCATTGCTTCAGGATAATTTGAGCTCTGAGCTTATTTACCAGTGAGTTTTTGGATTTGTGCTGTCTTCCCTGTAAAAGACATCATAGCTGGTCATCAGAAAGAAGAGAACTTACACTTACCAGTAGGAGGAATGAATTTGTATTCAGTCATCTACATATACTCATCCAACTTTTTGTGATTACGAATATTCATTTAGGACATGGGTCTAGTATTTTGGAACCAACATAAGCTAACTGTCCTGTAAGGGCATTAAATGGGTAGCCTGATTTCAGTCTCATCCAATGTTGGTTGCATTTATTCCACAAATACTTTTATTTGCCACGTGCTGCAGATACAGTTTTGAACTAGACAGACAAGATACCTGATCTTATGAAACTTAACTTCTAATGTAGGGGTTTGGAAAGAGAGACAACATATAAACAAGTATATTTTCAAATAGCGGAGTTACAATAAAAATAAACGTGAGAATGAAATCAAGTGATGGAGATTGGTGGAAGGCATCTCTGAAGAGGTGACTTCTGAGTTGAGACCTGAATGATGGGAGTCAGTTGAGCTGGAAGAGCAAGTGCAGAGGCTCAAAGTCTGCAATGAAGTAGATTTGTTTTGAGGACAGCTAGAAAGCTCATGTGAATAGAGAACAGTCCGTGAGAGGAAGGATGGCACAAGGTGGGTGAGGTAGAGAAGCAGGTCGGAGTCAACTCTTGGGCTTGGAGGCCATGTTAAGGACTCTGTTCCAAGTTCAATAGAAACCCTTGGAGGATTTTCAGCAGAGGAATGCTATAATTTACATTTTAAAAAGACTATATTTCGTTGAATCTCAGTTGCTGTCACTCTTAAGACATTGTTTTATGTAACACTAAAGGAAAAAATGCTGTCTGTTAAGCTGTGATATGTCATAGATTTTAAGAAGCATCCTTATTTCAAAGATCAAAATATAAAAAAAGTATGTGCCTTAGAATTGATGAAAACATGGATTAATGATAGATAATTACTGTATCCTATCCCACAGGCTAGAATTGTTGCCATTAGAAATCTGTAACCTAGGCATTTGGTGATAAGAACAAATAATTTGGTTGTTTTTCCAAACTTTGGCTTCCTTCTTATTTTTGTTTCGTTTTCATTATTTAGTTCATCTAGGGTCAGACCATGTACCTTATATATGTTCCAAATATATTATTGTTGAGGATAATGGTAATAGGTAGGTAGCTCTTACCATCCTTATCCATCTTTCTTGGCAGTTCTGATACCCGGTTTGCAATTACATTGAACAACAAGGATGCCCTCACTGGAGATGAAGAGACCTTGGCTTCATATGGGATTGTTTCTGGGGACTTGATATGTTTGATTCTTGAAGATGCCATTCCAGCACCTAACTTACCTTCATCCACAGATTCAGAGCATTCCTCACTCCAGAATAATGACCAACCCTCTTTGGCCACCCCCTCCAGTCAGTCCAGCATACAGGATGAACAGCGGACTGATTCATTCCAAGGAGAGGCAGCCCAATCCGATGTCTGGAATGATGGCAGTATGGTGGGTATTACTGTTCAGACAGAAAATGGGTAGTTGACAAATCATACTTGATTGAATTCTGAGCCAGTCAGGATCATTATCATCAGTAGACTGCAGATTATATTCTTATAGAAAACATTTTTGAAACTGCTAAATGCCTGGATTAATATTGGGCATTCTGAAGAACCCAGTTTTTACCTATTTATTTTGTTCAGATATTCATTCACCCCTTCAGATAAATTACCCCTTGGCTTCTATCGCTGCCTTTAACTATTTGTATGCCATAAGCGTCTATAGATTCAAGTGGCAGACCTTTTTTAATTCAAGATATCGTGGCAGTTAACTGGTTAAGCTCATGTTCCCAGCTTTGGTTCTCTGGTCTACTCCACTTGTTAAGGCTATACATAGTCCAGTTATTTCCAAATGATTTGCTGGACATTTATACCTGGGTGTTAAAAATTGTCACCTCAAAAAATATTGTTACCTCATATTCTCTATGCCAACATAAATTTGAAAATATGTGCACTGATGTTCTTTTGTTTGTCAGTGGTACTACTGTTTTCCTGACCTTAAAACCTTGGAGTGATTTTGACTCCTCATACCCAACCCCTTAACAAGCCCTGTCAGTGTTTCCTTTCCATTTCAGGCTTTCAGTGTCTGTTCTTCAGTGCACTTTCTAGGTTCATTTTCTTTCTACAGCTTTTTGGTTATGTTGTTCCCTTGCTCTTAATTACTCTGTCACAGATATTCCCGTGCTCATACTTTTGAATTGAAAAGACCACATATCTCTAGTTCAACCCTGTCATGGTGCAGAGGAGGAAAATGTCCCTCCCCCTGTACCAGTTTTTAAGGCTTTCTGAGAAGTTGCCCCACATCCTTTACAGGGCTGGTTTCTGTTCTTCCCTCCTGTAAACTGCCATCTCCTATCAGACCAGACTCCTTATTTTCCCTCTACCAGCCAACACACTCAACATGTGCACACGTACACACTACCTAATGACTGCTTCGCACCTTTGCTCTTGCTGCTCACCCAGCCTGTAATTCACTACCTCTCCTCTCCCTCCTGTCTGTATCTCTACCCGTCCTAAGGCCCTGCCAAACATAATACTTTTCTTTATCTTTATTATCTCTATTGCCTTGGAAACACCTCATTTTTTATCCTGCCTTTTGATTTCTTGTAAGTCTCAAGTGATCATTTTTATTACTTAATTTATTAATAATATATATGTCAGCTTGTTAATGGTTTTGTCTATGTACTTATCTCTTCAACTTAATTTTTTTTGTGGGCCTTAAACATTTATAATTATTCATTGTGCCTAGCGTGTCTTTCAGTATATACATATACTAAAAAATACTTTTTAACAGGTTTGTAAATTATGAAAAGCATTTATGTTCAGATTTTTAGTAATAGTATCCAGAGAGATTAAGCAAGTTAAAAAAAGCTTTTAAAAAGCTTAATGTACCTACTCTTATGTGTGTGTGTTCTTTTTAGAAATTATTATGTAATTTTGTGTTTTTGTTTCATAGAGATAATCTAGGGAATGAGTAAGAATATTCAGTCACATATTTAAATTACATTTCTGAATCATTTTTGCTGATAGACCCCTTCAGAGATTCTGGTGGAAGGGCCCATTCCCTTTACTTCTGTGTACTATTACAATTGTCCAGTAAAATGGAACTTTTCATAGTGTATGTAATAGTTACTTTACTAGTTTTCTTTTGGAAACTTTTGAGAAATTAATATTACCTCAAGTTAGTAATTTAAGTTCCAAAAGCAAGCTGTTTTGTGCTCTAAGACTTGTATAGGAGGACTGTAAAACCTTCGTGTGGAAACAGCTTGAAATCTCATAAATAATGCATTAAGTACTTGAAACAGTAGGGTCTGCTAATTAAATGTAGGATGGAGCATTAGAAAATGAAAATAGGAAAATTTTACTCTTGCAGTTAAGTGTAAATTAATTTTCTCAGATGCCGTTATATTTGGGAACTCATCTAGTACCTGTTGATTCTTTAATGGGAAACAGATAACTGGGTATCAGACCCTAATGTTAGCTATAAGCTGCATTTTAGTCACTTGTTCCAGTCATTTGTAAATGACATATGATACTAGTAAATGATCTGTTCAGAGAGGTGGTGCTGAACATTTTTTTTCCACTTCCCTATGCATGAAGAATAAGATAAATATTCTCATCATATCAGAATGGCTCAGTGAATGCCAGTGGTTCTCATGGAGTGGCAGTAAGGTTTGATAAGTTCACCAGGGGATTCTGATATCTTCCTCTTATGTCATTATCAGTTTAGGGCAACCTTTTCAATATTTTTTTCACATCTATTCTCCCATGCAACTGTCAGTAAGTAGTTAATGGCCCAAAGTTAGGCATAATCCTATATAATAAAGAGTTAATATGCTAATTAGACTGAATAGCAGAATGACCGTCCAGATGACCTTCCAAATGACCTTCTGGACAAAGCTGGGGCTGTGAGGGCCAGCTGAGGCTGCTAGGGGCTGTGAGGGCCAAGCCCCTTGCACGAATTCTGTGCATCAGGCCTCTAGTAGATAAGAAGCAAAGAACCTGTACACTTTATAATTTAGTTAGGTGTTAAGTGGTTTTAATAAGTAATTTCTGTTTGTTCAAAATATGATAGAGCCTCCTTTTTTTTATTGTCTAAAATTTTACATATGTCTCCTTTTTCCCCTCTTGATTGTCCCCCCCCCCCCGCGCCCCAGCCATTCCCACTCTGGGCAAGCCCCCACTGCCCCAGTGTCTGTGTCCATTGGAACCTCCTTTTTTAGGTAGTGTGAGTTGTCATTGCCCTCTAGGTTTTAACAAGTGAATTTGGATGTTTTTCATAAGCCACCAGGGATTTTAGAATAGCCTCATGCTCCTTGACATTCTCCCACCCTTGGACTCATAGTATGTAATTTTAATTTCCTCTGCCCCTTCTTTAATGGAAACATGAACTGAAAAAGAAGAAACATGTGCTTTGATTAGGAGTTGAGCACAAGCCTAGAAAACCAACTTTGTGAGCAAAGTTAACATAGGTAACGTAGTCTTATTGAAGCAGCATATTATGTTTAAAAGCCGTGAACTGGGAATCTGGTGAGCTTGTTCACTTCAAAGTTTTATTAGTTGCTAACCTTGATTGTTATTTAATATGAGTCACAATTACAGCATGTATAAAAAGGTGACATCATTTGTCATGCCTATTTTATAGCATTTTTGCATGTTGCAAATGAGAAAACTCTGAAAACAAAAACATTATGAATTGTAAGATATCCTTCATCATTTACTGAGTGTCTACTATGTGTTAGGTACTGTACTGGGGTTATACAAATAGGTGACATGTAGTTTGTTCATTTCTAAGTTTGTGGTCATGGTAGGATGTAGATGAGTAATTAGAAAATTTCAATACTGTGTGATGAAGTGGAGTAATAAAGCCTTTGCAAAGTAGAGGGTAGTCGGTGTCACTTCTGTTGAAGAGGTGGAGACTGCTAGAGTGGGGAGGAAGGGACTGGCAGAAAGTGAACTTGATACAGAGTCAGGGATCAGGTGACGAAAGGCCTTGTATGCTAAGGAGTTTAGGAATTTGGACTTTATTTGTAGGCCTGCATTTCTCAGCATGTCCTCTATGAAAGACTGGTTTCATGAGATGATAAGTAAGTGAGGAAGGAAGATAGCTGAGCGTTGAGGAAGGAGGATAGCCTTTCTTGGTTATGCGCTCATTATTATGGGACTTCTCAGAGCTTTGTAATGCCACAGCATACTTGGTGAATATGGAGGGAAGGTTAGGTAGCAATAGCATGTAGCATTTTCCAACTTCTTTTATTGTCAACCTCTTTCTTTCCTAAGAACATCTAGGGTCACATTTCAAGGCACAATTTAGGGAAATGCTGCTGTCTACATTGGGGAAATACTGACAGGGTTTAAGTTGGGACATAGGACATAATTGGAGTCTTAATTGTCAGAAAACTGGCAGCAGTGGGTGGAATGTATGGAAGATAAAAAAGTGGAGTCAGGTGTATTGGGGAGGCTGTCGCTGGAAGTCAGGAGATAAATGAGTGTGAAGTACTGTTGGAGTAGGAAGGGGCAGATTTGAGAGATACTTAGGAGATAGATTCAGTGGAACTTTGAAGTATGATCAGATTGGGGTGGGGTTTAGTAACGTAGACTGAGAAATCTAGGAAGATTTCCAGGTTAATGGAGATAAGGAATTTGGAATGGAGGAGTAGATTGCAGGCTCATTTATGTAGGAGGGCTTGCTTTAATGTGTCCCATTTCTGAACCCAATAATGTGCTTTGACTTTGAGCACTAATCTCAGTTCACTTTAGGATACAAAATATCATGTATAAAAGTCTATTTAATGAATTCATTGTTTGTTATCCTTTTCAGCCAGGGCCTAGTCAAAATGTTGAAGCTGAGTCAATTGAAGATATTGTGGATATGGATGAAGACACAGGTTTCTACCCCTCAGAACCAATGCTCTGCAGTGAATCAGAGGAAGGGCAAGTGCCCCATTCATTAGAGACCCTGTATCAGTCAGCTGACTGTTCTAGTCCCAGTGATGCCTTGATAGTATGCATTCATCTTCTCATGTTGGAGTCGGGTTACATACCTCAGGTAAGATGACAAGAGAAGACAAGCATCTTGTTAGGGTTTACGTTTCTATTAGGAAAGGAGGTGTATCAGTAAATATCCCCAGATTTTTGTGTTGTGTATTCTAGATTTCTTTATTAAATGTGGTTGTATATTAAATGTAATATGCTGAACACAGTGATAGGCATACAGTAGGCAAGCAGTAAGTATTCTCTTTTCTTTTTTTCTTCATTTGTTTTATCAGTTTTTAATTAATATTATAAAAGTGATGGCAACTTGGGTTAAAAGAACCACAAGATTACAGTATGTAGGATAATATGTAGATAAAATGTGTTCAGTGAGTGTGGATTGGGTGTGACTAGACAGATGATGACACACCAGGTTTTTTATATTAATGGCTCTATGAATTGCCAATAATTTAATAAGATTCAGTTAGGAAGAGGACATTGTTCTTATGCTGTAGTTGCTTGCATTCATTCATTCATTCTCCATTGTCAGGTGCAGTGCTTTGTCTCTGCTCCCAGGTTGCTTATAGTCCAAGAGTGAGAGAGACAAGTATACAAAACATTGTACTGTATTGGTTAAATTCTAGGAGAGACTTAGCCGTAGATAGGATGCCAGAGATTCACAGAGAACATTTAGAGTAGAGTTTCTTAAACTTTAATGTGCACAGAATACCTGAGGATCTTATTAAAATGCAGATTCTAATTTAATAAGTCTAAGGTGGAGCCTGAGATTCTGCATAGTCTCACACAATAGCGATGCCACAACTGGTGGTATTATGAGTAACAGTAATTCAGTGATCACTGAACACCTGCACCATGCCATGCACTGAGCCAGGAATCAGGATATAAAGATAGTCCTTTTCAGGAGTCCACAAGTATGGGAGATAAATAAAATGAAAATTATAATATATTATGATAAAATAAATAACACTAGAGACTGAATGTTAGTGGATAAAAGAAAGAGAATGACAAACATGATTTTTTCTTGTTATCCTCACCCAAGGATATGTTTTTATTGATTTTAGAGAGGAAGGGAGAGAGAGAGAGAGAGAGAGAGAGAGAGAGAGAGAGAGAGAGAACATTGATGTGAGAGAGAACTATCAATTGGTTGCCTCCCATATTTGCCTCGACCAGCATCCTAGTTATTGCTGCGACTGGGAATCAGACTCACAACCTTTTGGTGTTTGGGACGAAGCTCCCACCAAGTGAGCCATGGCCAGGGCAGGATTTAAAAAAAAAATTATTGGGGTGACATTGGTTAATAGGTTTCAAGTGTACATTACTGTATATTGCATTGTGTGCCCACCACCCAAAGTCAGTCATCTTCCGTCACCATATATTTGGCCTCCTTTACTCTCTACCACTCCTCCACCTCCTTCCGTCTGGTAGACATCATACTGTTATCTGTCTGTGTCTCTGAGTTTCAGTTTTATATCCCACATATGAGTGAAATCATGTAATTCTTAGCTTTTTCTGACTGACTTCGCTTAGCATGTATATATATATATTTTCTTTTAAAAGGGATTTCCAAAGAAAGTGATATTTGAGTTAGGTTCTTGAATGATGACCTTGGTAAGCAGAGAAGTGAGTCTTTGAAGAGAGAAATTAACTCCATCTCTGATATTATTTTATCTATTTGAACAAAAATTTTGATGGAGGATAATATATGGAAACTTTTTTTCTATCAAAATTTTATTCATAGCAATGTTAATGATTTGACAAATTTTATTAAGGGGATTGTAAGGAATGCTTATTTCTAGACAAGTTAGGGACTTCCTGGATGGTTAATCTTTTTGAGAGTAATACATTTCTATATTTGTTTCCCTTTAATTTCCTTTCCCAGGGGACTGAAACCAAAGCTATTTCCATGCCAGAGAACTGGAAATCGGGAGGAGTGTATAAGCTGCAGTACACGCATCCTCTCTGCGAGGGCGGCTTTGCTGCTCTCACCTGTGTGCCTTTGGGAACCCTAGTCGTCATAAATGGTAATTGGATGGCATAGTTGCAGTCATTAGTTTACGAATACTGACATGTTTCTCTCCAAATGTTTTATAGCCAGTTCATTAATTGCCCATTATGATATAGTTATGAGTCTTTTTTCAATTTTGTTTAATCCCTGTACCACTGATAACATGAGTCTGAAAGGTTATAGAATTATGGGTTGGCCCTACCAGTGTGGCTCAGTGGTTGAGCATCAACCTATGAACGAGGAGGTCAGGGTTCAGTCTCCAGTGTGGGGCGTGTAGGAGACAGCCAATCAATGATTCTCTCATCATTGATATTTCTCTCTCTCCCTCTCCATTCCTCTCTGAAATCAATAAGAATATATTTATATGAAAAAAGAGAATTACAGGTTGATGTTTTAGGTTAGCAGCCTTCATTTTTTGAGCAGCTCTACTCTTTTGCTGTTTTAACCTTATAATTTATTTTTTGCTCCAGTGGGAGTTGTTACAATAGGAGTGAGATGAACTCTTTGAAGAATATATGTTTCTTTATGACTATAAATGGCTTTTTTTTTTTTTTTAAATCAAGGTCTCGAACTGAGAGATGGTAAGAGGTGAGATTGAGCTGGGTCCCTTTGTATTCAGTTTGGCACCACTGAACAATATATAAATGCCCACAAACACTAAGGGTTCTGAGGCTTTAATCTGTGTGTGTTTTCTCCCCCACCCTGAGAAAGTCGCTCTTAGTAGTTTCTTTCCTAGTTGTCTTCAGTATTAAGAAAATTTCACTGGGATAGCAATACATCCCAATTTCATTTTAGCTCAGATGCCACCTACATGTCCATACCAACTATCAGTGGTGTTTGGAACAGTTTCATAATCAACATTCTGGAGATCCACTTGAGTGACTAGAATCTTGCATTTTTGTTGCATTTTGATTTTTTTAAATTAAAAATATATTTAATTGATTTTTTACAGACAGGAAGGGAGAGGGATAGAGAGTTAGAAACATTGATGAGAGAGAAACATCGATCAGCTGCCTCCTGCACACCCCCTACTGGGGATGTGCCTGCAACCAAGATACATGGCCTTGACTGGAATCGAACCTGGGACCCTTCAGTCCGCAGGTCGACACTCTATCCACTGAGCTAAACCAGTTAGGGCTGCATTTTGATTTTTGAGGTTTATCCTCTTAAGGATAATATTGGAATGACTGCATTTTTCCTTTTTCAGCACAGCTCATCTTTGTATAGCAAAGGCAGCAGGTGCTTTGATGTGTCATAGCTCAGTGGTTTTCAACACGTTCTGCAGCTCCTAGTTTCTGCTGAGACGAAGCAAGGAGGAGGCTTAGTAGAACTATCTCCACTTAAATCTTGAGCAGCAACATGTTTGTCTATTTCACTTATTGGGGTCCCTACAAGATTTAAAATGTGTTTTTTTTTTCTGCTGAAAGACAGTTCTAGGTGCCCTTTTGTGTAATTTCTGCTATTTCCTTTTAATTACTCGATTCTTCAACATGTTACTTAAAAGTCTCAAAATTTCAGCTTTAACAGCTTTGGTGGTATTCCACATTTGTCTGGACGCGACTATCTGATGGCACGAGGACCTAGCAATGCCTTTTCAGCAATTCATGACGATTACAAATGTAACTTTTAGTTGGGTGTTCCACCCAGATCAGCAGTTGCTGCCTCCATAACTTGCAAGGTGGAAGTTACCAAATGGTAAATGTGAGGTTGTAATTTTTGCCTCAGTTTCTTACTAAAACTCTTTAATAACATCTGTATAATAACCTCTATTTACTAGAGTTTCAAGATACTTAAAAGAGAATAGCTGTTAAATGTCTAATGATTTCTTAGTTTCCGATATTTCGTTTATTTACCATTCTTGGCAAGTCACCTGCTTGCAGACTTGCATGGCAGACAGCCATTCCAGGCTTGATTCTTTGAAAGGAGTAGTGTGTCCTTAAATCTCTCCTTCACCGAAGACATCCTGTTCGGTGCACATGTGCATAAGCACATCACTGGCTCTTTCATAGAATGAGATGAAGTATGCCTTTGTGTATGTGAATGAAATTGAACTCTCTGGTGATGTCAAGAATATTGGTCTTTTGGGTCTAGAGAGAGGATTCATTTAACAAACAAGGGAAGACTCATTGCCAAGGGTTAAATAAAAAATAAATGGAGTTTTGGTGATACTGGTAGAAATAATGATTTTATTGTGTTTAACTGTCTTTTATTAACCTTGTTGCATATCTTCCAGTTACTAATGAGCTGCTATTGGTAATACTTTTTATATAGGTATTATATAAAGGTGCTTACTGTAGTTTTTAAAGGGTGTTTTAGAGTGATTTTTAATTCATGCGATGGCAAGTTTATACTTTGGACTTTGCTGTGAGGGAAGGATATAAGCATAGAGCAGTTTGTTTTGTATAATGTGTCCTTTGTGTATTGGGGGCAAGGAAATACAGTCCCATACTGGAAAATGAAGGCAATTGATGAAGTGATGAATTTTCATCTTTCTTTTGCTTATTTACAGCTACACTAAAAATCAACAGTGAGATTAGAAGTGTGAAAAGATTGCAGCTGCTGCCAGAATCTTTTATTTGCAAAGAGGAACTAGGTAATGTAACCGTGATTTAACTTTTGGGATGACATTTTGAGAGCTTCACTTTTAAAAACCTGAAAGGTAATGTTCAAAAGACTGAGTTTCTGAATGAAATTAAAGCAAATTCAAGACCATGATGCAGAGTTTCTGTTTCCTGTTATTCTTAGGATCTTGGAATGCTGGATTATGTTTACATTGCCATTATGTAGACACTAGCATGTAATTTTTTGCACATTATTGATGCTTCATAATTTCTGAATTAATCTTTGTGGATTTTTCTGGCATTTTGGTTAGCCAGTATGGAGAGGATCTATGTTTTGTGGGGACCATACTAGTATAATGGAACTTCATTATTGAAGATATTTGCTTAAACCTATATAAATTTGGTTGCTATTTGGTGTAGATTGGACCTTTACCAGAAGTTTGCATTCTATGCATGGTTTTGTTTATGTTTTATAAAATTAGTAGATGCAAAGAAATTAAGTTTTTATTTTTTTAACTTAAGTCAAAGGATGAGATGTGGGTAGGTGGTTGAAGGAGAAGAGATGGGGTAGAGAGGGAAGTATCATCTTTAAGTACTGTTTTGTGCCTTTACAGATGTTATTCCATTTCATCCTCATAGTAAACTTGAGGGTTTAAAATCCAGATGGAGAGTGGTGTGGTATAGGGGGGAGATGACATTTAAAGCAGTGTCTTTTAAGGGAAGACCATGTAGATGTAGATCTTTGCTCTGAAGGCCTAACTTAGTCTTGTTAGTTCCCAGAGGAGATCAAGCCTAGAGACTGATGTATATGAACCAAAACTGATAGAGAAAGCAGACATCAGAATACAGTTGACCATTGGAAAACTGGAGTTAGGGTGCTGATCCCCCATGTAGTCAAAAATACACATATAACTTTTGACTCCCCTGAAACTTAACTACAGTTGACCTTTGGTATCCAAGGGGGATTGGTTCCAACATTCCCTGCAGATACCAAAACCCACGGATGCTCAAGTTCCTTTTATAAAATGATGCAGACCAATGCATACAATTGGCCCTCTGCATCCACAGATTTCCAACTGCGGATGGAAAACACTATTTTCTATCTGCTGTTGGTTGAATCTGAGGATGCAAAACCAGGCATATGGATGGCTGATTGTGGTTTATTAAAAAAAAAATCTGTATATCAGTGGACCTGTGCAGTTAAAACCTGTGTTGCTCAAGGGTCAACTGTACATATTTATAATGGTCTCTGAACATATAATGTCATAGTAGACCAGTGTTTCCTAACCATTTTTCCCTTATCAATCCCCGAAAGAGCCATTTACACATTTTTCCCCCTTGTCATTCTCCCCCATGAAAATAATACCATAGATATCTGTATCTGTATACTGTGACCCTTGGGAGGGGCAAAACCAATGTAATAACTAGGACTTTATTTTTTTGCCCTCCCAAGAACCAATTTTTGCCCTGTTGGAGGCAATATTGCTCCTGTTGCGAATGCATGAACTAGACTCATTAAATCTTTAAAGATGATCTTACCATTAGGGCCAGAAATTCCTTGGCTACAACACTGTATATTCACTTCTATGCTATGGGGAGTAGAAATACTCTACACTTTATAGCAGTAGAGGTTATTATGCCCATTTTATAGATCAGGAAATAGGTCTAGAGGAGGTTAAATTACTTCAAGGTCACGGAGCTAATAAATGGTGGAATTTAGGATTGGAATAGATTTGACTCCTATGCCTTTTTTTAAAAACAACTTTTATAGAAATGTAGCTCAGTTCATGTTCTTTATTTGCTTTCTATTAAAAAGGAAATGAAAGGAAAGGAAAAAAGGAAATGAAAGGGAGGGGAAAAGTTAATACAGTTTTATTACAAGTTTATGGACTATATTAATTGAATATTTTTAATATAGCACTTTTTATGTTAGGAATATGCTGTTCATTTGACAAGTCTTTTAAATAAATGTTTACTGTGGCTTATAGTATCCATATATACTAGGTACTGTTATTTATCCTTTTGTTCTAAGTCCCTAATTATTTTTATTATAGATCACTGAAGGAAATTTTTTTTATAGAAAATCAGTTTTCACATTAAACCAAATTTATTTTTTAAATATCTTGAAATTTGCCCTAACTGGTTTAGCTCAGTGGATAGAGCATTGGCCTGCGGACTGAAAGGTATCAAGTTCGATACTGGTCAAGGGCATGTACCTTGGTTGCGGGCACATCCCCATAGGAGGTGTGCAGGAGGCAGCTGATCGATGTTTCTAACTCTCTCTCTTCCTTCCTCTCTGTAAAAAATCAACAAAATATATTTAAAAAATATCTTGAAATTTGATTTAAACTCAAGATTGTAATTCATGCAATAAAGATGTAGAGTTTAGCTGCATATTTGTTTTATTCATTATCAAGTTATAATGCATGTTTTATTATAGACTAGAGGCCCAGTGCATGAAATTCGTGCACTGGTAGGGTCCTTAGCGGCTGCCGGCCGGGGCCTCCCTCCCTTCCCCCAGCTGGTCCTGCCCCCTAGTTCCCTGGTGAACTCCTGGAGGAACTCCCGGTTGAGGGGACAATTTGCATACTATGCTTTTATTATATAGAATAGTGAGTTGCATACATATGGACTGGGGAGGGAGCAAGCATAAACTGATTATCTACTGATAAATACTAGGCACTGTGTATGTAGCTTTAAATTTTAACCACACTTATCTGGTGCAGTGGTGATGTCTTCTTTAAACAGGTGAGCAAACAGGTACAGATCAGAAGGTTTAAGGTTATACACTTGGTAAATTTATAGCAAAACTGAAGTGGGAACTCTAGGCACAATTTGACAGTGTACATGCTGTATGTAATGTGCATGAAAATCACCTGGGGATTTTATTAAAATGCAGGTTCTGATTAAGTAGGTCTGTGGTGGGTCCTGAGATTCAATATGTAGAAACATTTCCCAGGTGATGTCAATACAGGTGATCCATGGACCACACTTTGGTAGCAGTTTAGTGGCTAATGTGAGTGCTTTGGAGCCCTACTTATCCTTATACCCTGCTCTGCCACTTACTCTAAGACCTTGGATGGGCTCTCTATATCTTGTCCTGTCTTTAAAGTGGGAATAATAGTATTTATCTCTTAGGGAGAATTGCTGATTCTAAAGAAGGCTTGAAAACTGCTTGACACAGTTGTAGTCATGTTATAAACACTGTTTTTTACTAAATCTAAGCTCCACAAGAGCAGTTCCCCACTGCATTCCCAGTGCTCAGAGCAGATTGGTAGATATCTATAATAATAAAAGCATAATATGCTAATTAGACCAGATGTTCTTCAGGACATCCTTCCGGACGAAAGCTGGGGCTGTGAGGGAAGCCCGGGTCCTGGGTGCCTGCCAGCAGCCGGAGGAAGCCTGGGTCCTGGGCGCCAGAGGGAAGCCGGTACCGGCAGTGGGGAAAGGAAGGCCTACTCTTAGACGAATTTCGTGCACGGGCCTCTAGTTCAGTATATCTAGTGTTCCCTACCAAATTATAGCCTATGAGCTGTATAGATTGGATACAGCTCAATTCATTTGATATGGGACTTTAGCTTTCAGAGTCTCACGCTATATACTCCCTAGTCTATTGGAGATTTTGATTTATATCTATGTTGGAATTATTTGTGAAAATTTATTTACCTCTTTGATTGGTTTGGCTGAAGTAGAGGACACCATTTCAAGTTTTTCCACTTGATTTTCTATTTGATTTTTTATTTTAAATATTCTAGGGAAAAATGTAGCCAACATCTACAAAGATCTTCAGAAACTCTCTCGCCTCTTCAAAGACCAGCTGGTGTATCCTCTTCTGGCTTTTACCCGACAAGGTGAGAGATGATAAATGATCACAGGTCAAATGGCTAGAAAGAATAGTGAATTTAAAGTACTGTGCTCATGACTCTTCCCTCTTTTCTCCTCCTAGTGAAATTCTGCTCTGATTTTAAGACTAAGCTTAAATGTTAATTCCTTAAATGTTATTCACTCCCTCTTTGTAGTTCCATAGCATTTTGTACATATCTTTATTGTAGCTCTTTATTCAGTGTATAATAATTGTTGATATAATTTCTTTCCACCTAAGGTTGTGAATACTTGAAAGCAGGGAATATGTCTTACTCACTTTTGTATTCTCATGGCCTAGCACAGGGTCTGGCCCATAATACGTTCAATAACACATAAATAAATAATGTATTTTTTTTTTAAATATTTATTGGGGCTCTATGCTAGGTACTTTGGATATTTCACATGTGTTCTTACTTAATGCTAACAACTTTGAAGTAGCTTTTCTCATTTTATAGATGGTGAAACTGAATAATTCAGTGAGGTTTATATTCACTCAAGATTCTTGTATAGTCAGCTTTCTCTTATATGTGTTGTAGTAAAAAATACTTAAAAATCGCAGTGACTTGCCCTGGCCGGTGTGGCTCAGTTGGTTGAAGCATTGTCCTGTACACCAAAAGGTTCATAGGTTGACGCTCAACCACTGAGCCACACCGTCTGGGTTCTACCTCCTTTTTTTAAGCCTGCCTAATAGTAATTGCTAACACCTGAGTGCTTATTGTGTGCCAAACATTGTTCTAAGCACTCTATATGTATTAATACATTTAATTCCCAACTTAGTGAGGTAGATAACGTTATTAACCCATTTTACAGATGAGGAAATTGAGTTAGGCAGAGTTTAAGTAACTTGTCCAAAAGCACACAGCTAATAAGTGGCAGCATTGGGAGCCAGTTATAAAAGCCAGTGAATTATCCATTTTCTGTAGTTGAGAAGAGAATTAAAAGAAACCATTGACTAGTATCTACAAATTGTCAGAATTATTTTTTATCTGTATTAAGCAGTATTTGTCTTTCCACTAAAACAGGGGAACAAGGAAGGGGCTTAGTAGTAGTAATCTAGTTATCCTGGGGTTAAAAATTTGTTGTAGATGTGTGTGCTTGGATAATTGAGGCCACCACCCAGTTTGTTACCTCTATAAAGGAACTACTTGCCTGCTTTTGTTGAATGTGTGGGGAAAGCTGGATGTTCTTTACTCAGAGACACTTGTTCTTTTTCTCCTTTTAGCACTGAACCTCCCAGATGTATTTGGGTTGGTAGTCCTTCCATTGGAGCTGAAACTACGGATCTTCCGACTTTTGGACGTTCGTTCTGTCCTGTCTTTGTCTGCAGTTTGTCGTGACCTCTTTATCGCGTCAAATGACCAACTTCTGTGGAGGTGTTTATATCTTCGGGACTTTCGAGGTGATTTCCATGATGACATGTTAACAAGAAAGGGGCTCTTTCTTACTGAGGTCTTAGTTCTTAATGATTCAGCTTGCCAGAAGTTTTTAGTTATAGGTTTTCTTTTTTAGGGTAGCAAATAACCATAACATAGAGCCTATAGTAAAGAGATTCTAAGCTTCATAAATCTTTGCCTATGTCCTGAAAACTCTCCTCAAATAGCCACTTAGACTAAGTAGACCGTCAGGATAGAAAAATGGACGTGAGATAGGTTTATTCTCTATCGGCCATCCTCAGTGTCTGACTTAGAAATCCACTGCATTTCTAACTACTTCTGTGGTTGTGACCAGAGTACAAGTGGAGAGAGTCTTGCTCTGCTGTGGCAGGCGTGTTGCTGGGGAAGCTGTATTTCTGCATTGTCACATTTAAGGTGACCTGGTCATCATTGCAGCAGTGATGACAGTGGAACTTGGGGCTGGGGAGAATTCTCCAAAATGTCACAGGGTTTCCAGGTACAAGGCTGGAAGCCTGAGTGTGGAACTTCTTTTCGGTCACACCATTTTACTACATATCAGTGTTTTCTTAAACTGTGGTTTGACTCTGGGTGGGTCACAAAATCAACTTAAGGTGTCATTTTACAAAAAAAAGACAGGAAAGTCAGCAGCACTTTATAAAATAGGAGTAAACTTATATTTTAGTTATATAGATACATAAATGTAAAAAAATCTTACACGTTACAGTGTAAAATAAAAAAGTTTGAATGATGGTGCTATATATGATAATGTATCACTCTAGTAAACATGTATGGGTAGGTTCCCCTTCCTCTTTTTTTTTTTAAATTAAAAGTATCATGTAGAGTCATTTGGATTGTCAAAATTTTTTTCTTTCAAAGCTTCAAAATGTAGAAAGTGCAAATGACCTGGTTTTTCCTTGTCTTCCTTCTTGATTCCTGAGGTCCTCATTCTTTGTTTCTGCTCCTGAATCCAAAGTTTAAAATGTTATTTTGTCCCTTGAGGCAGGACATGTCATCTCAGAAATTTAAAAAGTTATAGTCAAAATGAAAAGACAAAATGACCACCATATATGGAAGATCCAACCAAAAAAAAGCAGGCTATGATAAAAATACCCATGAAAGGAAAAAATACTTTTTACTTGTATATTTGAGTTCAGGTTTAAAATACAATCAGTCTCTACCTCATTTCCAGATTGTGGTCCACAAGCTCATTTGTAAGCTGAGTGTTCATATTTTTCTCTTGAATTTCCCTGTACAGACAATGTTATGGGGCTGGAGCTTTTATAACTTTTTCTTCCATGCCAATGTAATAACTTCTAGAGAAGACATCACTATCTTTTATCCAAACTCGTCACTAAAAGGAGTTCTTTTCCTCATTTCACAGATTTTAAGTAAGTACATTGAAAATTACTTAGTTATGATCAAATTTCTGAGTCGAATCATTCAGAACATGTTTGGGAGAAAATGTAACCCAATTATGGAAGAAAACCTTACCAGCTTGACCTCCAGTAATGACCATGAGCTGTAATACAGACACTCAGAGGTTGTCACCTGGCTTAGTGTGACATGAGACTTGGGGTCAGAAGCAGCTGACACCCTAGATGGAGTTAGGGGGAGACGGTGTAGTGTGGGTCAGTTAGCACAGGAGAGAACAGCCATGCAGCCCTCTGCATCCTTGAGGGAGTCACTGCATTGAGCCACGTAGCACAGAGCAGTGCCGGCTGCCCTCAGCCGTCCAGAGAGGATCTGAGTTAGGTTCAAGAAAGTATAAATGGTAGTGTGTGTGTTAAACCAATGATGGATTCACGTTCCTTTTTCTGCTTAATGAGGATGCTTTCGTTTCCTTAGGACAGAAGCAAACTTGCTGTTTCATGCTGGATGAATAAAGCATTTTAAACCCTTACTTTTTGTTTTTCCTTTGTAGATGGTACTGTTAGAGTTCGAGACACAGATTGGAAAGAAGTAAGTGTTTGCAAATATCAAGGCTAATGTTCACAACACAGAAATAACTAGTGGATTGGTACATTATGGGCAGTTTTCACTTTTTTATGATGTAATCTGTTTTCATTAAATTTATTGCTCATTTTCAGTAAATGGAAATGTTTTCAACTTTTACTTTAAACTCAGTCCCTGTTTTCTTGTAATTACACAGGAAGTAAATTTTAACACAATGATTATTTTTCACCTTAATAAAACATTCTCCCTTCTGTTTCAAAGAAGATTTTTTTAAAGTGAGTTGCTTTTGTGCTGGAATAGTGTTTAGCTGTTCTGCTAGTTAGAATAGTACATTAAGAAAAGAAAAAGTGATGTTATTTTATTTGCTGATGCCTACTATAAAAGACGTTGATAGGACTGAGAAAAACTTGGGAGGAAGGACTAGAGAAGAATAAAATTCAATGAAAGTATTCAAATATGTACAAAATATGTCCCATCCTCTAAAATGGGCATCTGTTTTATCTTGTTTAAATTGAGATCTATTAGGGACACAATTTAAGTGAAAAATAATAACCTCACCCCCCAACACCTTTATATTTTATGGCATGATATTTTCAACAAATATTTAACTTTGCTACTTTTAAAAAAGGCTGACTTAAGATTGCATGTTAGCTTGAGCACTCTGGGTTGCAGTCTTGAAAGTACATGCGACTCAGTTATCCCTCCTTTGGATGTATTGTTGCTCCAGGTTGGCACAATTGCTCGGTTGCAGTGTGGTTAAAGACTAGAGCTCATCGGTATTGTATTCAGAGTCACTACCTGATTCGCTTACAAAGAAATGGTAAAAGTTCGTTTCTGTGCACTGGTTTTTGGTCTGCCTTGATAGTGTGGGAAAAGGAAAGGACAGATCTGTACAGTGAAAGCAGGTTGGAACTTTGGGGAGACATCCCAACCACTTACCAGATCCTGTTCTTGTTTTTCTTCAGTTGTACAAGAAGAAGCACAAACAAAGAAAAGAAGCTCAGAGAATTCGGCATATGATGTTCCTGCCACCGTCGTCACCCCACCCCAACCCATTCTACCCCAATCCCTTCCACCCCAGGCCTTTCCCTCCCAGCTCGCTCCTTCCTCCAGGAATTATTGGTGGTGAATTTGATGAAAGACTAACACTTCCCTATGTTGGGAACCCAATCAATTCACTCATCCCTGGGCCTGGGGCGGCACCCGGCCAGTTCCCTCCACTCAGACCACGTTTTGACCCAATTGGCCCACTTCCAGGACCTAACCCCATCCTGCCAGGGCGAGGTGGCCCCAACGACAGATTTCCCTTCAGACCCAACAGGGGTCGGCCAACTGATAGCCGGCTACCGTTCATGTGATTGATTCGCAGCCCCACTCTGGAGCTTGTTTGGTTTTGTTTCTTAAAACTACAGCTGTCATCTTGTCGGGTTGCTGACCTCTAGTGTTTTCTGATTGCGGCGGTGAGGAATGTACTCACACAAGCCTTTCAGTAGATGTATTTAAAGCTCCAGGGGTGGTGAGGCCCAAAGGTTACTTCATGACAAGGTTGGCCTTGGGAATAGTTGGCTACTGACTTCCCTCTAGAATGAAGGTTGTTCACCGATAATGTTCTGTACCAGATTTTTAAAAATTAAGTATAAATTACATGGCAGTCTCGACTTTTATTACAGAAAGATATATAATAAATATTCAGAACAGCTTTACAACATTACTTGGACATTTAAAAATGATCAGAGAACCTATTCATTGTCATCAAATTGTTGCAGGGGATTTTAAACATTTTAATGGCCCCTTTTTTCAAATGAAATCATTTGCAGAAGCTGATTTATAAAACGACTAAAGCAGAGCTAGTTTGGTTGAACTGAACTTTGGGCACCCACCAGCTCAGTCCACCTCCTCCCTGGCCCTGCAGCTCTTCCTCGAAGTGTGGGGTGAACATCTGGGCTCTGCAGCAGCACTGCTGGCGGCCACTGGGTTATAGGGACTTGGAGTGTGGGGTGAACTTCTGGGTTCTGCAGCAGCACTGCTGGTGGCCATTGGGTTATAGGGACTCGGAGTGTGGGGTGAGACCTCTGGGCCCTGCAGCAGCACTGCTGGTGGCCATTGGGTTATAGGGACTCGGAGTGTGGGGTGAGACCTCTGGGCCCTGCAGCAGCACTGTGGGCGGCCATTGGGTTATAGGGACTTGTTTTGTTTGGGGCTTCTTCTGGAGTGGAATTATGATTTTTTTCCCTTGTGTTTTGACACTTGGTGCCTAATTTGTAATCTAACTAGATGACCTCTTTTAACAACAAAGTGTTACTGCTTTGAATGCTGGTCAGGTACTTGTTTTTCAAAGATAGACTCTTATTTGAAGAACATTTATTTTTTTTAAGAGTTAAAATACACAAAATTCAAGGTTTATTTTTCCTACAAGAAAAAGGTCAAACAGAAATGTCTTATCATACAAACAACTGTGAAACATGCTATAGTGACAAAATCTGAATCACAACACAGGAACTAAACATTATTAGTATCTGCAGAAAGTATATTGGAATATTGCCACTGTCTTCCTGATTTTAAAAATCTGTTTTGCATATACGGAAATGGTTTGAAATGTTATGTGCTGCAAGAATATTTTGAGTCCTACATACATGTGAAAATATTTTTATTTTTATGTTTTGCTACACATAATCGTGTTGTTTTTTCATCACAGTGAAGAAAATTCAGTCACTAATGCAATTATCCAGAGCCATGTCACTGTTAATAGCTTAATGTGTAGGCAAAGGATTGGGGCTGTTGACATTTCCATGGTACTGGGCAATGGTAGCTCTAGGACAGCTTTTTAAAAATAAGTGTCCACTGGACGCCATATGGCTTTAATTGGATCTGGGCTGAAAGAGTCACCTTGGAGCGTTGATGGGTCCAAATATACCCTAGTTTTCCTCTCCGCCCTTGTGATGTTAGGTTGCACATGGTGTGTATGTGTGTAGCTGGCGTGGGAGGACACAGTGAAGCACCAGATACTATAAAACAATGAGTTTTCCAAATCCAGAGTTTTTGAATGGTCCTTGAGAGGTCTGTGCCGGCGCTGATGTCCCAGAGAGATGGCGCTGCTTTCCAGCCTCACCTCGGCCTCACTGGCCCGAGTTACAGCCTCTCTCAGTTTAGGTATGGGCAATGTGCCATACGCCTAAATTTGCAGTCCTCTCACAATAGTTTATTCTTAAAACAACTCCCAAAGCTTTTCCTCTTGAATAGCTAAATTTATAGTTAGAAGCTTGTAAAATCTATGTTCTTTTCATTAGCCTGGGCTGTTGAGCTTTATATATTGCTGGTGTGTAATGAGAAGGAAATCATGGTTTGGCGGTAGCCCAGTCCCTGATTTTCTGACATCACTTTGATATATTGTAATGGAAACAAGACAGTTGAGAGCACTGCGGTTACACATTTTAGTACGATGCTGTTCTATATCATTGGCTTGTAGTCTTAACGACTTTCTGTGACCCCCTTTAGTTATTTTTAACAGGAGCTTGTTCCCCTCCCACCCCCTTCTTTGTTCACAGATGAAAGATACAGTTTGGCATGACTGGAAATCAATCATGGGATGTATCCTCTCTTTCCAGCTTAAGATTTTATAATTCCTTAAGGAAGACAGTTGAGTTCTGCCCTCTTACTCTTGCCTCTAATTCCTGAGATCACAGCTTAGTCTAATATCTATCTCTAATTCTGATTCTGACGGAGCTGGACACTTTTCCCTTTGCTCCCTATACGCAGGGCCCAGTGTCAAGGTTTGCCTTCCTCCTGCCCTGGGCAGTAGCTCCTGAACCACAGAGCCTCGAGGAGGCGCCGGCAGGTCCCACTTCTCTGCTGGGCTGTAAGCATGGTTCATGCTCCTTCACAGTCTCCAGCTGACTAGATGTGGAGTGGATACGATTATTGGGAAGTACTAGGTAAGTCACCTGAAATAAAGATTTAATCTCAGTGTCTCCTGGGATCCCCCAATAGGTCCTGGCACTTAAATTTCTGCTATTCCATAGCGAGATAGTGAGAGGCAAGTCAATGTTAACTTTCTTCTCTAGACTCAGTGAAAGACCATGAAGAGTAGATACATAAAATATGAGAGTTTGGAAATTGAAATTAAAAATGGGAGGACCGATCAGAATAAAATTGAAGGGTATTTAAGATTTTAAAGGAACACATTGTAGGAGGAGCATTAGTTGTAGATTGGTTTTCCCTTAAGGAACGCCTCACTGTTTCCAGCCATGTCCCTTTCTTGGCCTGCTGCTTGAGAGCCCTGGGCACAGGACTAGTGTCATCAGCTTGGCTGCGTGTTTGCCTGGAAACAGGGAGCTTCTGTGCCCTGTGTGCATTGTGTTGGATTAATGAACTGATTTGATTGCTTTTTGCCTAACCTTCCATTTTGTCACTGACCAAACCCACAAGTGCCACCTTCTCTGAGAACCTAAATATTGGTGAAACCCTGAATTTAATCAGTGGCTGCTTAGGAGTCAAAGATAGCTTTGACACTTGCTAGGACAGTTAGTAACCAGCCAGCCTGCGCTCCAGGATAAAACATTTGGAACGTGTGGAAGTGCTCCTAGGCCATGGCCTATTCTTCTAATAGAAATCCTGGCGTTATCTGTAATGCTGAGCTAACTCTAAAACAGAACGAGCTACCACCTGCTTTGGGAGCTCCGCTGCTCCAGCGCAGGGAGGGGCAGGGCTCCAGAAGCACTGCCTGGGGGAGGGCTCCAGTGGGTTCTGCTATGGAAAGCTCTGCCCTGCTGTGGGCCTCTGCACAGGGTGTGGTCAGGATGGGAGTCCAGGTCCTGGGTCTTCTCTGTGCAAACTCTGGTGTTGTCCTGGTCTGCTCGCCCCAGCCTCTTGTGACTGATGCTGACAATGGCACCTCATCTCCCCTACCCCTACCCCCAGGAACTCACCTCTTTGGGCTGTGCTCACCAGGGGGTGGTCTTGTGGCCCCTGAGCCTGCTTGCTCCCATTCCTTTTCAGACTCAGTTTAGAGTCTGCAGCCTCTTCCTGAGGGTAAAAAACGGCTATAGATTTTCTTTAGCTTATCTCAGTTTACTAATCTCTCTGCTGGTTTGATTCTGTTCCTGGGCAAATGACTTCCTCATATTGATACATTTAGAAATAAAACAGACTTTTTCTTCAGTCTTAACATTTGTTTACATTTTATTTATTCCAACCTGAACATGTCCTGACCACCTACTGTGTATCAAGCAGTGCTCTGTGTTTTAGTCACCTAGTCGTTCATGACGAGGTACCTACACTAACTTGCTTTCCCCTTGCAAACCTTCATAGCAAATTCAAGTGAGAACTGCCAGCAGGTGGTTGATGTTCGTGCTCTTGGGGTTTGCTATTTGTTACCGTGTGTGAAGGCTCGTCACCCCTGAAATGTTTGAGAGGTAGAACTAAGTGCCCCTGAGCAGGAACTGAAGGTTGGCAGCCAATGTCGTATGACAGAGAACACAGGGAATTAATGGAGGAAACGCTGTATAGTCTATGTCCCTGGAAAGCGACTTGACATTTAATTAAACAACAGGACTGTTTTCGCACACTGCGAGGACAATCTGGAAGAAGGTATTTTGTCTGGCTGGTGGAGCGGTCTGTTGAGGCTGTGTTTAAATCCCTGCTCCTTGTGCTACACTTTATCACAATACACATGCATCTGGCATGTTTCAGCCTCACCAAGTCAGCTTGGAGGGGGAATGCAAGCCTTTCTTTGGATCAAAACAGTGAAACAAAACCAACTAACCAACCAACCACTTATTAGAATCGCCAGTGACTAACTTCACCCCTGCTTTTTGTTCTTTCCCATTTAAAAAATGTGTTATTAAAAGTGAGAAAACAGTCCATTTGGGGGAATCTCTGGTCTCCATAAGACCATTGTTGGTCTCGACTTTCATACACAGGCCAGCGGGAACCTTAGGTGTTGGTTATAAACTAGTGTGCCACGGAGCATCTGCGCATGGCTATACATGGCTATCTAAAGGAGTGTGTGCTACTCTACTTGGACTATCTGGGAGATATAGTTTGAATGTTGAGATGTTTTTATGGACAAGGGACAGAATAAAGGAAAGTGGGAAAATTAAGCCACAGTCATTGTTTATGGAGCCACTAATTTTGCTCACCGAGAGTGGGACCTGGGTCTGTAATAAATCCACAAAATCCTGCTTTCAATAGCTTTCCCAGACATCTCAGCTCAGGGTGCCAGTCTAACTCCCACATGCATGCAGGGAGATGACAGAGAGGTTCGGGTCTCATGACCAGAATTCTGACTCGGTTGGTCTGAGATGAAGCTAGCTGGGAACAGCCATGGCCCACACTTTGAGAAACTAGCCTAGTGTCCCTTTGCTGTGTGTTTCAAGCTGTATTTTATTACTGAGAAGTGGGTGAGATTGTTTGACTTCTTTCAACGTTAGTCTCTGTATAAGCGTGATGATTGCCTCAGGTATTTTCTGTGTTCTTACGCTCCTAAAATGGTGGGGGTGGGCTTTGCGGTGTTACACCTGCCCTCAAGTTTTCTATCTTTCATTCAGAATGCGGGTCTAGGCCACGGACACGTTCATTTTTACCTCCTCTGTCCCTTCCCTGTGATTAGTGAGGGGAAGGCATGTTTCAAGTCACAAAGGGGACTGGAAAGGGATCACATGGCTCTGTTCTGGACCAGGAGTGTTTCTAGCACCAGGTGCTTGGTGATGTTGGACAGCCCTGCCCCGTGATCACGGGAGGTCGTGTGCTGTATGGGAAGGAGCCCTGGGAAGGGCATCAGGGCTGTGTTCTCCAGCTCTGCAGTCAACTTGTTCAAATAGGTTTGGGTTAAACAGCGAAGTCTAATGTCTTTACACGGGAACTTCAAGAGTCGTTGACGTGTAATGTGTATGACCAACCTCAAAAAGAAATAACAGTGTTTCCCCAACATGTAGGCCATGGGACCCTTTTGTAATGGAGAAACCTGCCAGCATCTGGCTGTGCAGTTTGTGAAATGCCGACTGGAGGTTATTATCCTCCCAACTTTCTGAGCCTGTGACATTAATCTGATGCTCTCTGGTTCCTCATAAATCCTTGAGGAGTAAACAACATTCCTGGTGGAAATTCACAGAGAATTCCTGGTGGTATAATAGTGGGTGGAGAAGCCCTAACCTAACTCCTTCTTCGGGAAGTGAGGGCGTCGTCCTCATCTGGGAACTAGAAACCATTCCTGAAAGAACCTGTGCTCTGCTCTTGGCTGTCCATTCTGGTGGGAGCAGCATCCCCACCGTCTCCCCTCGGTCTCTGCTGTGACTTGAAAGGCCCCACGTGTCTCACAGGACCTGGCTTTCCCTCGTCATCAAGATCCCACCGGTGGCCAGTCGTGTTGGGCCCTTGCCTGCAAGTCGGGTGAGGTCTCCGATGAAACTAGCATGGAAGATGAGAGGCTCCCCTGGCCCGGCTGTTCTCCTTTTGTTTGCAAAACACTGTCAGTAGATTATTGCCTCCGATACTGCTGAGGTCCGACTACAGTGTCTGCATTTGATGGAGGTGGGCAGGCCTAGAGGGGCCTTTGCCCAAAGGCAAGCAAAACAGTAACAGATATGAAAACTAGCCACACACAGAAATCTCACGGGGTTATCTGTGGCCGGGAAGCAAGCATCTGGGGGGGTGAGGGGGGATGATGGATGTCCACCATTGAGGCCCGTTTTGAGGAACCTGGAGGTTCTCAAAGGCCCAGTCTCAGCCGGACAAAGCTTGAATGTCGTGGAGAAGGGAAGGGGACACGTATAGATACTCAGTTCCTGGGTCAGAGGCATTAGAAAGTATAGTCTCAGGCCCTCCATTCTGTTCCCATCAGAAATCAAGGCTGAGAAGGAAGATGAGGTGGGAGAGGGGAGAGTGTAACAGCACCCTCTCCCAGGCTGGACCCCGTTAGTCAGAGAACAGGCTGGCAAAAGACTTCCTCAGGTTGCGGATGGTTTCGGCCTTGGCCTCGTCTTCGCTTGGGGTTCCACGCTGGGAAGTGTCCGATGTGCTGAGGCTGTTAGTCAGGGACTGGGATTTGCTGAAACAAAGGCAGGGAGTTTGGGGACGACCAGGCCTGGGCTCCTGAGGAAATGTGTTGTGGGGGGGGGCTTGCCTGGAAGCCAGGTGGGTGAGCCCCATTGTCACAAGTCATCCCAAGGCTTGTGTGATCCTGGATATGTCACCCACATGACTTAGCCTGCAAGGTGGTTAGTGGTAGCCTGTCTTTAGGTATAGAAGTTGGGGCTCACAGCCAGTGACGGGAGCACTCGAGGCTCACAGTCTGTCCACCAGCCCAGGCTGCTCAGACAGCAGGCGTCACCAGACAGTCACTGCTCTCCACCCGTGTGTGCAAACCCATCTGGCGAACTGTAAAGTGCTGTCGCCACTCCAGGCTATGGTTGCTCCCCTATACTAACCAGCGCTTTGAGAATTGGGAGGCCTGTGTCTGGGATTCCATTCCCATCTTATCCCTGAAGCCCTTCCTGCTGATTCCAGCCCACTTTGGAATGCTCCTGGTGCTTCCTGTTGGAGCTTGTGAGAATTAAAAAAAACACCCAACCAGCTAAAGTGCTTGGCACATATTAAGGAGGTAGTAGATACTAGTGTAAAACTATGATAACCGATGTTAGTGTTTGGAGTTGAAGGGAGCCACTTTCCAAAAGACCCCCACATTTGGAGTCCCTCTTTCTGACCTCAAGCCAAGAGATGGGCTTGAGAGGAGAGGGAATGTACAGTGTACTGGGACGGAGAAACAACGGCACAGATTCCTCCGTCCTGCGACCCACCCTTCTGCCCTATGACTTGCAGGTCCTCCCATCAAGAGCCTGTTTTGCTGCCTCTTGAGTCTGGGCGTGGCCATGCGACTGGCCTCGACCAACAGCATGGGGTGGAATGAAATGACACTGTGAAGCTTCTAAGACTGCTCCTCAAGAGGCCTTGAGCTGCTTGTGCCCTTTTGGAATGTAATTCTACCATGTGAGGAAGCTCGGCCTGACTGGGGAAAGTGAGGCCCAGCTGGCAGCCAGCCCAACCAGCAGGTGCCGGATGTGTGCACGAGGCCCTGGTGACTGTCCAGCCCCGGTGACGCTGTCAGATGCCTACAGCATTATGAGTGATCCCAGGGGGTAGGGTTACTAGATTTAGTAGGCAAAAATACAGGCTTAAATCTGAATTTCTGATGAAAAACAAATACTTTTTTAGTATAGATACATCCCATGCAATATGTGAGGACATACTTATACTCAAGATTACTCGTGGTTTATCTGAAATTCAAATCTAACTGGGCATCCTGTATTTTATCTGGCAACTCTCCAGGAGGCACCTGCAGAAGAACCTCCCAGCTGAGCCAAACTCCGAACAAACTGCTGAACTGAGGAATTATGAACCAAGAAAATGGTTTTACTTTAAGCCTCTAAGTTTTGGGGTGGCTTGTTATGCAGCATGAGATAACGGATACATGTATATATCTGAAGGGTCATGGTAGGGCCTAATCTATACTCTCACCTTGCAGGGCCCTCCATGCCCTCCATGTTCCATCCTCTAGGCCTCCTCATTCCCATTTCAAGTCTGGGTGAGGCCGCAGTGGGTCTTCCTTTGTCTGAGTCCCTCCCACACCCATCCCCACCCTATACCCTTCTCGATCAGATCCGGAGGTACTTACTTGAGATGGGGGTGGGGTGGTGCTGGCTTCTTGGACTCTTCGCCCTGTTGGGAGGTGCTGCGGCCTTGCACAGGGGGCCGGGGCTGTGAGGGGAGGGTGGCACCTGCCTTGGAGGCCTGGTTTGGAGAGCCGCCGCTGGATGCCCGGGGCAGCTGTGGAGAACCTGGTGATCTCTGCTGCTGTGGGGATCCCGACTGGGGGCTCAGGGGCTGCTGGCCTTGTGGGGAGAGCCTCTGCTGGGAGGGGCTTCCAGATCTCGAGGGCTGAGGAGACTGAGCTTGGCGAGGGCCCCCTATAGGGTACAAAAGTTATTACATTCAAATTTTTCTTAGGATAACATTTATGGCTGTGCACAAATGCTGTTTCAAGGATGGTCATTACAGTTTTTTTAAAAATAACAGTAAAAAGTGGAAAACAACATAAATGCCTAATTGATTAGGAACATTAAGATACATCCATATAATGGAATATTCTCTGGTCATAATGTATGATGTTACATAATATGACATTAAATGGGATACTGTTGATACATGCTAAATAAATACTGCTAAGCTGAACAAGCAGCTGATGAAACAGTACATACAGATTTATTGCATTTTGGTATATATATAAAGCTATGTAAAAAAGAAAGATGGGAAGGTTGAACACTAAAACTAGGGCGTCTCAAGCCTTAATGTGTACATGAATTACTGGAGGGATCCTGTCAAAATGAAGATTCTGATACAGTAGGTCAGACTGAACTGTGTCCCCTCCAAACTCATATTTTGAAGTCCTATACTCAATGTGACTGTTTTTGGAGATAGGGACTTCAAAGGAAGTCATTATTGTTAAATGAGGCCATAAGGGTGGGGCCCTAACCCAACAGGACCGGCGTCCTTATAAGAAGAGACACCAGGGGCAGACACACACAGGAAAGGCCATGTAAAGACAGTGAGAAGGCAGCTGTCTGCAAGCCATGGAGAGAAGTTTCAACCCTGTGGGCACCTTAGCCTTGGACTTCAGCCTGAGAAAATACGTGTCTGCTGTTGAAGCCACTCAAGTCTCGGGTATTCTGTTATGGCAGCCGAGCCGAATGAACAGGCAGGGTCTGTGATTACAAAAGTGCTGGGGTTGTGAAGGGGTTTAATTCTCTTCCTTTGCTCACTGATATTTTCCACACTGAAGGTGGGTCACTTTGGAAATGAAATAATGATCCCTTTCTTTTGAACAGCTCTCCCCACTCTTCCAAGGACTTTCAAAAGCAATGTAGCGTTTGCTCTAGGGAGGCTGGTAGGGAAGATGCCATTATTATTATTATTATTATTATTATTTTTAACAGAACAAGCCTTTTCATTCTTTTTATTACTCAAAAAGAGTTTCATTGTTAAAATTTAGTTGAGTCTGTGCTTGTGCCTTTAACACTTTGATAATTTTCTGCTCCTCACTAAGAAAGCACACCTGCCCCTGTCCCCTGTTGGGGACACATTTAGCACCTGGGTCCACAGTAGGCCCAACTGACATGTTTTTCGTGTTAGACAAACTCACTACAACGTTACATCTTACAGCACGACTTCCCGGAGTTGTCTGGGTACAGGCCACATGCACACTCTGGTATTTCCCAACCTTTTTGGTACGAAGGTGAACAATTCTGTTACTGGTACCAGCGGCATGGGCACCTAATTTTGTCAGAGGCTGTATTGCAGCACAGCCTCCGACAGTATGTAGACCAGGGGTCCTCAAACTACGGCCCGCGGGCCACATGCAAATACAAATATTGTATTTGTTCCCGTTTTGTTTTTTTACTTCAAAATAAGATATGTGCAATGTGCATAGGAATTTGTTCATAGTTTTTTTTTAAAACTATAGTCTGGGCCTCCAACGGTCTGAGGGACAGTGAACTGGCCCCCTGTTTAAAAAGTTTGAGGACCTCTGATGTAGACCCTGGACCACTGTGAATGCCTGTAGATACCATCCCGGGAGTGGGAAAGGGACCATTCTTTTCACCCCATCCAGGTGGAAACCGAGGCTCATTAGGTGTCATAACTAGGAGGAGTAGCCACAGAGCTCGCAGGGAATCCTGACTTCTCCCTGTCACTGTACAGAGCATATAGTCACCTACAAGCTGGGGGACATCCCAGGTGCCCAGAGTTGCCTTTGGCATTTGAAGGCCCCACGCCAGCCAGGTGCACTCTCCTTACCTCCAGCCCGGGGCGTCAGGACCACTGTGTGTGCTGGCTGCCTGCTGCTCCTCTCCCTGGCTCCACCTGCTCTGGGAGAGGGGCTGCCCCTTGTGATGCTCACCACGCTTTGGGAGGGCAGGAGACGGAGAGTTAAAAGGGCCTGCAGCCCATCTCTGTGGCCCTTTCAAAACATGGCTTCTACTCTACTGACCACCAATTGTGTCTCTGGCCGTGGGCATCCTCACAACAGCTCTGAGGGGTAGGCATTATTATTATTTTTTGTTGCTACACACTGCAAATTCCAGTGCCCTGACTGGGAATCGACCTGGGGACCTTTCAGTGCATGGGATGACGTTCAACCCACTCAGGCACACCAGTCAGGGCATGTTAGGTATTATTAACACCCCCATTTTTACAAAGAAACTGAGTCCCAGATATACTCTGACTTGCTCAAGGTATAACAGTCAAGGGAAGAGCCAAGATTCAAACTTTTGAGTCTTTTTGACTCAAAAGTCCTGTTTTGCATCCTCCTTCCCTCCCTTCCTTTCTTTTTTTTATTGTTATTTTTACTTAACCACACAGGCTGCTTTGAGTCCTCATATCTTTGCGCCAATTGAGAAAAGGTGGCTTCCTCCAGGGGAGGCAGCTCTGAGCCAGGTTCATGGGGAGCAAGGACTAGATTTCAGCCAACCTCCCCCTCAGATGTCATCTCAGCTGGTCACCTTTGCAGAGGGCAAGGCCTGCATGTCTGGTGGCCCTGACATCATACTGGCCTCAGGGGCCCAGGTCCTGAGTCAAGCCTTGCCATTAACTTGCTATGTAACTGTGTCAGTCACATCTCTCTGGGCGTTGGAGCCCTCCTTTATAAAATGAGGTCATTGGACCAGCCACCAAACATCCCTCCCAACTGGAACTCTTTTGTGAGTCTGCACAACACTTTCTAAGTTGAATGGAATGGCAGCAACAATCTAGCAACGGGTCCACGTGGCTTTGATTCAGTCTTGACCTCTTTCACCATTCTATGTCCCAGCAGATTGGAAGACCCATTGATCTCAAAACTCAAACACCTTCAGGGCCAGACAGGTACATAAACAACGCAGGCGAGCGTCAGAAAAATCATGTGGCTTTAAATTTTTTTCCACTTTAGGTAGAAACATCGTTCAGAGACCCAGTTCTCTAAAGAGGTGCAGTGACAACAGGGAGAAGGAGGACTTGAGGCTCACGGTGAGCCCCTGCCCTGCCCAGGGAGTAGCTGTGACTAACGGTCAGGGCGGCTGCTCTGAGGAATCCAGCCCCATTGCTCCTAGGGCTCCTGCAAATCAAGAGAAGCTGCAAATCTACACGTTGATGTAAAAGCTCCTGATTGTAAAATGCTGTTTTTTGTGTTAGACCTACTGCAGCTCAAAGAAAACATCTGTTTTCTACTTTTATCTTCAGTCTCCTGCCCTCCACCCCCGCTGATAATATCTTGGGAAATCTGGATGCTTGCTGATTCATTTATTAAGTATTTGTTGAGTCTCTATTATACTCCTGGGATACATCAAGAGACACTATAGTTATTTCTTTCAGCTTCTTGGCAAAGCAAACAATTCACTATTTTTATTTGCACCCACACAAAAAATATTATCTTACATATATAAAATATTTGCCTAAGCACAGGATTGGTGCTAAAAAATGATAAGGCTTATTAGAAGAAAACTTCACTTTTACCGCATTGAAAACACACGGTGAGTTCAAAAACAACTTAATAATGTGACCTTGTTATTTTGGGAACTCAATGGAAGCATTGTTTTTAAATTAGCCTTGTTATTTTTAATCTGAATGCTAATTCAATGAGCATTTTCTTTAATTATCTTAATTGGTTTTAAATGGACAGTTTTTCAATTCACTAAAAGTGTGTTTAGCCTCATGTCCCTTAAAATAATCTCTCTTTATTGAGCATGTCTCTACTCTGGGCCCAAGAGGAAACCAGAGTACAGTGGCTCACTGTTTTAAAAGTGCTCTGTTCAAATGTGTTGTAAAACGTCAGCCCCGAGGCCGGGTGGGAAACGGAGAGGGTAGGGCAGGCACAGCCAGGAGCCTGGCAGGGTGACGAAGATGACGTTTCTGAACATTTATAACTTAGAACCTATCGCCAGGCTGGGCTGCTTTAATTATAAGGATTGTTAATAATAATCTTTAAGAACAACATGTATATTACAATTGTTTTTAAGACACAAGTTATTAATAATAAGCTTTTAGAAGTAAAAGTTACATAAGTTGTTATTAGTAGTCAGCTATTAGGCGCTAACACCTACCAAGCACCACCTCTGTGCTGAACCCAGAGGCCTTGCTAACTGCTTCACCTGCATCATCTCATGGACAACTCCCCATCACTAAACAGGGCAGCTGTAATACCCTCCTTTATCATTGGGGAAACTGAGGCTCAGAGGGGGGATGTAACTTGCCTAAAGAAGGATTCTTTTTTTCTTTTTTTAAATCTTCACCCAAGGATATGTTTTTATTGATTTTTTTTTTTAGGGAAAGAGAGAGAGAGAGAAAGAGAAACACTGATGTGAGAGAGACACATCGACTGGTGGCCTCTCCTATGTGCCCTGACCAGGGATTGAACCTGAAACCTAGGTATGTGTCCTGACTGAGAATCAAACCCACAACCTTTTGGTGTGGGGGCCGATGCTCCAATCAACTGGGACCCTGGCCAGGGAGGTAATGCTTTCTTTCCAATAGGTTTTACAGCAGGGCCTTCAAAGATGGTGGTAAAACTGCCTGACCTGGCTCCTTGATGCAACACTGCTCTGGAGCCCCAAGCTGGCACCAGTGCAGCAAGTGTGCCAAGAGGGACCTGGGGCAGATTTCCTCCCGGGCCTGTGGGTGAGGACACCCAGCAGCTGGCATTCTGGGAGGAAGTTACTGCTATGATTTCTTTTCATCGTGCCATCAGTAGTTTTTCCATTCCTTAATACGTGGTGTCATTTAAACAGTAACGCTGCACTATTTTCTGAGAACAATTTCAACCGACAAGGTTATATATAATGTTCCCTTTTTCTTTCTTTCTCACGCTGGCTGGTTGGCTCATGTATCTATGGTCAGGCACCACTGGTGGCTGGGAAACAAGACACTTTCTAGAAGATCTGAAACCGCAGACTTGTCAACCTGCCACTTTGTGATCTGTCCTTGGACAAGGCCTCAACATCTACCTCTGCAAATAGAAAACACTGATGTTTTCCCCTTGGAGTGACTGGGAGGCCAACAATGAGAAAATAGATGGGGGAGTCCCTAGCACAGTGCCTGGCACATACTAGGCACTTAATAAACTTACCTTGTCTTTCCATCCTTCTCTCCTGACTCTGTGGGGTGGCAAACCTCACAGTCTCATTCATTCCGCATACAGAGTAAGGGCACAGAGTCTGGGCTAGAGGATTAGATGGTTTTTCCAGCCTGTCTCCTGGCCATCATGCACAGACCCCTCAGTGCCTTTTCACACCCTTGCTGGACGCTTTCTCTGGGTGGCTTGTCGGGGGTCCTACCTTGCGTGGGTGGGCGTGGCTGGGGCTGTCCCAGTGCAGGCCCCAGCTGGGCTGTTCCAGGGGATTTTGCTGGTTTAGTCTGTGGAGCCTAGAGCAGGAGAAGAGAAAAGAAGCCTGTTGTGATCACCATAGCCATTTACTTCCTGGGTGGGAGGGCAGAGTTTACAAAGATCTTTTCATCACTGAGGTCAAACTTACATAAAGTGTGCAATTTTTAAGTGTGCAGCACAGTGAATTTTTACATGTGTCGACACCCACGTGACCACCACCCAGGTCAGGACAGAACGTTTCCCGTGGAGAAGGCTGCTCTGAGCCCCTCCCAGCCAGCAACCCCTTCAAGTATAACCATGATTCCGATGCCTGTTATCACAGATTCAAGATTTTGTGGGCAAAGGGGGAAGCTGGTTTCGACACTTGTTTTTCCAGAAAGCTGGGAAACTAACAAATTCTTTGGAGGATGACCTGGTAATCCATGGTGAGGACTGTGGAGGGGAGGAGCTATGTGGGAGCTTGTCAGGTTGGGGGATGGGGAAACGGAAGACACAATAGTCTATTGAGTGCGCTGAGATCACACAAAGGGCATGTGTGTACACCCACATGCACGCGCGTGCACACACACACACACACACACACACACACACCCTGCCCCCTGCTCAGGCCCAGGATGGAGGGCACAGAAGGGGCAACTGACTTCTAACAATAATCTCTGCCCACAGACCCCCAAGCCCATTTGAGGCGATGTTTTTCTCCCCAGGATGGAGGGACGAAGGGCCCCTTGGAGCTCCCCAACTCCCCCGTCAGGAGCAGGGTGTAGAAGCTGTGCCCCATGTGCAGCCTCTGTCCACAACCCATTCCTTTCTCCCTATGCTGGTTCCTTCCTGGGGGTATCTCCTTTGGATCCAGAGGCCTCCCATTCTCAGACAGACTGGCATTTCTGATGGCAACAAAGTCTCCTTTGTTTCTGTGGACCTTACCCAAGGCCTCAGGGGTGAGGGCACTGTGCCCCCTGGCATCAGGAATTGGCTCATTTTGGAGACAACAAGGTCGGCCATCAGCTGCTTGTCCTCTTCCACATGCTCTCCAATCAGCGGCATTGAGCTGTCCATCACCTGCAGGAGAAATCACACCTGAGGGACACCCGTCCCAGAGTAGCAGGAAGGAGAGCGGGCTCAGCGCTCAGAACAGAACTGACCACTAGATGGCGATGTTCTCCATGAAAACACCCAGCCCAGCGCCTCCAGCTGGGAACCACCCCCTGGAGACATCCAGTTCCCTGCAGTTCGGTCTAAAGACCAACTCCCTGCATCCAGTTCAGTTCAGCCTACATTCGCTGGACTACAGAAACGTGACTGAGGGCCCGGAGCCTTTGCTGACCTTTTCTGCTCTTTCCTTTGGGGAACTGGTCTCCACCCCCTCTTTTCCCAAGGTCAGGGCTGGCTTCCTGAACTTTGGCCCAAGGTCAAGGCTTTCCACAAAGCCAGAAGCAGTGAAGTTCGGGTTCGATTATGACCAAAAATTTAAAAAAATGACACAGGTTGAGCTGACCCTAGGTTCAGGAAGAAGAGGGAAGAGGAAAGGCCTTTTCTCTGGGCTCTGGAGGAACATAAGCCTGGAGTGAAACTCATCCCACAGGGAGTGGGCTGTTTCTCAAAGGAGACAAAGCACGTATTTTTGGAGGGGCCTGCGAGATCAGATTTACCCATCCTGCTATTTCTGAAGCTGTGAAACCAAGGCCTGGAAGTGTACAGGGACTTGCCCAAAGTCACAGACCAGTAGGCCCAACATCCAGGTGGCTCCCCAGGCATGAGCAGCTGTAGAAGGTCTTGAAGGGGAGTGAGGCCTTGGTAGGTCCTCTCTCTACTCCTCCACTCCTGTCCAGCCCTCTTCACCCACCGAACCTCCATCAAAATCACTGTCTCGTTTCCCCTTTTTCCAAGCTCTGGACTCACCAGGTTCTCTCTCCTATCTGAGTCCTTGTGCCCGTCATTCCCTCAGCTCACTCTTCACCTGGTTCTCACCGTCAGGAAACACCTACCTAGCCTTCCCTGGGAAGCCCTCTCTGAGTGAGTGAGCTCCGAGAAGCCCCCTATCCCATGTCCTCCTGCTATCCTCGCTTCGGTCATCCCACTGGAGAGCTTACCCCACAGCATGTCATGTCCTGTTTATCGGTGTCTCCCCAACCAGACTATGGGCCCCTAACGTCAGGGTTGGGCCCTGTGTCCTGCTACACAGGTACACCCCCACTACTTCCCTGTTGATGGAGGCATGAAAAGTCCAGCTCATAATGATAAGGACACTAATAAGTGCTATAATTTATTGAGCACTTACTATGTGCCAGGCACTGTACTCAGCACTGGGTGTGGATGACCTCACACAAACCTCGGAATAGCTCTGTGAGGCAGGTACTACTATTATCCCATCTTAAGCATGAGGAAACTGAGGGTCAAAGATGTGGCAAGTTCAAGGACACAGGGCCAGCAAACGGAGGTCCTTTTCTCTCTCCCTAAGCACTGGAACAGCTCTCGGTGGTAAAAACCGGGAACAGGAAACCTGAGTTCCAGGCTTAGGTCCTGCTCCGGACTTGCTGTGGGGTTGGGCAGGTCCCTTTCCTCTGTGGCCCACTGATCTAATCACCTGTAAACTGCGGGGCCTGGGCAGCTGTGAAGACCCCTGCAGCTGAGGCTTGTCGAGGTCTGCGCGTCTAAAGCACCCACTGCAGTTGGAAGCTGGGAAACGTTTCTCAGAGTTGTGAGTGCTGATTCTAACCTGGTTGTGAAAATGCTCTTCCCGTTGGGGCGTGGGTCCTTGGTACCCCAGATTCAATGCCTGGCACGTGGACAGTGTCTCGGTCGGCGTGGGTTGAGCTGAGTTTTAACCGTGAAGTCTGTCTAAATGGGCACAGGCTTGTCCCTTCTCCCCCTGACCCTGCCCACCTGTTTCTGTTTCCTACATTCCCTGCAATGGAAAACAGTCCCCACAGGAACCTGGGATCAGAACATTCTGGAATCCCCAGGGTGGACACAGCCAAAGGAAGTGGACACTGGTCTCCCCGGGGAAACATTTTTCCAGTGAGCAATGTCATTCCCTGGACAGGTCACGGGGGACAAGTTCAAGGGTCTTTCCCTCGAGTATTTCACTGTGAGGATCTTCACAAAACACGCCACACAGATCTTATGTTCTCACCACAGAGGTGGCTGAAGGGAACAGTATTTTTGGATCTGGGGAAAAACACCTTTTATCTTCCTGGTAGCAGGCTCCCCATCTCCCTTGACCCCACCCTAAACTCAAAGCAAGGAAAACAACTCTGCAATGTTTCTCAGAGAAAAAAATCAACAATCTGATAAGCCATCTTTTTTCCCTTTTGGGACATTTTTGAAAAGTTGTTTTCTTGCTTTTTTTTTCAAGTCCAAACTCACTATTGTGATTTTTTGGGTAAATGGAAAAGGTTCTTCATCTCTGACCAGCCTGAATGCCCAGAGGCTGGGAGCCTGGGCCCAGCGTGCACGTTTTTCCCCTTAAGGGTGGAAGTTGAGGAAACTCAGAGGCAGGCGCTTTAGGGCAGAGCGAAGGCTAACGAAGGGACTAAATCACAGGGTGGAGGGGAGCGCAGGCCAGGAGTCCTCACCCGTCTGGATGGGAGCTCAGGGGGCAGCGCTCCCTGCTGTGTCTCCACCACCTGGCTCAGGGCTGGCACCCAGGATCGGGGTTCAGAGGTGAAGGAATGAACACTGTGTGCGCGCCAAACCTGAGTTCCTGTCGGGTGGTCCCGGGAGGAGATGCAGAGGCTGGGGGGCCAGGAGGGGTCTCAAGAGATGCAGGAGGGCCCGGGGGCCAACCTGGGTCTGAGGCTCGCAGGGCACCTCAGCAGGCAGGGGGCCCGCTGCCCCTGGAGCCGCGTGGCTCTGGCCTGGGAGCCAGTGTGCAGGCCGGTAGTTCTGCACCTTCAGTGTCCCCCGAGGGGCGCCACTGGGGGGCTGTCAGGTGTGGAGGCAGCCAGAGGGAAGCCGTTCCTGGACCCGAGGGGGAGCCGTTCCTTCCTAGGGGAGGCCTGCACTTACACACGCAGCTCCTCGTGGGCGCTTCCTCCCTTCACCTCCGAGGGCAGCCACTCCCTGGGCAGGGCCGTGACTTCCCGGCACAGCTGGAGGAGAGCAGCAGGCTCCCACCCATCAGGCACCGACCTAGTCCTGCTCGCTGTGGGCCCAGGGAGTGGCGGACACCAGGCCTGGAGGACCAGCCGCTCCCGCGGTCTCCAGGCCACGAGCAGCTAGTCCTGCAGGCCACGTGCTTCCCATCAGCAGCCGCAGCCCCAGCCGCGCGGGGCGGGGCGGGGCTCCCTCTCCTGTCCCGGCCTTGGGTCAGCTCGGCCTCCCGCTGCCCTGTGAGCAGCCCAGGAGTGGGCGATTGCGAAGGAGCTTTCGAAGGAGGGGCGAGCGCGGCATGAAGTGGGAGAGAAGGGAGAGCTGAGGCCAGAGGGCATTCTCAGGGGAAAGCAGTGGAGGCATGAGCTCTGGTGGGGAGGGGGCCGGGCAGAGGAGTGGGGGGCAGAGAAACACTGTGGGAGCAGGAGAGGCACAGAGGATGCACAGCGGGGAGAGGAGGCCTGTAGGACTGGGGATGGTAGAGGGGGATTGTGGGAGCACGAGAGCCAGGGGAGGAGTCGGAGGAGAGGGGGATTGTGGGATTGTGGATGGTAGAGGAGGATTGTGGGAGCATGAGAGCCAGGGGAGGAGTCGGAGGAGAGGGGGATTGTGGGATTGGGAGAAACATGAAGGGGTACTGGGGTTAGTAGAGGATTGTGGGAACAGGAGGGACATGAGAGGAGTCGGAGGAGAGGGGGATTGTGGGTGGTAGAGGAGGATTGTGGGAGCACGAGACGTGGGAGGAGTCAGGAGAGAGGGGGATTGTGGGATTGTGGATGGTAGAGGGGGATTGTGGGAGCATGAGAGACGTGGGAGGAGTCAGGAGAGAGGAGGATTGTGGGATGGGAGAAGCACGGAGGGGAAGCTGGGGGAAGCCGTGGAGTGATGGTCTTGGAGGAGCGCAGGGGGTTGTGGGAAGGAGTCTAGGACCCACGGCCCCTCTCGGACTTCTGTCTTACAATTAACGTCCCAACAGCTTTCCCTCCGTTCACACGCTGGCACAGTGTCCCCTTTCCTACCCGTCAACGCTTCTACCGCTTGTTTATCCTCCTCCTTCCCTGCCAGCCGCACACCCGGGGTCTGTTTTGTGTCCCCAGAGCCGCCGTGCCTGGCCCATGACCCCCGAGTATATGTTTTACTGACTGAACAGGCGATGGGAACTCCGCATGGTGACTACACAGCTGGGCACTGAGAAAATGTCAGCGGCCCAATGGGAGAGAACCTGCCCCCGTAGCCCTGATGTTCTCGCCTCCCGTGGGCCCAGGGGTCAGGGGTGCGGCAGGCCCGCATGCTGGGGGCTGTCGAGGCCAGCTCAGAGGCCCGGGCACAGGCTTGAGATGCAGCTGGGGTGGGGGTGGGGATGTGTGAGGCTGCAGGTGCCCAGGCTCAAGTCGGACACGGCGGGCCATGCCGGGAGCACACCTGGAGCCCTCGCTCTGCAGCCTGCCCGGCGGCTGGGCCAGGCCAGGAGCACCTCTGCTGCCGCCCTCACCTCGATGATGTAATCTCTGCCATCCTTGCTGTGGACGGCCTTGACCGCGCAGATGTCCAGGCCGCCAAACATTTCCGAGCAGCTATCCACCCACAGCCTGTACCTGCAGGGATGGATAGACAGTGAGTGAGTGTGGGGGGCGGAGAGCTGGGAAGGGAAGCAGAGGGAGAGAGATGAAGACAGCGATAGAGAGACACACAGAAAACCAGGCAGGGAGAGAGACAGTGGCACAGGCCCATTCAGAGATGGAGAGATATGGTAAGAAATAACAGACAGCCTGGCTAGTGTGGCTCAGTGGTTGAGCGTTGACCTATGACCTATGCACTCGATTCCAGGTCAAGGCACATGCCTGGGTTGCAGTGTGGGGCATGCAGGAGGCAGCCAATCAATGATTCTCATTATTGATGTCTCTCTCTCTCTCTCTCTCTCTCTCTCTCTCTCTCTCTCTTCCTCTCTGAGGTCAATAAAAAGTATATATTAAAAAAACAACAACAGACATATGGCAAGAGAGACAGAAGAGACAGAGACACAGAAAGGCAGTGGGAGAGACAGAGTGGTAAAAAAAATTTTTAAAGGCAGAGAAATAGATGGACAGTGAGAGAGAGAGAGAAAGAGAGCCAGGCAGGCAGGAGAGAGGAATGATGAGGGGGGTGGGGGAAGCAACAATAAGAGTTGGGAGAAATCCCCCCAGTCCCACCTGGAACTTTGCTGGCTCCACAGTAATGGAGAGCTTTCCCTGCCCCCACCCAGATCCATTCTGGACACCCCGCCACCCCAGCAGCCCTTTTCCCTTGGGAAAGCTGCTTGGAGGGCTTCAGAAACCCTCCCAGGCCGCCCTCCCAGCTCCAGGGACCAGGCTAGACAAGAGCCTGCAGGGGGACAAAGAGCATATTCTGCCCTGAGCCTGGGGCGGGCCTGTGAGGGAGCCCAGCAGGCTGCTCCGGGCCAGGGGCCTGGCCCTCTGGACCCGCTGCTTTTGTTCCCTTTCCAGCCACTTGATGGCTGCGAGGCCAGTTTGCTTTGCAGGGGGAAGAGTTCCTGCTGGACTCTGCCCCTGCAACAAGGGGATGGTTGTATCTGAGACATTTCCCCCGGCTTGCACTTGGCTTCCCCTGTGGTGGCTGGATTTGGGAGTCACAGGGGACTTTGTGTCAATGTTCTTGCTTCTCACCCCACTCTCCAGGGTCACACGGGGCACGCCTACTCCGAGATCTATTTGTGTCTCTGAGCCATAGGCCTGGAATGAGGAGAGATCATGGCTCAAGTGCTCTTAGCACAACTCTCTCATCTTATCTGCCAATGCCCGCTGAGGCCCAGAGAGGGAGAGCGGCATGGCCGGGTCACACAGTAAGATGGTATTAGAGCCCAGATTGCCCAGATCTCCTGGCTCCTAGTTCAATTCTTTCCGTAAACTGTAGCATGTGAGATCATAGAAGTAAAAGGAAGGATGAAAACTCATGTCTACTAAGCTCCTACTATGTGCCAGGCATTCTGTGGGGGGTTGACTCCTCATTCTTTCTAACCCCCACAACGGCTCTATCAGGAAGGTTTAACCCATTTTACCGATGAGGAGACTGAAGGTCAGAGAGGGTAATAAGTATGTGCTGGCTTCCAAACCCAGATCCTATTTGATTCCACAGGCCACAGAGACACCCTGCCTCTCAGTCAGAACGTTAGGACCTCCTCTCCCTCAGCGTGGGAGACCAGCGATCTGGACGCTTCTTTTTAATTTTTAATTTTATTTATTTCAGAGAGAGGAAGGGAGAAGGAGTTAGGAACATCAATGAGAGAGAATCATCAATCCATTGCCTCCTGCACGCCCCCGACTGGGGATCGAGCCAGTAACCCAGGCATGTGACCTGACCAGGAATTGAACCGTGACCTTCTGGTTCATGGGTTGATGTTCAACCACTAAGCCACACCGTCCAGGTGAGTTACCTGAATTCTTGCTGTCAGTTCCCTCTATAATTTTGGGTGAGCCTTTCCCCCTTGTAGCCTCAGTTTCCTGTTGTATTCCTCACCCATCTCCTGCCACGGCTGTGGCTTCCCCCTTTCTCACCTCTCTGTCATGGCCACCTGCTCCAGCATGGCAGAGCCTGTGTTGGCCTTCCAGTTGCCAGAGATGGAGGTTCTCCTGTATCAGAACAAATAACACAGTGAGGGCGTTAGTGACATGTTCCCCTGATCTGCTTTCCGTCTTTGCTTTGGCTGTCAGGAGGCTCTGATTCAAGTATCAGGCTCTCATTATGAGATGTATTCTTAGGGACACATACTGTCTTCAGCTTTATCTTTTATGTGGATTGCCTTATTTCTTGGATCTTTTAAAAAATAATTTTAACTGATTCTTTTTGAGAGAGAGAGAGAACGCGAGAGAGAGACATAGATTTGTTGTTCTACTTATTTGTGCTTCACTGGTTGATTCTTGTATATGCCCTGATAGGGGATCAAACTCACAACCTTGGCATTTTGGGTATTTCTTGGATCTTAGTATCTTTTCCAAAGCCACCCTTTGAAGTTTAAAAATTAAATTTAAAAAATGTCTACACAATCTAATGAAATCCCCCAAACTTTGGCCTCTTTTTTTGAGAAATAGGCCAGCATAACCCCTGGGGATTCTGGGATTTTCTCACAGCTCCCAAATGTAGGGAAAACGACCCATGGAGAGGAGTGATTACTTTTCCATTGTGAAGACCAGGAGGGCCTCTGGCCTCATCCCCTCTCAGTTCCCTTGTCTTTTCTGCCCGGCAACAACTGACCTCCCTTTGGGTGCTCCCATGCCCATGGCTCTTTCCTACGTCCAGGCCTCCACACATCTCCTTTCCTTTGCCTGGTCCACTCTTTGTCTCCATCCTTGCCGCCCTAAGTCCTACTCATCCTTCAAGTTTCGCCTGAAATGTGACTTCCTGGCAGCCCACCTTCCCCAACAAGAGTAGACCCCCCTGCACTACACCTATACCAGTGTTTAGTAATGCTCATCTCACCTGTAATGACTGCTTTACAGGGGACACGTTTGACTCGTCCCCTGATGTCCAGTGGGACCTGGCATGGAGCCGGTGAGGAAGGGACTGTGTGTGCAGAATGCAGACAAAACTTGTCCAATGGCACATGTACACTTGGCAAAGACGGAATGGCTATAAACAAAGTGGCAGAGGTAAAGCTATTTGTTTTATGGCCAAGGGCAGGCAGGGTGATTGGGGCGGGGGGGGGGGGGTGAAATTGCTACAAAATATGTCCTAAATGAGAAAAGAGTACAGAAGAGACTAGAGGGCGGCCAATAGGAGTCATAATGACCAAGGGGCATTGATAAACAGAGATATAGATAAGGTTCACATCAGTTCAGTTTCATTCAGTTCAGCTCAACTGAACTCCATTCAATTTGGCAAAGACTCACTGGGCCATCCTGTGTCCTGGGAAGTGGTCTGGGTGTACAGAGGTGACCCCTCCTCAGGCTGCTCACTACCTAGAGGGGGAACTAGTCTAAAACCAGAGGCTAGGCGTGGTGGGGCTATCGATCTACACAAGGAGAGACGCGCTCTGGGGAAGCCACGACCAAACCAGTCTCTTACTGCGACCGCAGAAGGTAGCCAGTGGGATGTGTCTGGAGGATGAGTAGGGATTGCTCTCGTGGGATCTATCCTGGGGTAAGAGGAGGCAGAACTGACTCGGGTCAGACGGATGTGAGTTTGAACCTTGGTCCCTGCATTCTCTAGCTGTATAACTATGGTCAGCATCCCCGCGTCTTTATTATCTCATTGTAAAATGGGAATCATGAAAGTACCATCCTTCCAGGGTATTGTGTGGATTAAAGGAAATCTTCCCCCCAAATCTTTTAGTACAATGGGCGCTACTATGATTTCTCAGTGAGTGGAAACGAGAGAAGAAGGCATTCAAATGCCAGAGGCAGCAGGAACAGAGCCAGGCCGCTCTCCTTCCAAGAAGATAATGATGGTGCGAGTTGATATTTAATGAGTGCTTTCTATGTGTGAGACGCGGGTCTAAGGGCTTTATAAGCACTGGCTTCTTTCAGCCTCACTGAACCTAACAAGACGGATATTATTTTATCATCATTCCCACTTAGTGGCAGAGCCACCAAACCCTATCTGAGAAATTCCATGCTCTGAACTGCGGCTCGCCACGGCAGAGCCCCTGGCAGGCTTGGGGGAAAGAGTCAGTTGGCCCTAAAGTGATCCAGCTACTGGCATGCACGATGGAGCTAGACTGTGACAAAAAGGTCTGTCTGTCCGGGTTGCAAATGTATGACGCTGACCCCCTCATGGAGGAAGGTGGGGCTGGGGATGGAGGAGCCGCCCTAAGTCACCTCGGCAATGAGTAGAGACGGCGAGTCAGTACCAAAGGGACTGTACGAAGCCCTGTATCACAACTGGTAACGTGTTTCTTATAGGGCTGTGGGGCACTGGTTCTGCAAAGTGCATGCAGAGTGGGATTTGCACGTAAGGACAGAGAAGGCGGATGGTGGGAGCCAGGGCTCCCTGCTGGAGTGGGGCGTTTAGATAAGCAATCTGGGAAGGCCAGATGAACCTTGTGGGACTAGATGGAAGCCGGAGGCACCAATGGGAACTCCATTTAGCTTTAGACACAGACGGATAATGTTATAGAAATGATCACCAGTATGCGAGGAATGGGTTAAGGTACACATGTATCTTTCCTAGCTCTGCGGAGAGGCCTGGAAAAATGACACTCCAGTAGCAAAGGCCCGAGAGCAGGGCGGCAGGTGGGCCAGAGAGGAGGCTGAGCGGGCAAGGGCGGAGAGGATGTCCTCCCCTGAGGTCTGCCACGAACCCCCTCCCTGGGATGTGGGCCAGCTCAGGGTCCAGGAAACGCCGTAACGAGTGACAAATTGGGGCTGTCAGGGAAGAAAGGCTCGGCATGAAGAATGCGGCAGTGAGGTAATCCTCAAGGAGAGGAACTGGGACAAGGTGCAGTCAATGTCAAGTGGAAACTCGAACAGCGAGGAGAGGAGGGAAGTGATACCATGACGGGCGGCGGAGGCCTGAGGAATGCACTGGACTGCGGCACCAGAATGTTCCCTCACTCAGCGGGCGCAGGGAGGAGGGGACATCATCACCCCGAGGGCATCAGAGAGCCGCCACAGGTCTGGCCTGGCTCCTGGGTGCAAGAGCCTGATTGGCGGGACATGGGTAGAAGAGCCTGATTGGTGGGACAGGGCCGAGGTGTTCCTTGGGAACGGGCTCCATCTCTTTGGAGGAAATAGGTCAACGGCAGAGACTGCACAGCCTGCACGGCCCGCAGTTACCATCCGGGCCTTTGCGGAAAAATGTGCTGACCCTCGGTGCAGGCAATCCAGGTGGTACAAAAGCAGCCCTAGACCATGCATCGATGGGCATGCATGGCTGTAATGGGTAAAACTTTATTTAAAAAAAAAATACTTTCATTGATTTCAGAGAGGAAGGGAGAGGGAGAGAGAGAGAAACATCAATGATGAGAGAGAATCATAGACCAGCTGCCTCCTGCATGCCCCACACTGGGGATCCAGCCTGCAACCCCGGTATGTGCCCTGACCGGGAAACGAACCGTGACCTGCTGGTTCATAGGTCAACACTCAACCACTGAGCCAGGCTGGCGGGGCATGATGGGTAAAAGTTTATTTACAGAAACAAGTGGCAGCTGGATTTGGCCTGTGCGCTGTGGTCTGCTGACCCTGACCTAGAGCAGAAACACATAGAGACTTCCAGCTGCCCTCGCCGGCCCCTGCAGCCCTCCGTATGGCGCCGTTCACACAGCCAGGGCTCCGTAAGGCTTGGCACGTGGGCACCGGGCGGCTCTCTAGGGTCTTATCATTTCAGGTGGAACCAACAACAACATTCCAAAGTGAGAGACAGAGAGCCTCGAGCAGAAGAGATGCTCTGAAGATGGGCCCTCCCACCTCACGGAGAACTCCCTCCCGCTCCTCCTGTAACCATGGCTCCCAGTGAGTCACCCTCTGCCGGAGCCTCCCCTGGCGGAATGTGCTGGATTTCCTGTCGCTTGCCCCCTCCTTTTCCCTATTTCCACTGGGGGATGCCCCCGCGCCTGTCGCATGCCGTCTTGGTGGACTCTCCATGCTGCTTTTCTGACTTTCTCTAACCACAAGCCTGTGGCCAAAGTTGGACCAATCAGCGCTGTTTCCGTGGAACCACAATCTCGACTGAAGTCCTGAGGTGATTGGGGGACATTCGCTTCCCAGTCGGGGTGCCATGAAGACTGTCTATTGCTTCTGGCTACCCAGATCCCTGGGCTGCCCCGGACCCTCATATTTCTGAAACTGATAACTGAGTGATTTTGTTTGTTAATTTGTTTGTTTTAAGTTTCTGAACATCCATGTTTTTCTCATAAATCCCCTTTAAAGAGCTCCATCAAATTAGTCAAGTGTGGTTTCTGTTGCTTGCAGCCAGAGAATCCTGACATGGTCTCCTAACTGGTCTTAGTGGTTCCAGGGAATCCCCTCTGCAGCCCGAGGGCCCAGAGCCACCGTTTTATTAATTCAGGTCCGACCATGCCACGTCTCTGCTCGGCAGAGAACGGAGGAAAACCCACAACCTCAGCGAGGCGTTCGAGGCCCTGCTTGATCTGTCCTCAAGTTTCTCTCCGTCTCATCTCCTATGACACACAACCTGAATGTACCTGAAGTTCCCCAAACATGCCCGTGTCTTCCTTCCTCTGGGGGGACAGCCCTCGTTTGGGCAGACAGACTTCCACCCTGGGATAAGCTGGGGTGGACGTCAGCCCTCAGCTTACAGACCAGAGAAGGTCATAAAGGAGGTGGAAAGGGGAAAAGTGATGTGCAGATGGGGCCTCCTCCTGGGGCGGGGGAGACAGGATTGGACATGCATCACTAATCTCCGTTTCCCCCCACTCTCTCCCCGTCTCAGATCCTCCCCTCTCCCCCCCCCCCCTCCCAGGCACTCACATGTAAGCCTTGTAGTTGGATCCGATTTTCTGGATGCGAATGTCGTACTTGGAGTCGATGAAGGCCTCGGTGGTGGCGTAGGTTCTGGCCATCGCCACCATGCTGGTGATGTCCTGGTAGTCATGCTGGTTTTCCACTTTGATCTGTGGGGGAGGGCGAGAAGGTGAGTGCCCCCCACCCGCGTTCATGAGCACCTACCCTACCCGACGCCAGGGCCAGTGCTGCATACAGAGTGACCTTGAGGAGGTCACCTGCCTGGCAGGGGATACAGACATGGGAACCAGTCATCCCACTGCACCTGCACAAGAGGGAGGGAACTCCTTGGGGAGTCAAGGGAATCTTCACAGAAGTGGTGAGCTGGGCAGGGCTGGGAAGGATGAATGTGACTTCAGATGGACTACCCAGCGGGGATGCTCTGAGAGGCCTGAGGAAGGGCAAAGCGGAGGCAGAGGAGCCGCATGGGGAGGGGGGAGGAGGGGCAATGGGATCAGACTGGCCGATGGGGCAGGAAGGTGGGGGACAGCTGAAGGGGGTACTCAGAGAACAGACTATAGATGGCCTGAACGGCTTAGTAAGGGGCTAGAATTTTCAGCCCGAAGGCTCTGGAAAGGCCCTGGGAGGAGTTTAAGCTAAAAAGTAGCCTCATTTGTGTTTTAGAAAAATCATCAAGCAGTTGTACAGAGGGTTGAATGGAGGGGTGTGATAGGGGATAGAGAGAGACCAGCTAGAAAGAAGGGAGTGTGTATGTGTGTGCGGAGGGTGTGCACATGTGGATTCTGTGTGTGAGGACCTGTGTGTGTAGTTTGTGGTGTGTATATGCGATGTGTGTTATGTATTATATGTGTGGTGTGTCGTATGTGATGCTTGCGTATGCAGGCAGTGTGTGTGTGTGTGTGTGTGTGTGTGTGTGTGTGTGTGTCAGTGAGCACCCACGCACTGGACAAGGCCAGCTCTGCTAAGGCCAAAGGCCTGATGGAGAAACTCACACTGTGCCCTGAGGCCAGGAACACAGCGTGGTGCCCTGGAGCCGAACCCCTCTCAGGGCGCGGGCAGCCAAGCTTCTCAGCCTTGGGGATCTCCAGGCCAAGGATGTGAGTGCTTCCTGTGGACCACGGGTGGGCTGTGAGGGAGCGGGGCCAGCCCGGAGCCATTTACAATCCTGTGCGGAGGGAGCAGGGGCTGAAAGAGAGATGCTGCCACCTCCACGGGTCCACGCCACCCACATCCCTCATTGGACCACGGCAACCCTCTCCTTTTAAAGTCCACCTCACCCCAGCCAAAAGCCGCAGGCTGATTTCCCCAGAGTCCCTGGGTGTGGACCAAGGCGTCAGCATTTTTGGAAGCCGCCCCGGCAGCTGTGTGCAGCCCAGGTTGAAAAGCACGGGCTGGATCCCGTGGTTCCTGGTCATCTTTTACGCTCAGCCAACTGGCCCTGCCTCCGTGCCTTTGTACCTGCGATTCCTTCCGCTTGGAACCATTTTCCTGAAAGCCTCCCCACGGCCGCTCTTCTCAGGCCTCTACCCAGATGACCCTTTAGTGGAGGCTTTTCCAACTACTGATGTGAAGTAGCTACTCTCCCCTGCCCACTCTGGGAAGGCTCTTCTGAATGACCCTGGTTCATTGTTATTACTCTTTTTCTTACAGTCTTTGACTCTCTGAAATTGCTGTTCATGGGTATATTCCCTCTCTCCTCCACTGAAATGTAAGCCAATAGGATCAGGGACCTCCTGTGTCTTGCTAGAAAAACACTATCACAGAGTGTTTATTTATTTATTTTTTAAAATACATTTTTATTGATTTCAGGGAGGAAGGGAGAGGGAGAGAGAGATGGAAACATCAAATGATGAGAGAGAATCATTGACTGGCTGCCTCCTGCATGCCCCCTACTGGGGATCGAGCCTGCAACCCAGGCATGTGCCCTTGACCGGAATCGAACCCGGGACCTTTCAGTCCACAGGCTGACGCTCTAGCCACTGAGCCAAACCAGCTAGGGCACACAGAGTGTTTAATAATGCAAACTCAAATCCCAGCTCCCTCACGTACTGGCTGTGTGACCTTGGGGAAGTTACTTAGCCTCTCTGTGTCTCACTTTCCTTTTTAAAAAAAAAATTTTTTTTTTATTGATTTCAGAGAGGAAAAGAGAGAGAAACATCAATAATGAGAGAGAATCATTGATTGGCTGCCTCCTGCACACCCCACACGGGGGATTGAGTCCTCAACCCAGGCAGGCATGTGCCCTGACCAGGAATCGAACTGTGACCTGCTGGTTCATAGGTCGACGCTCAACCACTGAACCATGCTGGCTGGCTTCTCACTTCCCTTATCAGCAAAATGTGGATAACTTGTTGATGCAAAGTAGCTACTCCCTATCAAATGTGGATAACTTGCTGGGTTAGTGTTGAACATTGGATTGCTGTTGAGCAATAAATGAGATAATACATATAAGTGGTTTATCAGAACACTTGGCTCATCACAAGCACTTGATAAATGATAACTATTATTAATTGCTACCATTCCCTCTCATAACCTGAACACCCAGCATAGTGCTTGGCACATCGTAGGTACTCAATAAATATTTGCTGAAAGGGCCAGTCATGGTAATAGCTGAGTGAAGGGAATCTAGGCCAGCGGTTCTCAACCTGTGGGTCGCGACCCCTTTGGGGGTCGAACGACCCTTTCACAGGGGTCGCCTAAGACCATCAGAAAACACATATATAATTACATATTGTTTTTGTGATTCATCACTATGCTTTAATTATGTTCAATTTGTAACAATGAAAATACATCCTGCATGTCAGATATTTACATTACGATTCATAACAGTAGCAAAATTACAGTTATGCAGTAGCAACGAAAATAATTTTACGGTTGGGGGTCACCACAACATGAGGAACTGTATTAAAGGGTCATGGCATGAGGAAGGTTGAGAACCACTGGTCTAGGCAGAGGGAAAGGAGGGGCCATGGCCCTGGGGGTGATGCTGCCTGTTGAAAAGAGACTCCCAAACATTAACAGAAAACGGAGCCTTAGCACCGTATGGAAGCTAAAGGCTAGTGGGGATTCATGCTTTTCCATCCAATCTCCCCTCAGATGGGAACACAGGAAATGGGGCCAAGATCCTTCCCAGGTAACGGTTTGAAATTAATCTCAACACAGAAACACATGAGCCACGGAGTGGAGTCCATGGCCCTATTTTAATAGCCTGGAAAACATTCCGGGCAAGTGTGGCCAGCATCTCCCCCACCGTCCGGATCCGTCTCCGGCAGGTTCCCAACAGAAGGCCAAGTTCGGAGCGTGCTCCTTCC